>NC_141931.1:22817500-23150000 GCF_057802395.1 Ceratotherium simum simum
TGGTTGAGGAGAAACAAAATTCATACGTCAGAAAAAGCGTCAAGCACTATGCAGTGATTCTGACAGCTAGCGCAGACCCGAGAACAAGGTTAAATCAATGGAATGAGATGATCCTGTTAGTGGTACATTCATACTTTGAGAAGACTCAATAAATAATCTTTTGCCAAAACCAAGAAATACAAACTCCAGGAGGAGGGGATCAAGACTTTCCCCAGCTGGTTCTGGAACAGTGTGTGATACACAGTGACCCTTAAAATATTTGTTGAATGGATTTATGCATAAAGGGTTTTCTGTAGTTCAAGTGAGTGAATACAACTCCACTGGATGAACACTGTTCTTCAGGAGCTCCGTTCCATTATTTCTATAGAATGCAAAAGGCACAAATCCTCCCCCACTGGCAAAAACACAAAGATGTTCAGGCTCCACCTTTCAGAAAGTCTGATCTATCTGGTTGGAGTGGGATCCAACATCAGCGTTTTTAAAGAATTACCCAGGTGATTCTAATGTGTAGCCAAAGACGAAAACCACTGATCTATACAACACAGAATTCTTAAGTCTAAACATTTTTATACAATGTTTTATCTATTTTGACAAGCAAAAAAAAAAAAGCAATATCCTTTTTCATTTAAAGACATCTGCCACACTTATGTAACACTTTGAAAGAATCTGAATATTCCAGTTTAAAATAAGTATATTCTAAGAACATTTTAGTTCATATCAGGTCAAGAAATAAACTTTATAACTACGATGCATTAACTAAAAATGTGATCCCAAATTACTTGGAAATACAAATGATACGCCCAGTGCCTGGCACACAGTGGTGTTTTCAAATAAAAATTAATGAATAAAATCCTACAGTTTAAATGTTGGCATTTACATCTCTTTGTGTCTAGATTTTACAGATAAATCACAAGTGTGGTGGTAACTGTTTGATCATCTCAAATCAGCATTTCTCATTTAACGATTTCAAATCACTTCACAGATATCAAATGGGGAGTAAATAGGCAAAAGGTAGCCCCCTCCACTATATGTAGCATCTTCCTAAATATTCTATCTCAAAGCACAAGAAAGGATGACACTTGAACTCCAAGAGTGGCAAAGGAGACAGTTAAAGGTAGCAGAATTGAGGCTGCAAAATGCAGAGAACATTAAGAAACCCCACTATGCAAATACTTCCAAATTATACTTTTCCTATAATTATTTGATTGTAATGACCAAATCTGGCATGGGGTACCTCATTCCTCAGGAGGTGCAAAATGCCTTTTGGATCATGAAGGCACCACTTATGGTGGTGGGAAAGTGGCTTCACGGGCTGCCCTATCCTGGAGATGTGAGTACCTATGGGCTAAACTCAATTACAAGGCACATTCCCTGTCATCAGAGGTGGCACCTCCAAGATCACAGGGCTGTTGAGAGACTTGATGAGACAAAGTGGAATTTGACTCCAAGTTCTGTGCTCTCATTCACAGGCAGTCAACGGCCCCCACTCTTCCATTTTGAGCACAAGCCTCTAATTTGAGATAAGCTTTTACAGAAAAAGAACCCAAGAAAAAGAACTACGGCCAAGTCCACTGTTTTTGAGTATCCGTTCCAAGCTGCAGCATCTGAAGGCTGAAACCTGTACTTAATCAGATTAACTCAAATTATTTCAATGCTAAGGTCCTACGCCCTCATTTAGGTACATTGTCAGAAGACAGAAACATGGCACATTTGAGAGATTCCAGATATTCAACAAAATGGGTTTGGGAGGCCTTAAAGAGTTAAGTTTCCTTAAGTGAAAGTACCACTCTGATACACTTGCAGTGCCCGGGCCAGGCTTCCCTCTGGCTGATACGTTTCACTGCATTTTCCCTTCTCTGCCTGACAGCTGTTATCTGGGAGCATGCGGCTATGTGCTTATTGCAATTGCACAACTCTTTTCTTTGGACTCCTCGCCTTCTTTTCAAGGTTTTAAATCCTTGATGCTGAGAAATGAAAGCGGTCACATGGGCTACGTGTTCACCATTCCACCTGAGTTCTCCTTCAAGCAGACTCCGCCTTCAGAAGGACTCGCCGTGCTATGTAAGCACAACACTTCCCTCCTTGTGAGCAAAGGGCCTGCTTTCCCCAGCACCTGGACTCTCAATCATTTGCTTTCTACTTTAGCCAAATGGCGCAAACCTCCCCAAATTCCTATGAGGCAGGCCAAATTAGTAAGCCCACTGGAAAGACAAACTCAAGCAGAGGCTCGCCATCCTAACACAGACGTTAGATTCGAATCAAATCAAAAAGTCAGGGATTAAGGATCAGAATACATATTATTTTTAGCTGACTCATTAAAACAGCATCATCATGGGGTGAAGCCACATGATGGGTCAGAACAACTGTGTTCGAGGGGCGGTGCTGTTCACTGGTGTGGGGCCCTGAAGGAGTCATTTTACACGTCTGTAGCTACCTTTTCTCACATGTGAAGTACAGTAAGCAATGAACGCCTCACCCAACGGGCTCACATGGGTGGTTGACAAATAATGCTGTATCCTTTAACACAACACATCAAAACAGAGTTCTGGAAGCCAATAGAAGCGGAAAGCAAATACAGTGTAACTCATTGCAATGAGTCCTTTAAGACTTTTCATCAAAGAACCATACAGGAGAGTAGGTGCAGCTGAATATATCCCATCTATAGGACAACTTACAGAAGTACTTTAAATGTCATTACATGGCTGAGTTCAGGCTAACTCCTCTCTGCCTTGCATTTAAATACTAAAGCCTAATGGGGGCATGCTGAATTCTCCAGGGGTTCCAAGAGAGGGAGTTTTAACATCACATTTTGATTTTTTTCCTTAGATAATATATTCCCATTTTGTCGGGAATCAAGCATTTTATTTTGTGTAGCCTCCTTTTTACTTCCAGGCAATCTGAGACCTAGACCAAATAAAGAAGAAAAGAAAAATTCCACTTAACATATCTTGCTAATAGTAAAAAGTAGAATTAGTCTTGCTAAATAGAATTGTTCTTGGTGGTGGACCGCTAGCAAATGTCAGAATCTTGTTGGATGTAGTAAAATTTGTCTTTCTGGGGCTGGCCCAGTGGCGTAGTGGTTAAGTTTGCATGCTCCGCTTTGGCAGCCTGGGGTTCGCGGGTTCAGATCCCGGGCACGGACCTAAGTACTGCTTATCAAGCCGTGCTGTGGCACACGTCCCACATAAAATAGAGGAAGACGGGCACAGATGTTAGCTCAGGGTCAACCTTCCTCAGCAAAAAGAGGAGGACTGGCATCAAATGTTAGCTTAGGGCTAATCTTCCTCACCAAAAAAAAAGTGTCTTTTTGATAACTGGGTTCAAGGAATGATGCTGGGGTTTGGGGAAGAGCAGGCTGTTTAGCTAAAACCTTTTGTGGCTCCTGCATTCCCCAAGTAATTGTCTCCCGACAATCAGTATCCCTAGTTAGGTCCTCACACTTAAATGCAGCTTCAAGGACTCCATCAGAAAAAAAAAAAAAAGGAATAATATTTCACTGGCTTTGAGCGTATAATTAGTGTTTGCATCCATAAAGGCCAGGCATTCTTGGATTAACATTTATTCAAATGAACTCCTCCCCCCCACAAGGCCCTGTCTGGGGCTGAGTTCCATGGTGAGTAGCTGTTTATCATGCCATTAACTTGTTTTTCCTTTTTCTCTTGTTCTCTCTATAGATTAACATTTAGCAAAATGAAAATGTCCTCCAGGTAATTACCTGGCTGTATTTCAAGGCATTCATAAGAAGCACCGTTCCCTCTGGCGAGGGACTCCACTCACAGGGCGCCAGAATTAGGGCAGTGGGTTGGGGAGCTGACTCTGCTTCTCTTTCCTGGGCGGGCGGCCCTCTCCCGCAGCCTCTCAGAGGCCCAGACGCTGCTCTCATGGCCGGGGCTCCTTAGCTCCACTGGTATCTCACTAAAAGTTGGGGCTGACACCTCTTGTTCTTTCAGGGGCTGTGTCTGCTGCCTCTTGAGATCGATTTTTCATCAGGGCAGACTGTTTCCCTGTTACACAGATGGTTCCAGAGCCTACTGGTGCCGCAGCTTGCCAACTGTCCCAGCACAGCTGCCCCCAGGGCCACCACTCGGGATTCAGTTGAGAGCAGGTGACTGGATACCTCACTCAGCTGGTTCAGATCCCCTCCTCCTCCTGGGGTGGGGGGAAGGCCTCCTCCAGAAGTGTGTGGTTAGGAGCCTGGCCTGGGGATCTGATTTTCCTCCTATGGGCCCGACACTTCACTGTATATAAAATTCCCCCAGTCCTATGACTTTTGGGTTCCGCGGGGTTTTTTGGTCTAAGTTTACACAATCATTTCTAACGTCTGTGCCCTTTCAGACTTCTGATTTTTTTCTTTGATTGGAATGCCCTGGTGGATCAAAATGATTCACTGCTACCACCGGCTCTTAGCGTCTTCATCTCTTCTGAGATTAGCGGTGCACTAATTTTAATTAGCGGTGTACTGTTTTAATGAAAATGAATCCTCCAACTCCGATTCCTCTCAGATGTTTTGTGATGCTTCTATTAAGAAATAAATCAGCACTCTGGGCAAACATTTCATTCTTACTGGTAACATTTATAACCCTTGACTCCCTTCCTATACAATTCAAACGCCTTCCAGTCCGGCATAAGGGTTCCTCAGAGATAGAACTACATCCCCTCTCTCTCTCCCTCCCTTTCCCTCTCTCTCTGTCTTTGCATCATGAGTGCATTTTACAGAATTTATACTTATAATTGCATCTTACACTTCTCTTTATCTTGCACAGAGACTGTCACAGCATTGGGAGTTTATATAAGTGTAACAAACCATTATTACCTGATTCATTACAAACCACAGAGCATGCTATTAGCCACCTCTTCCTAGCTATGCATTTTAGAAAAGGGAGAAGATCTAACCACTAATTCTAACCATTCATATCCTATAGGAACAACAAAGCCCCATTTATAGGATACCATAAAACAATATGGAGTGTGACAGGGCATATTCTATACACAGACTGATTTGTGTGATTATAAAACACATTTTAAATAGTTTTATAGGATTGTGGAATATAAGATACCATGGTACACATATACTCCTACACTATAACAAAAATCTCCAGTTTCCTACAGAGATTTTTAGTCTATACAGGAGAGCTCAGTATTCTCCATTTTCAATGGACAAACGGGCTGCAACCAATTCTGCTTAAAACAAACAAAAACTCTTTCTAAATGCACTTCTTGGATTTAGGCCATTGTCACAAAATCACTACTCTTCTGTGTGTCTCCCCTGGCTGCTTTTAAAGCTTTGTTTTCAAACACAAAAGCAGATTTGAGCATTGCTTGTAGTGAGTGCTGTAGATGGGATTTAAATAATACAGCAGTTGGGACTGAAAAGGAACCTTTAGAAATGGCTAGAGAGGGGATAGTCCAGATGGGGAGAGGGAAAGGAAGCAAAATGCACAGACAAGAGCTTTCAAGATGGCGGCTGGCATTTGCACAGGTTTACTG
This sequence comes from Ceratotherium simum simum, assembly GCF_057802395.1. Taxonomy (NCBI): domain Eukaryota; kingdom Metazoa; phylum Chordata; class Mammalia; order Perissodactyla; family Rhinocerotidae; genus Ceratotherium; species Ceratotherium simum. Next base: position 22,822,988 of record NC_141931.1, read on the forward strand.
ACTTTGCCATGCTTTCCATAATGCTGTCAAGAGTTTGGGTGAGCAACTGGGATCAAAACTAGGTCATGTTTAGCAAAAACGTTTTGTTTTTCCTCTTCAGAACCCATGCTGCAGAACATCAGGGTTAGAACAGATCTTAAAAGACATCTAAGACCAGTACATCCATCCCACTCACCTACTCAGGAGCACAAGAAGTATGAGGGCACATGGATGACAAGGAAAATTTTGAAAGGAAAAAATGTACTTATGTGAGCTTGCCTTATCTGTATCTCTGTTAACAACTATTCTGTATAAAATGATTATATCTTGCCAGCCAAATAATTCCCTTTATTGTTCTTTCCGTTATTCCAATTCAGAAACTTGGTAGAAACAGGAATCTGTCATATTTATAAAGTGCTCTGATGATGATGCAATTGCAGTACTAAATATAGAATAATAAGGGATATCAACTTGGACTTTTAAAGGCATTCTACAAATGTATAGTCTACCTATTTGTTTTGTGTAAGTGTGTATCTGTCTTTCAGCTATATTTACTCTGTGCTAGTAAAGTACACTGGGAGAAAAGAAAGATAAAACACAAGCTAACACCTTTCCCATCAACATTTTTTTCAGGGCCGGCCCGGTGGCTTAGCAGTTAAGTGCACGCGCTCCGCTGCTGGCGGCCCAGGTTCGGATCCCGGGCGCGCACCGACGCACCGCTTCTCCGGCCATGCTGAGGCCACGTCCCACAAACAGCAACTAGAAGGATGTGCAGCTACGACATACAACTATCTACTGGGGCTTTGGGGGAAAAAAGAAATAAATAAAATTATTTTAAAAAAAAGATTTTTTTCAGTTATTCTGGGCAACTAGAAATTTGTATAAATGCTATGTAAACACATGGAATACAGGTTATGACCATTATGGTAATATATACAATTCAATCAAATTTCACCATCTACTATAGCTAGCTCATGGATTTACATCTCATAGACTACACTGGAAAAGGGAGGTTATAGTCTTCCCTTAACAGTATCTTAACTCTCTTGTCCTGACCTTCATTTGACCTTCGTGTTTCACGTCAGCAGTGCCAGTGCACAGAGTTTCCTCTGGTCCACTGTCCATTGAAATGAGGTCAAGGAGGACAATGAAGCAGATTTTTCATACACTAAAATTAAGTTAAAAGACAGTCCTATTAATACACACTGAAATCGTCTCCTACTTCTTTTAAAAATTATGATGAAAGCCGATTACAGATTTTTTCATGTCCTTCCTTGTCAAAATAAAATCTTAGCACCTTATGCACACCCCTCCCAGACTAAGAACCAGGGCCCTAAATATCAATCGCCTCTTCTAATGACACTGCAGTAACTATGGGATCGTAATTTAAGAAAAGGAAAGATCAAAGATCAAAGCATTGGTGAAGGAAAGGCAGAATGGCAGGAAAGGCATGGCTGTGTATCCCGTGACTACCACTATATAAAAATGCACCAGCTTTGTAGGAATCATCATAGAGAGCATTTACTGCACAATACCTACATGCCAGGCTCTGTACTAATCGTTTTGTTTCCAGTATCTCATTACTTGAACTCAGCTCCTCTGTTGTGAGGAGTATTTGTTGTTTCCTCAAGACATTAGCCATTATACATCAAAATTAATTGTGGCTATGTTTGGGCAGTATCAAAATGGGATATTTTTTGTTTTCCAAATTAGCCAAATGTAATTTCATTATTTATAACACTATCATTAACAAAAACTATAAACAAAACTGGCAAAAGTATAGTCAAGATGAGCTAATATAGAAAGAAATCAGAGGATGTCCATGAATGCTCTAAGAAATTGGTTCAGTCTTTTCTAAGTCTTTTCTTAGAACAAAAACGACAGAAATTTGTTGATGCAAAAGAAAAAAATTCAAAAGAAAAAGATAACAACATGAGATATGTCCTCCTAATCCAGCCACATCACATAGTTGAAATTGATTCTGGGTGTATTTGAATGTAGTTTATTTCCTTGGATGTCTCTCAGGTGAAAGAAAGGACCAATGGCAATTTTAAGGACAGGATTCATGCACTAGAAAAATCCTGAACAAGACCAGAGCATCCATCCACTTAACTGTAGAGAGGGTAAACTGAGGAAAAACTAATTAACAGTTGATCCAAGGAACAAAAGAAGGCTCTTGTGTGACATTTTGTAGGGAAAGTGACTGTAATAATAATAATAATAATAATAATAATAATAATAATAATAAACGTCCAGAGAATGTGTCACATAATTACAGTGTTTCTGGTTCATAATTTAAAGGCATAGATGAATTGGATTCTTCCGAAGGACTCCTTCAACCTTGGAGAATACAACTTACTGTGTTGTGACCTTGGTTTTCCACAAAATAAAAATCTTCGAAACAATAAACCTAACACTACAAGATTCTACTGAAGAAGAAAATGTTTTTTTAAAAGTAACTCAAGCTCTAGTCAGGAAGGAAGTTAAATAAGACAATGTGGAATGTCACTTGAAGGACAGTAACAAGCTCTGAAGAGTTACTCTGGAGTGGCCGTGTGTTACAGGGAGAAAAATACTAGATTCTGAAATTAGAAGACACGCCTTATTGGCTGTAGCACCTGAATCCACTTACTTCATCTTCCTGGTCTACAGTGTCCTCCTGTATATCCCACTGTAAGAACAGGACCGTCTAATTCACGGAGTTGTTGCTTGGATCAAACAAGATACTGGCTGTGAAAGAGCTTTCTTTGTAAAGGATTCTACACTGTAATTGTCAGAGAAATTTATAAGGATCCAGAGAGCTGCCAACTAACAACAAGACTATTAAATTATATAAAGTGAATTATATTTTATTTATCTGCAGTTCTTTTTTCATTTTTACATATGGCACTGCTTGGTTCTGAACAGGGTAAGAGTCCACTTGATAAAACCACAGGACAGCATCCAAGGCCTTTGCAACAATGATCACCTGCCAAGGAAATGGGCACCAGTACTTTCCAGTCTGGTGGTTTCTAAGCCCAAAAGAGAGTTTGGTAATAGAATAAAGAAATGTCTATCTCAGGTGTCTTGATCATGCAAGGTTGGATAATGGTAACTAAAAACTAGATTATCTGAACTAGATTTTCCAAAGCCTGTGAAAAAAATGTAATGGTCTCTACTGGTTACGTCTTCTGAGAGTTCCCCTAAATGGTCTACTGACCCAATTTACCAAAGCAGAAAGTATTAACAACAACAAATACACACACATATACCCAACACACATGACAACAGGAATGTTAAACATCGAGGAAGCAGCTGGGTTCATTAAGTTGTATGGTAATCCTATCTACTAGACAACACGATCTTTCATATGAAGCTTCAACATCTCACCCCCAGTGAAGCCTTCACCAGCTCTACCAATTAAATCAAACCCCTTGCTTATACATCTTAACTAGCTTGTAATTATATATTTGTGTGATTATCTGATTAATACCTGTCTTTCTCCCAATTGTAAGCTCCACGATAGCAGTCGTCATAACTGTTCCTGAAACCCTACCACACTGTGTGCTGCCTGTCACTTAGTAGGTGTTCAATATACACTGAATGAATAAATCAGTGCACTACCTGGGCAGGCACTAGGTTGAGTCTCATAAGCATGTATTGCTTAGTTGGGTTATTATTACGTTTTATCTAAGCCAGCTGAGTGGGAGAGGTCAACCCAAAAGAATATAGGCTAGGCTACTGACCCTGCTGGATTTAAATATTTTCCACAAATAATAAATGGATAATTGAAAGAGAACTGTATCAGTTGTTTTCAATATTCAAAAGGTAAGTAAGCATTTCATGTGAAATGCAGTAAAAAGAATGTTTTCCAGATAGCATCCATATCATTGTATGGCCTCTCCTCAACCCAATACAAGTTCTCTTTCAAGAAGGCTCTAAAAGGCTAACCTTTTCAAGAAGGTTTACCTTTCAAGAAGGTTTACCTTTTTAAGAAAAACTAGAAACCAAAGACTATGAAGATTTAGCTCAGAGTCCTTACCTCTCCCACACCCTCAGCTTCCTGCATTTATGAACATCCCCGGATCAGACAATGTACTCATTCAGCCTTCACGTTTCGAAATCTGGCCGCTGAAAAAGACTTAGTCCTGGGAAAGAGGCAAGGTTCTGTCAAGGTGTGGGATTTTGTTCAGCTCTCCTTCACTCACAAATTGGAGCTTTATGCAGAGAGAGTCAGGACACGGGCAGGGAGGCAGGCAAGGGAGAGGCGTGTTCACTGGTCTGGTGGGTGAAGAGGGGTGACAGATAAGGGACACAAAGAAGTTTGCAGAGCTCTGAGTGCCAGAGAGGCGAGGGAAACCCAAGTGTTCTGAGAAGAGGCACGCCCCATTGGACGACCTTAAGAAGACTGATCCGGCCATGCTGGGGGCAACGGATTGGAGCTGGGCACAACAGTTTAGGGGACAGAGTGGTGGTGTTGGGACAGAGAGGCGAGGACTGATGGGGCAAAGGCTCTACAGAACAAAGTGGTCAACCCAACACGAAAGAAAAAACAAACAGTGGAACAGAATGTATATGAAGTGTCTGCCGATAGCTGGGGGTCAGTGGGAAGTGCCCCCCACCCCGCACAGTAGCTGATCCCGTCCAGCAGAACCAAATTAGATCCAACACTCTGGCTCAAGAAAGGCCACGTTCTGATAATCCAAACATCTCCTACTCGCTGCAGTTTCTGCCTCTTTGCAGTGTCAAGCACCTCATGCATGTTCCAGAAGGATCCAAGCCCAACAACACGCCCAAACAATGTGCTGTAATGATTTTTAAACGTTGCATTTTCTTTTACCACTCAAAAGAGATCAACACGCAGGATGTTTTTAAGCCGTGACACTGGATTTTCTCTCTGAAAACCACAGGGGCCAAGAGTTCGGGACACAGACAACGTTCTGTTCTCAGAGAGCCACATTCTCTGTGGCTCATTAACTTCCCCCATTGCCATTTGGTTCCCTGCCCTTAGCAGGAGGCCAGTTTGTCAGGAAACCCAGAGGGAGCTTCTGGCGGGAGCAGGGGAGCTGTAGCAGCCCGGCTGAGCAGCAGATCCCGATGAAGCCACTGAGGTACTGTCAGCCTCTGTGGACCCTCTGAGCTCCCGACCCACAGGTGTGGCATGTGGGACCAGCGGATGTTTGTTACACCTCCGAGGGAGCACAGGGGAGCTGAGATCCCAGAGGACATCACCAGCCTTCTGTATTGATCACGTTCTCCCAAGGATCTGTTTATAATATTCTATTCTCCTCCCAACTGTGAAGGGACCTTCTGTAAAGGTTGTCACATTTATCATTTTCCTCCGCATAACATCCAGAGTGCACATACAACTCCCAAAGGAAAAAAAAAAAAAACAACCACCGGAAGGAGGCAGGCAAGACATCACGAGTAACAGGATTTCCATGGCCCTTTCCATTCAAAATTCTCTAAGTGTGTACTGGAAGCAAGGGGTCGTGCAAGAAAGAAGTGATGAGAAACGAAATGATAAAGCAAGTGTTATTGTTTGGGAAAGGAAAAAGAATGAAGAGATCAGAACTAAAGCAAAGGATGAGAGAGACACAAAAATATCAAGTTGGACGAGAAAAGGAAAGGGAATGAAAAGCACCAAATAAAGGCAGTTTATTGAGTGATTCAGAGTAGTGAAAATCAGAGGTCCAGGCTCGCAGTGTTTTCACAGGCTGTCCTTAACTTCTCCTCAGCTATTTTTGCCATAAAATGATTAGACACAAGCAGGGCATCCAGATGAACCTAATCCTATTGACATGAGGATGCAGGAGGGAAGTGATGATGGAATCCAGCAAACTTGAACACACTGTAATCTTCCCAATAATTAAAACATTGTTAAAAGTCAAGCTGCTGGGACTCTGCAATCCCAAACTTGGGAAGTTGTGGGGGAAAAGAGCACCCACAGAGAGGCAGTTTTGAAAAAATAAAAAAGGCCAATGAACAAGTGCAGCTATCAAAAATAGGGCTGAAGTTTGTTTGTTGTTTTTTCTCAGGAAGGGAAAAGTGAAGACTTGAACAGAACAGTTTGTTCGAGCTTACATAAGAACACGCAGAAAACAAGAACCGATTTCCTTCTTGCCAATTCTTCATAGAAACAGGTTACACCCAAGATCCCACTCAATTCTGTACATATTTTGCAGCTCCTCTGGCTTCTAATAAATGAAGGCAGCATGCAAAGAGAACGAACGGGCTGAAAAATACCTAATTTCTGTTTTCCTGACAATTTCAATGATGTTGTACTCCCTGCCATTCATTTAAATTAGGTATTCCGTACTCAGAACATTTACATGCAACACACTGATGTGTGAGTGCATTCTGGAGTTTTTAACCAACTAATTCATACACCTACACACATAATTACAGTCAGTGAATAAGAACCAGATTGGCTGAAACAGAAAATAACAGTGCTCTGTAATATATCACGTTAAAAAGTTTGTATTGCCCCTCGAGAAGAGAAAGGAAGAAGACCGTGTTCTTGAATTCTATCTTCAGTGTTTTATGGATGTGTGTTCACAGCTCGGTGGATCTTAACAAGCACAGTATTGCTGTCAAATGGGGGTGGTCTAACTCTTTACAGATGCCAATACTCCTCATGTGGGAGGTGGGGGTTACCCAGAAAACAAGGATTGGTGGCATGGAAATGTTCACTGCCACAAATAACCATCCTGAAATGAGAAGTTCAACTGCACCAAGTCACTGAGAATGCCCTGTGTTCAGAAAACAAGCAATCTCTTTATAAAGCACATGTCTGGTTTCATCTTTCACCACTTTTACATAGGCACTATTGAAAGAGCTACAAATGCATATTCTGTTCATTGCCAATTTTTAAAAAGCAGCAAGAGCCCAAATGCAAAAGAAAAAAGAAGTCAACTTTTCTATTGTCAGTAGTGTTAATAACCTGCAGTTATAAAATCCCATTGTTGCCTTGGACAGTGTCGGAGAGATTGATAGCCTCCACAGCTCAAACTATATACTTCCTTGGCATTTTCTACCGACTGAGAAAAAAGACATGACAAGCAGAGTACAGTCATGCACCACATAATGTTTCTGTCAACGACAGACCGTATGACAGTGGTCCCATATGATTAGTACCATATAGCCTAGCTGTGCAGTAGGCTGTACCATCTAGGTTTGTGTAAGTGCACTCTATGTTTACATGACGAAATCACCTAATGACATATTTCTCGTATTTCTCAGAACGTATCCCTGTCGTTAAGCGACACACGACTGTACTGGTAACTGGAATACTGCCTTAAGGGGTGTTGGGGAGAGGGGTATGGGAGAACAAGGAACTTGAAAGAAACAAACTGGCAAGTGACAATTCTTACATTTGGATATATGGCTTCATGGGCTTGTTTAAAATTAGGAATGATTGAGTTTCAAATTAATATTAACTTGAATTTTCCACAATTTAGAAAGTTGACATCTGGGAGGAAAAACAAAGCAAACAACCCATGACCTTTCTGCAGTATTTCACCCTAGAAGTACATTTAGCAACAGAATGCTGTGTGAATCAGGCAGTGAAATTTTGTCTAAACAGAAACAATATAGAATGAACATTTCTATATTCCACAAAAATTTAACCAGAAATCAGCATTTGGTACAGGCACTGAGGACTTACGTAGTGACAGAATTACCAACATTTTAAACTTTCTAAAAAGAATTTTTTTAATTTTCTAAATTTTAGTACTTTAAATTTTCTAAAAAGAATCGATTTTTTTTCTGCTTTGAAAAGGAACCAAAATCAAGTCTATCGTATCCGACTGCACAGAACAGAGCAGCTTTCTATATCCTATACCTCTGAGGTCTGTAGGAATCAATGATGATGATACCACACAAAGATTTTCACACAATACTTCTCAAAGTCTGTTTTGCATCACAGGATGCTCTGATAAACGTTTCCACAGCAACAGAGAGTCTAGAAACATCCCTCTCTTCTATATCCACAATGCCTAAGAGCCACCGTAAAGATTCCAACAGTCCTGAATTAAAGAATTTAAGACACCTGTTTATCTTTGTTTAAACCTGTGTTTGTAAGCTTTCTTTTTGTCACAGAATCCTTTTCATCCACCTAACATCCTCCTAGTGTTCCATGGAACCCACTTTGGAAAACACTAACCTAAAAACTGAACTCAAGAGTTTGCTGAGAGCAAAGAGTGAAAATTATACTTAGAAACTCAGTGGGAAAGATATTTAAAGGTTTTTAATATCTTTGCATAGAAGGCTCCCTTGTAAGTGGTAATGAGTTAGTGGAAATTGAAACTTAGATTTTTTTTCTATTTTAATAAGGGAAAACACTGCTTTCCTCTAAAATTTGTTGATGCTTAAATAGTAAGGGTTTAAAGGATGCGCAAAACAACCCCCCTCACACAAAAATTCTTTTCTGCTGAAGAAATATCCAAGTGCTCACATTCAGAAAAATGTGAGGGAAATAAACGATGAATTTGGCAATACAATAATTCCAAACAATCATTCCTCTTCAAGCCCAATTTGTTTTGCATCACGTCTCTCTAAATCTTTTTATTCTCCCCAATGACTCAATCAAATGTTAGCTTAGTGGAGGCAATTTCAATCAAATTTAAAATTTCAGAAAAGGAAGCAACAAGCCAAGGGCTTCAGCTTTATGTTAAGAGAGAGAAATGAGATTAATGATAAGGGACTTATAAAACTCTTTGGGAGATAGAAGAATTCCCATTCACGTGTTCGTCCTGAGGGTTCTGTTGGCTATTATTAGTGTTCTGTCTAAAATGAGTCAAGAAAGGAAAGGGTAAATGAGGAGAACCCCGGAGTCGGTGAAAACGATAGTACATTAGGGACACAGAAGCCATGAAAATTAGCGCTGAGCCCACATGCCCAGGACATAAAAGAAATCAGGACAGCCTTAATGAGAATCAGGCAGTGCGCCTAATGAGAACCTTAATATACTTTATCTTCCCTTTATATTTCATTTCAGTGTCATTAGGCGCAGCGAACCAACAAGTATTTACTGAGTGCATACTCAGTGCCCAACTCGGGGCCCAGCGCTCTGGGGAGATCTCCAATTGCGTGCAGCCGTGGTTGGCAATGTCTGATTTCCTGACCACCAGCAGCAGAATCACCTGGGAACTCGTTAGAAATGCAAATTCTGGCCCCCACCCGGGACCCACCGGAGGGGCCGGCATTCGTGTTTTCAACCAGCCCTGCAGTGATTCTGATGCACAGTGACATCTGACAACCGCTGGAGCACAGTCTAGGGGAGGTGGCACGAAACCATTCAACAGCAGCAGACAACAAAACGGAGCTGGAAAGTTTAGAGAGCTCAGCCAGTCTTACAGAACGTGCAAACTCTTTATGATTAGCTCTGACTTTAAAAACAAACCCAGGGCATTTTAAATTCTATTTTCTGTCTCTCACCTCCACCCCCAGAGGCTTAGGTAAGAAGATGAAAGGATGTGAACTTCCATTTTAACAACTAAACGAGCGTACAAGCTAATGGGTATTCTGCGTGTCTTGGCCAGATTCATTGCTACAGAAAGATCAATTTTTGTTCTTTAAATAGGCTATAAACATAGATGGTACCTTAAGGGGGTCTCTATCTGTGTTATATTTGTTATTTTCAATGAGCTGAATGAGATACAGTTCTGGGGGAAAAAAAAAGCAAAGGGAATACATTTGCATTTTATTGCTCTATTTAAAGCCCTTTTACTGCTCTTTACCTGATAGTCATTCTAGCATCCTTTGCTCAAGAATATTTCTTCACGCTTAGTGCACAAATGTTTTAAGATAACAGTCATCACTGCAGTTAACATTTATTGAGCATTTTATTATATGCCAGGTACTTGATATGAATCATCTCACTTAATTCTCGCGAGGTAGCTAGTATTATTCATCCCATTTTACAGGTGAGGACATGAAATTTAGAAAGATCAAGTCTCGCCGTCCACAGTGCGTTCCGGAATAAAGTTAAGATTCAAACTTAGGTAAACCTGACTGTAAAGAGCAAGTTCTTACCCACTGCATCAGATTCCCTTGAATTATTTAGTGTACTGGAAGGCCCTGGAACATTATCTTCACCCAAGTTAATATTAGCCTCACTTATTTTTGGCAATGCCGTGACATGGAATAAACAGACAAGAGGAAGGCTAGAAGGCACTTGAACAATCTGGAATTCTAGGTAACAATGGGCAACAGAGCAAGAAGAATTAAACTACAAACGTACAATTTTAATATATGGAAATATTTTCTCAACGTCCCTTTTGGTATTGTGGTATCTTACGTTTTAGGTAAGATTCTCAACCGCAGATTCTTACCCATGGATATTTATTATAAAACTACTAGAGCTCTATGTGCAAATAAGTGAGCTCTTTATTAGTAGAACCACGGTAATAAGATATTATTACATTACAATATTATATCCTAGGGTATTATAATACAAGGCTATTATCACGTACTTGGCTAATAGGGTCCATACTGTTATAATGTATTAAAACCAGATTGAGTACTAAAAATGACAATAACATAATCATAATCTTCGGTACTTGGGGGAAAAACATTTTTCAGATGAGGTCTCAAAGCACCTGCCTAGCATTACTGCAAATTTATATACGAAGAAACCGTGCTACCGAAAGGCTCATGCAAATTTATACATAAACACATGGAAGTCTTTTGCAAAATGTTGGAAAGATTAAAAGCTCACTCAATACAGGTTGACAGTAAAAAGATTCTGAGTGATGCCAGGAAGAATAAAATAACCTGCTCATTCAACAGTAATTTATTGAGCGTCCAGCATGTACGAAGTGCTATTCCGGGCTATGAGGATGTAGCGATAAACCAGAGACACGAAGTCGCTGTGTCCCGGAGCTTACATCCCAGTCGATGCGACAGAAAATAAACAAATAAATACCTACTATGTTGTCACACAGTGAGAAATGCCAGGCAGGAAGATAAAGGCGAGTGACAGGACAGAAAGGGACGGGGCTGCCATTTTTGATTATGGGGGCCAGGGACACGCTTCTGATGAAGTGACATTTCAAGCAGACACTTAAAGGAAGTGAGGGTGCAAGCCAGTGCAAAACATCTGGGGGAAGAGGGCTCAGGACAGAGAGCACAGCAGTTGCAAAGAACCTAAGAGGAGAACACGCTGGCATCCTCAGACGAGAGCAAAGAACATGAGGTGGCTAGAGTGGGGTAAGCAGAAAACGGCAGCAATTGACAGCAGTGGGGCAGTCAGGGGCTTCAGGACAGTGTAAAGACACTGGATTTCTTTCTAGGTTTCAAAAGAAGCCACTGGGGGGTTTGAGCAGGGGACTAGCATGAGCTGAAGTCCAGTGAGAGATGATGTTCAGGTGAGCTGACTATGGTTTGGTCAAGGGAGAGAGCAAGAAATGGCCCAAATACCAGTGACTATGTGATGAACATAGAACCGACAAGATTTGTTGATGGGCTGGATGTGGAGAAAGAGAAATTAAAAATCATCTTAGGTTTTTGCCCCGAGCGGCTGGGTACCATTTAGTGAGATGGGGGCAGGCAGCAGGGTGGGATCAAGAGTCTGGTTTGGGACAAGTAAAGGTTGAGATGCCTTCTATACGTCCAAGTGGAGACGGGAGAGGAAACAGTTGGCTATTCAAGTCTGGTGTTGAGAGAAAAGGTTGAGGTTAGAGAGACACAACTGGATGTCATCACAGAGAAACAAATGCTCTATTCTTACGATGGGGAAAGAAAGATAGACAATTCCAAACAATTATTTTTTCATTTTTTTCTCACCCAGTTCTCCCGAAACACAGTGTGGCAGAAAGCATGGTGAGTATGAGTCAGAAGACACAAATTCTATCCATGGCCCTGTCCATGATGCTCTGGGTTTACCTTCTATATCCTACCCTTGTCATCAACAAAATAAACACAACGAAGAGTGATACTGTGACACACAATAACAAGTGTTGGTGAGGATGTGAAGAAATTGGAACCTTACACCATACTGCTGGTGGCAAGGCAAAACGGTGCATTCACTTTGGAAAATAGTTCAGCAATTCCTCAAAAAGTTAAGTATCTAATTACCATACGATCCAGTAATTCCACTACTAAGCATATACCCAAGAGATCTAAAAAAACAATGTTCACACAAACACTTGGACACAAATGTTCACAGCAGCATTATTCAATAATAGCCAAAACAACCTAAATGCCCTTCAACTGATGAAGAGATAAACAAATTGTGGTATATACATACAATGGACTAATATTCAGTCATAAAAAGGAATGAAGTACTGATAAATACCATAACATGGTGAACCTTGAAAACATCATGCTAAGTGAAAGAAGCCAGTCACAAAGGGCCACATATTGCATGATTGCATTTACGTGAAACATACAGAAGGCAAATCCACAGACACAGAAAGTAGCTGAGTGGCTGCTTAGGGCTAGCGGAATAGGAGAGGTGACAATTAAGAGCAGGGTATGGGATTTCTTTCTGGGGTGACAAAAGCGTTCTGAAAATAGTAATGATGGCTGCACAGCTTTGTGAATATTACTAAAAACCACGGAACTACACCATATGCACTTTAAAAGGGTGACTATGATGGTATGTAAATTATATCTTGATTAAATAAAAAACCAATGAAACAAACCAGAATGATTCTGGGGGGAAAAGGGCTGCCGGTCACAGTTTCTCAGATAAAAGGAAAAGAAAACCAGGTTGAAATCTGTTGTTAGGGGAAACACTGATGTGACTCTTTCAAGTCAAAAGGGACTGCTGACTCATCTGTATGCTGCATGGCCATGATGCCTGCCAATCATGTTCTCATTTCCACCTTGACTCTGACCCCAGGTTCCAAAGAACTCGAACCTTTGAGTGCCCAGTTTCAAGTCATTCGCCTCAAAGCAATGCTGCCAGGCTTTAAAAGGCTCTGAATTAAATACAGTGTCTACTGTGGAATGACAACAGAAATATGAAAGGAAAGGACATAATACAAAATTCCCTTTTTTTCCCCCAATAGAAAACCATCCCTCTTGGTAATTTTCTGATATATCACCCCAGTGCTGAGCCCCCACCTGTCTTTTTCATTTCATTTTATTAATGAGATTCTGATCATGCAAAAATATCAGGGCACAAATGTTCCAGTCTCTCCTGATTCTAACCATTGCTAACTACGTACTCAGAACTGTGTCCCCAATGAGATCATAATTTCAGTAAAATCCAGATACAGGATAATGGGACTAATCTCAGAAAGCTAGAGCTAGGTATGCACCAAATATATTAAAATTCAAATAATCTTGACAGACTTCTTTTTATATATAGTAACAGGACTGTGAACATCCAAACATATCAGCTTACATACTGTAAAATCTCCGGGATGCATTCAATTCCAAAGGGATTACTGTTATGTCCTGATGGAAGCGTTACAGAGATTCCACTGGGTAAACATCACGGAAAAGGGCCCAGAGAGATCTCTTTACATAAGATAATTTTCTCAAGAAAATGGTCTGAAAAAAACAGATGAGGAAAGTTCACGTAACTTGATTGAGCAGAAATTAAACACGTGTTGACAGAACTAAGAAATACGAGGCATATTTTTAATATGTGGGCTTACAATCTCAGTATCATCTATATCTGCAATTTTAATGTTATTTTCTCAGCCTCATGATATAAGAGGGTTTGGGAACTTTCTTTGGTTGGGCTTTCCGAGTGCTCCTGCTCCAAAAAAATGTGTGTTATTAGTAAACGGCTATTCATAGCTAATGGGTCTTGATGTTAACATACCAACTTTCTAACTCTATCCATTTAGGAATGGAGGCTGAGGTTCCTCGAGTTTCCTTTTGGAGTCTGCTTCTATGTCTTGGTAGTATCACTTTCTGTTATGGATAGAATGTTTGTGTGTCCCCACCACCCTCAAAATTCACATGTTAAAGCCATAACCCCTAAAGTGATGGTATTTGGAGGTGGAACTTTGGGGAGGTAATTAGGTTTAGATGAGATCATGAGGGCGAGGCCCCCATGATGGGACTAAGATTAGTATCCTTATAAAAGGAAGAGACATCAGAGTGCCTTCTCCCTGCCATGTGAGGAGACAGCAAAAAGGCCATTGTCTGCAAGCCAGAAAGAGAGCCCTCATGGAGAACCAAATCTGCCAGCACCTTGATCTTGGACTTCCCAGTCTCCAGAACTGTGAGAAATAAATGTTTATTGTTTAAGCTCCCCAGTCTGTGGAATTTTGTCATAGCAGCCTGAGCCGACTGAGACACTCAGTGCAGGAGGCCAGAAAAATAGCAACTCAAACAACCTCTCACAGAGACGGAGCTAATTAGCAGGCATAATACAGCTGGATCATGGAAAACCCTAAAAGGCAGAAGCATGAAATGTTTGGAAGAGGAGAACTCACAAAACAGGAGGCAAGTAAAAAATTATCTTTTCTATGAACAGGGATACAACTTTGAGGATGCAGGGTTTGCTCAGCACCTAGAATAGTAACTGGCACATAGGCAGGCATTTAACAAAATATTTGCTGGACCAAGAAACCACCACCAAAATCATTATATATGGAAAAGAGACCCACCAACCAGACCAGAAGGAGAAACAGCTGCAACAAAATAAGTTACAAAATAAGCATAAAATAGGTTTTTCCTGGTGGCTCGGAGTTCTATTGCTCCATAATTAAAATTCCATACAAATTATACCTTTAAAGTTTCTATAAACTATTGTTACTTTTATTACATGATGCAATTTATGAGATGTGAAAATGTTGTTATAACAGATTAAGATCTTATCAAGCATTAAACATGTCCATGTGTTTATATAACAGAGAACTTACTTTATTTCTTCTCCAAAACACTGTGTCTAAGTCCTGTAAATGCTTGTTTTGAATTATCTCCGTGTTGTTGGAGCCAATTAACACCAAGAACATAGTGAAGACACGGTCAGATACATGGACGCCACCCTTTCCTTCTTGCCTTGCACTGGCGTGGGATTCTTTTACTTCCTCCCGTCCCAGTTTCCCTTAGAATTATGTGGTCCCATGATCAACGATAAAAAAATTATAAAATTTTTCAAAATTTACTATTTTCCTAAGAAACACTAACTCCCTGAAAATGGGAAATCTTCAATTAAAAATCAATTTGTAATAGCCCGAATACATACTATCAACACATTTTGTTCTTCTCAATCCCTAGAATGTTTTTGAAATCCGTTCTGTAGAGGTGACAATAATATTAGCTTAAGAGTGTAACAGAGAAGGTGACACTGTTGTCCTCCCTGCCCCGGCCCCCAACATACACTACATTCCAAAGTCACTAGGAATTAAAAATATATATATCTCTGCATATTTGAATTGCATGGGCCCATAGTCTCCTCCAGGGGCACTGGCATAAAAGTGTAAAATGTAATAAATATATACTTATCCCTTATTTTGTAATGAACTAGCCTGAAAAAACTGATATGTAAGTTCCTATTTCAATGACCAAAGTTATGAAGCATACTTAACATTTATCTTCCATTGAGTGGCTTTAAATAAAGCTTTAAAAATAAATGTGTGACTCAAAATTTTTTCTTCAATAATGCGTATTGAGAAGCTTACAAAGCCAACACAAGGAATAAAATGTGTACGTAGACAAACACGGACCAAGCAAAGTAGTGTCTCTCGATGTAAGCAATACAGCTTAAGCACTGAAATCCAGTTTAGGGCACTCTCTGTCCAAGCTGACCATACAGCTCCCTACCCTCGGAGTCTGAGGTCGAGTAGTTCAGGAAGTCATGCTGATGTCCGCTTCCGTGACATGCTTTCTGTCTCTATGTCCTACATCCTGGCATATGGCAGGTGCTTCACGAGAATCTGCTCTGTTCATTTCAATGCTAGCAATACTAGTTCTCTACTTTTCTTCCTTTCCCATTTGATTTGATGTGCCTGCTCTGTGCCTTATGGAGTCCCAGGTGCTGTCGTCATACTGCTCACTTAATCTTGGTTTCAACCCTTAGGGTCCTCGAGTCTACCGGGAGAGACTGAACAGGACTCCAGATTCTGCCATTACATGGTAAACGCCATCAGAGAGCACTGTGGTTGATGTGCGAGTGCACACACACGGACAGGATACCCTGAGAGCACGTGGCACTTAGCTTTAGGGTGGTGGTTGGTGGGTGGGGGATGGAATGAGAAGGCAAGGCAGCTGGCTTCCTGCAGAAGGTTCCACCCCTCCTCCATTTCCAACAATTTGTAAAGCTTTCCATTTTTAATTCCAAAATCCTGTTTAATAAGAGAGTTTCATTGCTGCTAGAAATGCTTTAATAAAAATGAACCTAACCAGTATAATTTAAAACAATTATCATTATTTCAAGCCCATATACTGGGTTCCAAATATTAAAATAGTTTTATATGGGACATTTATACAAAGGTTATAGCACATTTTATAACGATAATCTTCAAGAGTGTTTAATCCCACCTGTTTACAATTTATGTGATATATAAATTTCTATGTGTAATATGTACAAAATCAATGCTGCCATGGATAGTCTAAGTTTCATTCCAGAATTCATTTTTATAGCTGTGTACTGCATAATACTGGATTGATTACAGAAATCCTGTCAGAATTCCTACTGTCCCACACCATAACTACTACTCTTTTAATGCATTTTGGTAGAGGAGTAATCACTTTCTAATAGGATTATCTTCACACCTTGCCTCAGTCGACAACCATCCTGTATAAATAACTTAATAAGCACTATACTCTGAAAGACCATTCAATTTCACACACCACATACCTCCACCAGAACCTGGCAAGGTAATACAGTGCAAACCACCTTAGATGTGTTCTTTCCAAAAACAGAAGCATTTTTCTCTTAAGAACATAGGCCAGAGGCCATGCAAGAGGACTCCACAAAGAGAAGCTGGGATACAGGTGGCAGAGAGGGAAGTCATTTTTCAAATGAGGCTGAAATGTACCCCCTCCCCCGCCCTGGAATCCTGACCTATGCTCATCCTTGCTGCTGTGGCTTGGTCCTCCCAGAGGCAGCCACCTCCAGGGACAGAGGGACACACAGCATTGCCCAGGCACACGCTGGCTCCTCTATTATTACGGTCAGAGGTGGCAGATTTATAATTTAACATGGCTACCTACCTGAAGTTCTAGGCACTGGAGAGCATTTTTACAAAATCCAATAAAAAACACAAATTAAAATCACTTTGGTTTTGCTGATAACGAGGGATCTGATGCTTTTCGCTTTGCCACTGCTCATTAATTCAACCTATATCCTGATTCTTTCTTGCTCTCTACCTTTATGATTTTTTAAAATTAAATCAAAAGTGTCAGGGCCACGGAATAGAAGCACACCATGACACAAACGCCAAGTGTCACAGCAAATGCATTTCGGAGTGGAGATTGAAATGTCAGTAAGTAACAAAATAGTCCAAGCTGGGCTGTGAGGTAACTTCATTTTGTGAAATATTGAGTCTAATATAGAAACGAAGAAACAGCTCTCACTGCTCTTTCTGTCAATTACAGAACCCTTCGTGGGATTCAGAACGCTCTTAATTGTTCAAATGGGAGTGTGACCAATCCAACAGCGCTGGGGAAGTAACCATCACCGAGGGGATAAGGCTCCATCCAGCACCTCCCATGACGGACTCTGAGCCCAGGCTACTGAGGTGGAAATGCATCCAGGTAGAAATAACAGATCAAACGTTGAGACATAGCTTTCCCTTCCCCTCATCAGCCTAGACAGGATGGTGGAGGATACGAGCTTTCTAGAAAGGGAAGGTTGAGAAGGACAAGCTGAGAGCCAAAGAGTAAGTAATGCAAGATGCCCACAGTCAGGAGGCAGGAAGAGGTGGGGGATGGGAGGGTGAGATATGAAGAATAATCAGAAAGGGAAAAAGAATCACATGCCATAGAGACCAGGTGAGGAATTTTAAGGATGAGACAGTCAAAATTGCCAAATATCTAGAAGACATGTAATGACAACTTAATGACATAAAAAACAGCCAGCCATACTGAGGGGGCCATGCTCCCTCTGCCACCAATGAGGAACGAGGCAAGTTTTAAATCCCCAGAGGGACTGTGGGGTAAAATTAGGGAATAAGACCTGGGGGTACCATCTTCTCATCAGAAATTGCTCCAAGGAGGCTAAAAGAGTTAAGACACCACCAGATGGCAACACAGAGCCGAATACGATCCCCATTTATTTATCTAGGACATATAACAACATTGGATCATAGGAATGGCCAATATATCACCGGAATTTCTACTTTTATGTATAACAAAAGATAAGATTAGAGAAATAAAAATCGGTCCCCATAGAAAGGTAAATATTGAGACTGAAGAAGCCTCTTGTCATTGTACAGACAGACCCCTCAATTAGTAACCACACCTTTGCTGTGTAAATGGCAGGGGAAAGTAATTAACAATCAATAGAAGCTGCCCTCAATTTAAAGCCTCGAAGGGAAGTAATTAAATTTAGTAGAAGCTGTAGCCTCTAAACAAAGATACATCATACAAACACAAAAGGAAACACAGATTTGAATAATAAATGCAAATTGGAAACAAGGTTTGACTATAGACAGAAGAGAAATGATCCTAAAATTACTTTTCCTAAGAAATGCTCTGTTCAAGAGAGTGGTTTATGAACCTATTTCAATGTAGGCCAAGGTTTGATATGAATCCTGGCTGATGTTTCTTGAGTACAACCGTGCTTCCAGAATATTTATGCATGCAGATCAGACAGCTTCCTGTGGTTTGAATTAGCTGTACCAAGTACCTTTCATATCAGTGCAGATACACTTGATATATAAAGTGTCAACATCACTACCAGGGATGGGATCGCAAACACTGCTTTGTTTGTTGGTCATGAAATAAAATTGCCAAGCAGAATCTGTGTAGCTCCAGAGGGTAAATTAATGCAGGCAACACGGTTATCAGCAGTCTTGAGCCTGCCTCTCTCAGCTTCTAACGGAAACATTTAGGGAGCAGAAGCGTTACATCTGGCTACAGCTGCACATTACATGGTCCATTGAGACTCAGATGCTGATGGCTGAACTGAATAACAAACAGCTGGGTATAAATGTAAAAATCAGGAAATCGATTTTAAACACACGTATGGCACAAATCCTCTGAAATTCTAGCACTGAATTGAGAAAGGGCAATTAGCATGGAGGAGCGCAAAAGTATCCCAGGGACGAAAATTCAAAAACCCACCTGGGCACCCTGGTGTCAGTATACCTCTGCTGGGCTCTTCTGTGACTGGTTCACAAAGGGCAGCGTGAGAACAAACAAAGGCAAGTGTCATCGGATTATTTTCTGGCCCTGGTCCCACTTCAGCTGAAAGTTAACGGAAGTAACTGAGCTTCCTAGTCGAGCTTTCCAAAATGGGGAAAATTTAGGTCATCAATTTAACTGAATTGCAGGGAAAGTCTCGTCTCAGGGTCCTCCCACACTGAACCCATGTGTGGGGGGAAGGTTATTCACATAGAGCTGTAGACAGGAATTTCCAGCACAAGAGATTTGGGTTAGGAAAAAAATGTAAGTTAACGAGATTGCACATTCCAAAGTGCCCAGTAGGGGGGCCAACGCATTAGAAACAACGAATAAACTTTTGCTAAATTTTGAATAACTTTTCTATTTATAAGGATTTAGGTAAGGAAATGGGTCAGAGAAAGAGGTTAGAAATTGCTCTGCCTGAACCTTTAAAAGCATGGATAATCATTTCTGTGGAAAGATTTGGGTTAGTCCTATGTACAGATTTTTAAAAGCTGGCACACGTTTACATTTAAGAAAGCAAGTAATGCAGGATCAGACATGAGAAGCGGGCCACATAATGTATCATCCAAACTGGAACACTTTTTAGGGTGAAAGGGAGATACTATTAATGACGATGCCAGGACAACAGGTATACACGGGGAGTATCCCAGGTAACCAGGACACATACTCATTGTATCTCGAGTACCAAGAGCATGAAAAAGAAGAGTGTGACATCATATCTGCAATGCCAATTAAGTGGATGCTATCCCACTGGCTTATTTTCACCCTCCGTGCCCACTTGTTGGCAAGATTCTAGATCTAGTAAAAATTAAAAAGCTTATCTCAAGGAAGTTCAGGGAGCAAAAGAATAGAGTAGATAAAATCTAGATTTCTTTGCTTGCACAATTAATTCTGTGGATCATGCCAGATCCAATCTGACCTAATGGAGTAGGACACTACTACTCTTGCAGCTTTTTTGGGGGGGGAAAGCACTGCAATATTACCAATTTTGATGAACACTGATTTTCCCTTGTCTCTCTACCTGGATTCTACAATCCAAATGACCAAGATCAGAAAAGTGCTAATGTATATCCACATTTCCACCAAGAGACTATGACCTCTACTGTGTTCTTAGCCATAAAGAACACAGGAAGTATTATTTTTAAAGACTCTAGGAAGGATCTAGATATAGCAAAAAAAAAAAAAAAAAAAAAAATTGATGAGGCAATACTATAATATTTACCTCCTCTGATCTACAGGATGAAGAATGAAGGTCTTTAAAAGGATGGACCAGTTAAATTCTTATTTCCCAAGAAGAAAATCCTTGAGTAATCCCACATAACCCAAAACAACACAATAGCGCAGATCCTGCTTCATCTCCAAAGAAGAAATAGAGGAAGTCAACAGTGACAGACTAAAGCTCAGAGTAACCAAATGTTTCAATTCAAGTAAGAACTGTTAACACTTTATAAAATTGTATAACACCTAGAACAGGCAGCAACTATCCAGTACACTCTGCGACTTTAAATATTTGTGTTGAGAACGATGCTTAAGATACGCTGCAACTCTTGTTCAGTGGCAGGCATTTTAGAGTTTAAAAAAAAAAGAAAAATGAAGCCCAATTTCAGCACAGAAAATGTTTAGGTGGTTTCCACATAACAACGAAAGAACTGATCGATTCAGCCAAATAATAGGTCAGTTGTGACTCATAAATCCTAAACTCTGCAGCTGTCCAACTTCATTTTAACTCCCCAATCTTCAGGACAAACCGTACAACTGCCGTGTACTTTCTGACTGAGTTGTATTTACTACACCACAGTGGAATCAATTTGCTATTGTCGAGGCAAAAAAGAAACCCCGAGAATTAGATAACTTTAAAAGCTAATTTACTTTGCTTCTAGGCTAATTACATTTCTTAAAGTAAGTTTTGCTGATTGGTTAAGAACCCAAGCTATCAAACAAAGCCCAGGCACTTAGCTGGAGACATAAACACACAACCTGTCAAAAAAGTGCCCTGAACATAAGAGAGCATTTGTAATTCAAAGAGGGAATTTATGAAATACACAAATTGAGTTGCTGTCATTTATACCTTCCAATTGGGCAATTATATTATATTATGGAGACTGGCTATGTCTCAGAATTTTCACTGCAGAGGCCTTGTTTCAAAAGCTGCAACAATCCATTTACACTTAAAAAAATGAAAAAAAAAAGGCCACAACTCTCATTGATGCAGTGTATTAGGTAGAAGGCATTTTACTTGGACCCCAAAGTTATCTAATTTCAGCTCTAGAAATGTTAAAAGTACTGAGTATAGTTGGTAGTTTTCATATTACAGTATAAAGTGGTCTTCCCTAAACCCAATAATGCACCCAATTGGGTTTATAATTTATATTAGAAAAGGTAACACAATTTATATATTGGGGAGCATCCCTTTCACTAGGTATACCCCAGACCTAAATGGTTTCAACTGTTCACAATTTAACTACGACCTGATAAACATCTCTTTGATGACGTCTGTCCTACCTGTCAGGGCAGGACTCAACAGAATCAGGGATAGTCTGTGGGTTTTCTGAACAACCTTAGTCAAGCATTTACTCTGCTCCTATTTTGGATTAAAGCGTCACAATGATTTTTCTTTAGTTTTTCAAAGAGTTTGAACTCTACGAGGGCCTGGAGAATGAGTTGTGACATTGTGAACGTTCATGTAAATGACAAACTTAATACCTTACACACAGAATAACATGAGCCAGCCCTGATGGCCTAGTGGTTAAAGTTTGGCGTGCTCCACTTTGGTGGCCCAGGTTTGGTTCCCGGGCGTGGAATCACACCACTCATCCGTCAGTAGCCATGCTGGGGCGGCAGCTCACATAGAACTAGAAGGACCTACAACTAGAAACATACAACTATGTACTGGGGCTATGGGGAGGAGAGGAAAAAAAACAGAGAGAGGAAGATTTGCAACAGATGTTAGCTCAGGGCGAATCTTTCGCAGGAAAAAAAAACAGAATAACAATAACAACGCCATCACAACTTCCTCCCATTTGCTTTCCACCCAAAACCAAGGTACAATTTCTATTTCATTGGTTCCCTGGTTTTTAAGATGCTAATGAATGATGAGCAAAATACTAACGTATAACATGCCAGATTCTCTTTTTTAAAATTCCAGGTATTTAAGCTCTCACTAAAATTAGAAATAGGATCTCATCTTGTGTCTAGAAGAGCGAAATTGGCCAGGATGTTTTTCTTGTCCCTTGGCCAGGCTCTAAGACCAAGGGAAGAGTCCATCTTGTAGTAGGTCACCACAGAGGCCATCTTTTTTTTTTTTTTTAAATCACACCCTACGTGGGAGGCGAGGCAGCATGAGGGCAACATAATGTCATAGGGATACAAGTATCTGCCCCAGGAAGGCAACAGTGTCTGTATCTCAACCACCTCTCTCAACTTGGCCCATCACGCTTGGATCTAAATCAAATTGTGGTTTCTTGTTTTACATCCTGGAAACAGAGAATTTGCGAGAGGAGGTGCCACTGTAACTGAGCCGAGAATGGAGTGAGCGATGCACTAAAAGAGTAATAGCATTTTCCTCCAATTATATGATCATCATTGGGAACCCAGCATTTTGACAAAGTATTCAAACATCAGAGAATGGAGTTGGTATCATGTAGTTGAGAGCCATCGTATTGGACCTTACAGTCTGATTTCTGAAAGCCTTATAAAGAGGGTGGAGTGGATATACATTCCGTTCTTCAGCTGTATTTTTGTTCAACAAAGCCTGCAATTTTCAGTAACTTGAAAATGTAATTATAGATAATGTTTGCATCAGTAGCAAGAATACAATAAGCACACGGGATGAAAACTCCACTCAAATCACATCCTCTAAGGTTACGACGCTCGTCTCCCGCCAGGAGTAAAGGCATTTCGACAAGCTAATATTCGGTGTGAAATGGTTTGTGGGTTATACCAACCCATGCATGAATTCTACTCCAGCTTTTCTATTATCCCTTCTTTACATTGGGTATCGACACAAGAAACAAAAATCTATGATTGGCTGAAAACCCAGAATCCTATCAAATGTTTAATGCACTTGAGCAAAATGCCACGGAGAGCTCAAAAATGTACTGACACTTGAAATGGACTGGGTACCATACCTGAGCTGGTCACAACTGTCAATCACCTAAAATCTATTTATAATCTTGCTCAGAGCCTTACTTATTTTATTGCCCACTTATTTGGGCCACTTCTATGAAGAAGAGGGTAAAAATGCATGTAATTCTAGAATGGATACTGCATAAAGTCACCTACTGAGGAGGATAGTGGGGACCAAACACCACCTTAGAGCCTTTTTCTAATTCATGAGAAGGCTTTCTATGGGCTAGAGCGGCCTCTGAGACAGGCCAAGTGTTCACCAAAATCAGGTGCAAAAATTAAGCAGTTGGAAGTAAATGGGCAGGAAATGCCAGGTGTCTAATGAAATCCTCAAAAGAAACCTCTTCATGAAATATACAGTTATCTTAAATGAAGAATAAGAATCCACCTTAACATTCAATGTTAACTGGTTCCTGATCTCAGCGGTAAGGGGGAATCTGCCTCAGGCATTAAGAGATCTTGACACTGCCCCTTTCTACCGACATCTCTTACATACTCAGAAATTGGTCTGGCTAGGAAATAAAATCAAGAACAAGCAATTTATGTGAAAGAGCACATAAAAAGCAGATTATTAGGTCAGAGCTAAGAAAGTATATTTCATACTCAGAACCCACATATGCAGCTGCTAATTCGCCAGCATATCTAGAAATTCAACCTGTTATAGTCACAGGAGGATCTAAGAATTCCTCAAAAGACGAAAGCAACTCCCTGGGCCAAAATGTGAGGTGGGATGATAGAAAGACCTCAGGCTTTGGAAACAGACAGAAACAGATACATACGACCACTTTCTAGAACCCCCATTTCCTCATATGCAAAACAAACGTTATACAACTTCCCTTGCAAAATTTTTCTGAAGATTACAGGTAATTTATATAAATCCCTTAGCCTAATGGCTGGCCCACAGTGTATCCTAAATCAAGAACAGCTAATATCATAAAATATTTCAGAAAGTATGCCCACAGGAAGGCACCCTCCTTTAAAGCATTAGTCATCAGAATTAAGAGAAACACACAAAAAAGAAATATTTGGTTGTCAAAGAATTACAGCTTCATTGACACTAGAAAACATGTTTTGGCTTCTGGGAAGACATCATGATAGTACTGAACAGACAACTGGAAATCAATTTGTATCAAAAGTATCACATTCTGGGTAGAGCTGGAAAACAAGACAGAGTTAGAGGCAAGATAAAGGCTATCACGTGGCTTCTGAGGCTGACAATGGTCCAATTCTGGTCACTTTTGATAATAGCTGGGCACAAAATCTTGGCCGAAATAAAAGGCTGCCTATAAAGTTAATTAGACTTCTCTGACACTGGGAAGCTAAAATGTGCTGATTACAAAGCACCAATTAATTTGTACAGAAATATTTGTAGTATCTGTGCGGCAGGCACCGTTCTCCAAAGATTTTGCCAGCTTTTGTCCACAGACCCAGTTTTCCTTTCCCAACAGCCTCAGAAACCGCAGTCATCTCTGACAGCGCCCAAGTCCCCCTTCCGTAAGAGAAGTCCCTGGATCACCCTAATGCAAAGTGGTCTGTCACATGAGGCAAGGGAGTCTTAGTCTGGAGGTCACATTCAGGGCCTGGAAAGTTTCTCACAGTCAGCATCACTGTCTTGGCCAGAGGAGGTGCCCAGCGTCCCCCTGCCCTGTCATGGAGGGCATTCCTCAACCAATGGACTCAGACAAGGCTTTAGGCTTCCTAACTGAGTCTGATCATATCTGATCTAATGACTCAAGTGACTTAAAACATTAGGAGCAGGGCTGGCCCTGGGCGTAGTAAAGTTCCGTGCACTCCACTTCGGAGGCCCGGATTTGCAGGTTCAGACCCCAGGTGCGGACCTACACCATCTGTCAGCCATGCTGTGGCAGTGACCCACATGCAAAATAGAGGAAGACTGGCATGGACGTTAGCTCAGGGCGAATATTCCTCAGGCAAAAAAAAAAAAAAAGAGGAAGACTGGCAACAGACCTTAGCTCAGGGCCAGTCTTCCTCAGCAAAAAAAACAAAAAAACATTAGGAGCAAACCTTCCTAATAAGGACTCTAAGCACGCTATCAGCTATGTCAGAAGAAATAACTGCCCGCTTATTAAAGCACAAAACCAAAATAACTCTGATGTATCCTGCAGCTGGGCCCTACCTGGATACACACCCTATACCCACTACGCCACCTCAAAAGGCAAAAATCATCGCCTTCTCCAAGTCATTTCCTCCTTCTGAGACTCTCCGGCTATGTCCTCCAGGCATTTGCATCCTCAGCACCTAATGAGAACACAGGCAGCAGGGTCTACAATATTCCCCTCCATATTCACATCATCAGAATTGTTTGCTTAACCGCTGGGTGTCTACTAAAGTCAGGAGTCCCATTATGTGAGAACCAGCCTTCGCATTGTGCAGCTGATTCCCTTCCCATAAGAAAATCAAAATCGATTTCAGCTGGTGCAGAGATGGGCTTTTCAGAATGCGAATTTGGGGATATTGGATGGAGATATTGCTTTCTGCTTCTCCCCATCCAGAATGGAAGGTCTGGCCAAAAGTTCACAGTTGGAACATGAACTGCATTTTATTTCTCAACCATCATGTGGAAGGAGGAGAGAAAAAAAAAATCAGCCTTCATAACGTTGTCCCGGGGACTGAGCATTTTCTGGAAGTTTATATGGGAGCAATACAGCTTTATGGGTCATTGGCTGAGACTTGAAAGAATGAATGTTCTGAGGGAGAAACCATTAACTGGTCAGTTGTAATGAAGTTTCAGTGTATTTGATTCTTGCAGGAAATGTAGGTGAATTTGTGGTCAGTCTGAAGTACCACGAAGTTATAAACTATTTAGGTTGTCATTCCTTTCCCAACATTAGCTTCACAGCAACACTGTGGGACAAGTAAGAAGCGTATCTTCTTATCCTTATTTTCTAGACGATGAATCTTGATAAGTTACCTGAGACTTGAAGGGGACATGGAACAAACCAGAAGATAAGCCAAGAGAATACAGGAGACTGCTATTTAGTAAAAGAGGCTTAACCCCGAAGAATGACCTTCCATCCTGTTGCTGGAAAGACCCTAAAGCAACATCCCCAGCGATACCCTTCTGCTACGCACAAGTGCATCCCAGCTCAGGGCAAGCGTCCCAACAAGCAGAAACAATCCAGGAGGAAGTTATTTCTAACTAAAAATTAAAATCCACCCACAGCCGATGGAATTAAAATGGTTTCTGTGTGAAGAAAAAGGTTTCCTAAATTCTTCCTGGGAGAAAAGTAAATTCTGTAGCAAGTGCTTAATTAAGGGGGAAAAAAAAAAATGCAGGGCCAGCCCTGTGGCGTAGTGGTTGAGTTCAGGGCGCTCTGCTTCAGTGGCCCAGGTTCGCAGGTTTGGATACCGGGCACGGACCTACACCACTTGTCAGCCACACTGTGGCAGCAACTCACATACAAAGTAGAGGAAGACTGGCACAGATATTAGCTGAGGGCAAATCTTCCTCAGCAAAAACAAACAAACAAACAAACAAACAAACATGTTGTGCTTCTTAATCTCATCTCCAACACGGTGTTTTGTAAAAGACCTTGAAGACACAAGAAGTCGGTAAAAACATGCTCCAAAGTGCTCTAGCAACACAGAAAACTAAGAAATACTGCCCATCAGTAGGTGTTGGAAGCAACTTTTTGACATCTAAGAGTAAGAGAAAAGGAGGGAAAAAAAGGGTCAGAAATACAGGGGCTTTTTGTGAAAAGAAAGGAGAATCTTTACAGGTAGCATTACAATGTAAAATAAAGATGACTTCCTATTAAGAAATTGCTTTGAGAACGAGCTGCTAGGAGCACTCACCAGCATTTGGGCTTTTCAAAGGACTTGTCTGTTGCCTTTAAATCCTGACACCAAGGAAAGATGGCTGAGTGGACAATGGGAGTCAGGAGGAAAGATGCTACCAGCATGGACTGAAGGGAATAATTGCAGTCAGAGGCCTCCTGGTGACAATTTTGAGAAAGCAAACACAGCTGCAGCACAGCCAAATATAGCTGGCCAAGACAATGACATCCATAAAGTTAATCATTCTGAAATATGCCACCCTTATGCTCTACCAGAAAACTCAACACCCCTTCTATAATATAGGAAGTCAAAATACAGTTTTATGCAGAGAAACACACAGCTGCTGCAGTGGAATTTACTATAAATGATGACCGAGGTGTTCTGATCCTGCTCTCCCCTCCAGGCTCCAATTCTGAGAACTGGGTCGTGGACAGATGTGGCCTCTTCTCTTGGAATTTAGGAAACTGCTCGGGAAATGGATAATAAAATGGGCTTAGAGAAGCCCATTTAATCTTAGAGAAGATTCAAATAAAAGAACTGAAAAGATATAAATCAGGAAAACATAAAAAAGGCAGAAAGAAAACTTCAGAAATAGCCGTACTGTTTATGACCTCAAGGAATCTAGGCTGGGCTACACAGAATCAGGAGTGATGAGTACACCAAAAAAGCGTTAACTAAATAAATATACATGAGTCCTCTACCCGAAGCTTTCCTTCCTTACACTTTTTCATATCATCTTTCTTTCAAGGAGAAAATGAAATATCCGAGTTCGACCTGTATTTGTTTCACTTGCGTGACACCCAATGACTTACTCTGGAGATGCAAAGAGAAAGCCACTGGGTGTGAGAGTGTATGTGTGTGTTTAAGTTGGTTTACACCAATTTACTCTACACCCTTACAGTCTATAAATCTCCTGTAGCTTTGGCCTTTTTAAGATGTTCAGTCTATGGGCTGGACTCCCATTAGGCACAATCAAAATTTCAAGGAGTCCTTTCAACAGTGACAGGAAGCTATGGGATAACGACATGGAGCAAAGAAGATGGTGGCAGCAGCCAAGAAGCACAAGGTAAGGAATTTGGTCTGCCTAGCACCAGCCGTGCCTACCCAAGAAACTATCGGTGTAGGGTCTACTGTCCAGATTTTCTGTGAAGAGTGTTTCTTTCTCTCCACTCTAAACCTACAAGATCTTGATAGTAGCAACATCTCAATCGCAGCTGAGAAAGAGAAGGGACCCCCAGGTCCAAGGACTTTACCAGAAGGATAGAAAAGGCAGCTGAAGTGGGAAGAGTCTCAGCTTTTCACCCAGTAGTGGAACCAGGATTATCAGAGTGAACTCTTCTCACCTGTAATAGAAGCTACTCTGAGGTTCTGGCCAAAGAGCAAAATATAGTCCTGAGACCTATTTCTAACAGCAATATCACTAATTCGAAATACATCTTTGGTCAAGATGTTAAACCTTGCTGAATCTTAAATTTTTCAGTTATGAAGGTAATAATCCATAAATACGTGTTATTTTGTGCAACAATTTCATAACCTTTATAGCCAAAGACCATTAAAGGGAAGATATTTCAAGAAAGTACAGAACTATGCCCAATAAGATGGTTTTCTATATATATATACTTTTTATATATATAAATACATACGTACTATGTGTGTATACACACACACATTTTATGCCTATTAACCACAGCCAGGTGAATAACAAAATATTTTGCTCTTTTAGCCTCAAGGACCAACTGATTTTATTTTGTCAGTTAAATGTGGTACAACTTTCCTGCTACAAGGGGAGACGAGGAGAAATGAAGACATAACTCATGAAAAAGGATATAAAATTCCACCTTAAAATTTAATGAGCCTAAGTCAAGCTATGAACTTTCTTTAGAAAGAGCATGAAAATTAAGCCGTTCAGCATAAAAATCACAGAATTTTAGATCCTAGTATGGAAGCTTATGGTACTCAAAAAAAAAATTTTGTTAAGCTGTGCAAAAGTTATGTCAAAATGTCAAACATCAGCTGAAATTAATTGCATTCTCTCTGAGTAGTGAGTCACCACCATCATCTGTGACAGGAGGAAGTCTTCAGTCCTACTTGAGCCTATAAATGTCAGACAAAGCAGCCGCTGGGATGGGAGAACTTAATTTCTGTGGTTATAAAAGACAGTCATAAACAGTCTCACCGGCGAGACAAACCTCTTTGACTTCTTTAATTATTAAGACTTAAAATCAAAACATTCCATGCACCCTATTTTTAAAGCACTATTACTATAAAAGGAATCCTGGTAAATTGGTCAACTGTCTGTATGACTCTCACCCTTCTGCTGACCGAAAGGGAGCACAGATCATTTACACCGAGATCTCTTCAGAACAGATTTCTTTATTTAAAATCTGACCTTAAGTGAAAGGCCATATAAGCCTGGTAGAAAAGTTCAGAATAATAAACCGAAACGATATTTTAGTCTAAAAGCAGCCTAAACTTAATTTACATACATCTTTAGGAGAAAAAAAAAAATGGGTCTAATAATCTGCTGCAAGTTGGCTCTGAGGCATTCATTCAGATGGTGTAATTAAAATTTAACCAAAATCCAAATTTGGACTCATCTGTCATTTTGAGAGCCACATGATTACATATTTATTAGCATTCCATTTTAAATTATCAGCTGATTTTAAAGCACGAGCAATATCTAAACGTGATCTACAATCTGCAGTTCATAAAACAGACCGTTCATAAAACTCCGAGTGTAGCTCTGTCAACGTGTAAATTTCAAATATGCTCACAAGGCATTTCGGCCACAGAACTGGAATTGTATTTCTATAAAACTAGTTGGAGTAATCACTTTCTGTCGTGATTTAGAACAAATGGGAAGAGTGAAGCTGTTCAAAATCTCCCTAAATGTCTCTCCCTTCCTTTTAAAAGTCCTTTAGGAGGAGTCTACAGCTCATAGTAAATGAAAAAGGCATTCCCAGGAGGAGACCAAGGTTTCCAATCCCTTCACATCTCGATTCAGAGCATGAGAATATTGGATGGCACAATTAAACAGCGATGATGCTAAAGGGGAATAATTATTGTACAATTACCTGACAGCATCCCATTTACGGCACTAATTAGTTTTTGTTTCCCACCAAGGTTTTTCCAGGAACGCGAAGCTCCATTTCTCTTAGGTTTAGCAAGAGCTTTTTCTTAAGGAAAAATAAAAATACATTTTCTGCACGGCTACACAAGTGGCACATCACTGATGCTGGCTTCATTATATTACTGGTACCTCCCTGATAGTGGAAATAAACATGAGGGCAGGAGAACTTGGAGGTGCTAACGAAATGGAAATCATTAGTACCTTCTAAACCGTCCCTTCTGCAATTCTGTAGAATAAATATTACACTGAGAAATAGCTAACTCTTTGTGGCAGCCTAGTCCACAAACATAAAGCAAAAATGGGACCCTTCCCTGAACAAAACAAACTCCAATATGAAAACTCTAAATTGGAAATAACGACTTTTTAAGTTTGGGTGAATACAGCACAGGAAGTACAACACATTAATGACTTATTAATGTAGCTCCTTGAAACGTGTTGAAAATATCAGGTCTTCCAATGAAATGCAAATAAGATAAGGGATGCTTATAGAATTGTTTAATAGTTGTGAGGACTGTTTGTTGTTGTTTTATTAAATTCTCTACAATGACATGAGACCCCCCCATTGATAACTGGTCTCAGAGTCTATAAGTTAGCCTCAACAATGAGTACTACCCCCAAATTTTGGCACAGTAGCTAGATCATACATATCGTGTGCTGGCTGTACAACACTCAAGTTCATCAGATTATTGCGCACACCGAAATATTACCTGTCTTTTTGTGAGAAGTGAATGAGTGTCTAACTCAGAAGAAACAAAACCACAAGGAAGGGGTAAAGAGAAATGAAAAGTTTGGATTTACGTGAAAAAGGGAAGGCAATCTTTTATCAGAGGCCAAAGATACTGCTATTACGGCTCTTGGGGGGAAAAAGACCCTGAGATGGAAAAACACTCCAAATGATCCCATGAAATCTTAATTACTAGGTTTATATCTGCAAATCCTATCTCCTTTTTATCTTGTCTTGCCAGGTTCTTGTTCCCTCCAGTTCACTGCATCTCAGCAACAGATGCCAGAGTCATCTCAATCCAGCAAATTACAATTAAATAGCAAGACTTAACAACTAAAATAATACCTCTAACCCAGATCAAAGATAACACGAGCGTTCTAAAATGCCAGCGTGGGATGAATTTTTGGTCTCAGGAAGCAGCTGATACTAAAATATGTACTGTTAACTGAGAAATCCCATCTGAAAAGATATTTTTAAATTTTTTCTTAAAGAACCATATGCATAGCCCTTCTTTTAGAGTCTCCTCATTTTCATTGCCTCTCATGACCATCACGGAATCAGGTGACACACTTCACTTCTCTCTGTATTATTTGTAATGGCATTTTCCAAATATACTTTAAATGCCATCTGGGAAAAAAAAAAAAAACAGGACCCCACTGCTTTTGACCTTCATCTTGCGGGTCCCTTGTAAACCAAAACAGATTTTTAATTAAAATATATTCTCGTTAGTTAATTAACATATGGAATAAATTAGAGACAATCCTGAATAGGTGATATGTATTTATTTCCGATAATGCTCATTCTCATGTCACAATTTTGTTTTTCTAACAAAAATCTGTCATGTTGAACTCACATTCTCTCTCCCCATCAACACGTGAACATGCATTTATAGAACACACACAAGTCAACCTCGGCTTTGCCATTTACTGCCTACGTGGCATGGGCAAGTATGTAACCTCTTTAAGCATCATCTGTAAAACGGGTATAAGAACCACCAAGCAGATCTATTGTAAAGATTAGAGACAGTGTAAGTAAAGTGTCCTGGCACACAGCAGGCATTCAATTAACGATTTATGTTTTGTCATTTTAGGGGGAAAAGGAGGAAGCAGTAATTACTTTGCCTCCCTGAAGGGGGCGCATTGCCCCTCTAATAGTTTCTTAATCTAGAAAACCAAGTCTGATGAGATGGTCGCCAAAACCCCTTTAGACTATAACAATGATGTCCCCAGAACCACCTTTCAGTTTAATTAGACATCGATAGATATTTTTCCAGTTATCCTAACTTGGGAGGATTTAATAAACAAAAGGTTAATTCACCAAGTTGATAAATTTACACTCACGATAACTTTTCTCATTGTCAATAAGATTACTTACCGAATGTGAAAAAAAAGTAAGATTTCATTTCAATTTATTGATAGCTTCTTCTCAATATCTTACTCTAACATCACAAATCTGAACTAAGACTTTTAAAGCTGTATTTATAGATTTTTTCCACCTGCAATTTCTCATTTCCAAGACAGTATTTCTTAGATTTTTTTGTTTAAAAATTAAAAATATTTAAAAACCCTAAATGCACATATGTGATCGTTAAAAAGGTGAAACAAAGGAGGAAACACTCATTCCCATCCCCAATCCAAAACTAACTGCCCCAGTTTAAAAGAGAATTTTTAAAAAATCAGTTTCTATTTTATTTTCATTATGCTTTGCTGCAAATGATATTTTATAGTACCACGAATAAAACAAAAATGTAATAGTTGAGACTATTTAAAAGGTCCATTTCCATTTACAGTTTTGATACTGAACATTTAAAATCCCAAGACTTGGAAGTGTATGTCCTAACAATTCTATAGCACTACAGAGCCTTAAATGATCTGGGCTCTTTAAACAGTGGATGGCTGGTGGGGCCATCAAGCGTAATAATTCATCTCAAAAGCTATCCGTTCATCTGCCTTGAGGACTCAAACATATTACATCGTGCAAACTTATCTAATATATTCTTGTGGGAAAACGCCATCAAAAATAAGTTTAGAAAATCAACACCAGAAAAGCCCCTACACTTTATGTAAGTTCCTTTTAGGAAAAGGCCAATATCTAGCCGACTGCAATTTAGTCCAAATGGCAATACACCATACATGACAACCAGTCCCCAAAACAATAAATTCCCATAGCTACCTTCTCAACTGTATGAACATGGCGGTAAGACATACTTCTAGGTGGGTTTCAAGCATTTTCAACTTGTCATATGCCCTTCCCACGCACCTGTAGTCCC
The DNA here is from genome assembly GCF_057802395.1 of Ceratotherium simum simum. Lineage (NCBI taxonomy): Eukaryota > Metazoa > Chordata > Mammalia > Perissodactyla > Rhinocerotidae > Ceratotherium > Ceratotherium simum. The sequence continues at coordinate 22,856,252 of NC_141931.1, forward strand.
CAAAGATAGTCTCTTATGTAAGTTAATTACAAACTACTTTGGAAAACATGCTACAGTAGTCTCAGGGCTAAGGACACACAGAATAGTTACCTTGGAAACAAATAAAATTATTTACAAATCCTCTTTTTTCCTTTTTTTTCTTTAAAGTTCAATTAAGCAATAGTCGACAAATACCGAAAACAACCTGAGTTCGATTCCAAAGGCTACCATTTGGAAATAACTAACATCTGAAAGAGAAGTGGGGTAGAAGTTATATTAGGATTTGTACAGGCGACTCCGTGGCTAAGACACAAAGGCTCTATTCAGAGCAAATAGTTTGAACAAGCCACATTCATCCACCAAATGAAAAGGACAAGTTAAACTTTCATAATTTAACGACAAAAGACAGCATCTTTCAGAGGCCTTTAACACTTTAAATTCTTAGAGCATTCATTAGCTAGATATATTATGGTCCTAAGTAGCAGGTGATCATAAATTCAAAATCATGACCAAGCCAATTCTTTGGTTCAGCCCCGATACTCCTCTAGAGAGGAGAAAACACATAAAACTTTCAATAGCTGATGCGCAAACATGTATTATATACCTATACAGATATATAAAGGGGACAGGACAGAGATCTTTTAAAACAAATATCATGGGAATGTTACTGATCAAGATTAATTTCTCAGAGAAAACTGCCCAAAGGAAATTCAACATTACGATTTGTTATCTGATTATCTTTGCCGAGGCAATGAATCTGATCGTGTGTTCAAGCAAGTTAACATTCTTCATATCGACTGAAGGACAAGTCACATTTAACAAATTCTAACATCATCCTCCCCCATTTTCTTTTAAATCCTAGGGGCTCAAGTAATTGGCCACTGCAGAGTTTCTCAAGAATCTCTCAACTCATAACATTTAATATACTAGAAAAAGAATCTAGTATTGCAGGGGAAAATTAGTTGCCAGGGAAATGGATCATAAAGCTCGGAATGGCCTGAAAACTGCGAAGGGTACAGTAAGGGGCCAGAAAGAATATGGATGTTAAGTCTTAATAGTGTGTAGAACAGAAAAGATTTTATATGTACTCTTACCAAGAATAACAGTCCTTTTTCCACTAGATTAATTGTAGCCTAGATTCACCATTAAATTTCTTGCCTGATAAGAGCATTTTATACATTCCATGTATACAATAGACACAGACTTTTCAGACCCACTTCTGGCAATCCTTTTTCTATCTCTTCAGGTTTTCTTTTCACAACATGCCTGAAATACAGGTTGATCTATTGACTTGATAGTGCCTGAGCTGATAACAGAAAGTTTCCTATCACGACTAAGGAGCCAGACAAAAATCCGGCATACTTTCCCTTCTTCAGGAATCCCAGCTCTCTACTTCTCCCAATAAACTCTCTACTTTAGTTTGACGACACATAAAACAACCAAAATCACATTAATTATTAAATTACAGACTGCATATCAAACATACCACCACGATTACTTAAAAATTACCTCTAATTTCTGCAATAGCGTTCACCTGGCTATTTTAATGCTTTCTAATTACACACACCCCCCCCCCTTTTTTTATTTTGCTCCTCTTCTCTCCTTCCACTCTCCCACCATAGGAAAGGAGTGTTTACAACTGGTAAGTCAGATAAGCGGGTAATTCTAAGAAGGGATCTTCAAATGGGCCACGAGAGCTCCATCAGCCCCACATTTCAAATGACACGAGCGGGCACGCGCGCGCCGCGCCCCGCTCGCCGGTCCCGGCTGGCCAGACCTCACGCCTAGACCCCCGGGATCCCGCGTCAGGCTCGCCGCTCCTCACCCAGTGTCCGCTGGCTGGACCCCGATCCCCGCTTCCCGCCCTGAACCCACGCCCCGCTCGCCGGTCCCCGCCCTGACCCGGGTCCCCGCGCCCCGCTCGCCGGTCCCCGCCCGGTCCCCGCGCCCCGCTCGCCGCTCCCCGCCCTGACCCGGGTCCCCGCGCCCCGCTCGCCGGTCCCGCCCGGTCCCCGCGCCCCGCTCGCCGCTCCCCGCCCTGACCCGGGTCCCCGCGCCCCGCTCGCCGGTCCCCGCCCGGTCCCCGCGCCCCGCTCGCCGCTCCCCGCCCTGACCCGGGTCCCCGCGCCCCGCTCGCCGCTCCCCGCGCCCCGCTCGCTGGTCCCCGCCCTGACCCGTGTCCCCGCGCCCCGCTCGCCGGTCCCCGCCCTGACCCAGGTCCCCGCGCCCCGCTCCCCGCCCTGACCCGGGTCTCCGCGCCCCACTCGCCGGTCCCCGCCCTGACCCGGGTCTCCGCGCCCCACTCGCCGCTCCCCGCCCGGTCCCCGCGCCCCGCTCGCCGCTCCCCGCCCTGACCCGGGTCCCCGCACCGCTGGGCGCAGCACGTCAGGACACTCTCCCTCCTGCCCGCGTCCAGCGCCGGCTGAGAAAGCCCAGGGAGGCGGCCGACCGGGAGCCGCCGCCCGCGTTCCAGGGCGGAGGAGCGCCGCGCCCGCTCGCGCCCTCCCCGGGGCTCGGGGAAGGCGACTTGGCGGCGGCCGCCCGGCCGGGCGCGCGGGGACAGCGGCCGCGCGGCCACACGGCCCCCCGGGGCTGCACTCACATTCGGTCGGGAACTAGCAGGCGGCCCTCGACCATCATGTCCGGGAGGAAATCCAGCTTGAAGGCAGAAGTCATGTTCGCGGCGCGCGCTCTGCGCTCGGGCGGCGGGGGGCGGCGGTGCGCGCGTCCGAGCGGCCGCGGGCGGCGCGAGACGGGCAGGGACAGGTGCGCGCGGCCTCCCCGCGGCGGCCGCCCGAGCCGGCACTTGTCACATTCTCTCCCCGCCCGCTCTCCGCCAATCCCCTCCGAAATCCAGTGCCGGGGCGCCGGGCTGCGGAGCGCCAGGTGCGGCGAGCGGAGGCGGAGCTCCGCGCCCGCCGCGCCGCCGCTTAACCCCTGCGGGCCCGCCCGGCCCGGCCCCCGGAGGGAGGGACCGGCCCGAGGCGGGCGGCGCGGGGAGCTGAGCTCACCATCTTTAAAAATAGCCAGACTTTCCTAGGGTCCCCAAGCATCCAGAAACGCAAACTCGTCCACCGCGCTGACTCTGTCCTGTTCCACTCCATCCCCTCGCCCCATTTCCACGGCGCCTGGCACGAGGCTGGAATAACCGCTTGTAGCTTGAGTGCCACCGAATTGCCAAAGCCTCATTCGCTTCCAGATCAAACCCAACTCCCAAACCGAAACCACAGGAAACGGAATCATCACGAGTGTTTGTTTAAATGCTCCTCCGTGTGATACGCTTGCTAGTGTATGAACTAACAATAACTGAGATAGCGTTCGTGGCTTAGCCAAAGTAAATATCGGATAAGTGGCCCAAGTGACATTTAGGGACTTAGTGCTTTAAGGAGAAAGGAATCAGTCTCTGCACAATTATATTTCCTTTTGTATCATCTTGAAAACGTTAAGAAGTATAACAGACTGAAAATAAGAAACAAATAAAAAAAGATTTGTGACTGGTTTACTCATCGGAATTGAGCAAAACGGCAAAACTCTTACAAATGAATAAAAGCAGAGAGTTTAATTTTCCCAAGTGATTTGCGAAAATTCTTGAAAGTATTTCTATGGTGACATTCTAATTTAGTGTTCTTATTGTTTTGTTGTTTGGTTATTTAGAAAAAACTGAACTTTTGACAATGTCACAAATAGGTAAAACTTCTCAATGGCATGTCTCATGTTGTAAAGCAACATCATAAATTGCATACCCGAAGTTTATAGTTGGCCTCTTTTGGTAATCATCACTTTTTATTTTATAATGGCATCACACCTGGGGATAGTCACAGTAGCCCGAGGGTTAAACTAAGTCACCTGTAGCAAAATGTATCAGGTGGAGTTAAATATATCACATGGAGTTAAATGTATCATGGAGGTAAATGTATCAGACACCATAAGATGGAGAAAAGATCATTTTTATCTTTTCTCATCAATTTCTTGTGTGATAAATAATGAGAACTGACCATCTTGAGAGGTTATGCAGGAAAATAGCTATTTATATACCAATTTTAAATCCAGGCTTGATGCACTGAGCAATATGGAGTAACAGGCCTAAAGTATTCAGTTAAGTCCATGTATGCTTAACTGACTTGATTTCCTTCTTCAACTGAACAATGTATCTGGCTTTTGACCCAGATAGTTCTAATTCCAAGATAGTTGGAGAGCTAGGACTCACCTTCATTTTAAAATACTGCCTGAGGAACCAGCTCTAGGTTCGTAAAGAATTGAGAAACAGATGCAATAAAATGAATTCCTACACCCAAAATGCCCCAACTTTCCCTAATAATACTAAAATACATTTACTTCCTACTGCAGGCTGCCTTCAACATTATAAGAATTTTGTTGGTCATTCAGTAATCTTAATAAAGTAACTAGCTGGATAAATGAGACAAACCTTGAAAGTTCTTGGTTTTCCATATATTATTTATATAAATCCCAAATGTATATAATGAGCTGATTATATAACAAATTTATTTCACAAACGAACAAACAGGACTGGCCTCCAGAACAGAAGCAAAACACAACTGCATTCATCAAAAAGAAAAATATTTTCAAATCAGCTATGGAATAAAGCTCAACATATATCTATATTCTATAAGGTAGAAAAAACATCATTAACATATATACTTCTGAAATATTTATGTTCTCTTTAATTGCATGTGAATTCGCTGGGAGAAGCTGTAGGGAAGCCCTCTTACTGAGTTAAGCCTTCTCAGCAGTTTGTTAAATTCTAGCCTCAAATCCCTTGAGGCAATAGTGGATTCAAAGCAGTTTTTAATCAGACTATAAGGAGGGTGAAGTAGTATGTAAGTAGGTCATAGAGAAAGAATTGCTAGTGCATAGGTTACTGCCTTATTTAACAACTACAGTGTACCAGAGTTTTTAAAAGACATTTGCTTTTGCCATTTAAAGTTAGAAGCAAAACCAGGATCAAATAGAAAACTCTTACATCGGTTACAGGGACCATGCAAACCAAGGGAATCTTATTGAGTGTAGATGAGTTTAAATAGTTTGGCTGCCAAATACATAAATAATACAGTGATTGCACAGGCATTGATGTAGGTGCCAGAAAGAAACAAAATACACACACACACACACACACACTCCGCATAGGGTTTTGTTTCCACGATCGCAGCACATCCACAATAGCCGTTTTAAAAAATACGAAACTCACAAGCTCTTGAGCTTAAAAACGAAAACAAAACAAACACACCCAGCCAAATACCACCTGATGAAAAGCTTAAATTTCTCATTTCACTGCTTTGGCAGAAGGGGGAAAAAAAATCTAAGAACAATTCAATGGGGCCCCTTTTTTAATTTTCATGCAGTAATGAGCCATCAGGTATCATGTTTTGGCAGTTGAAAATATTTGGCAGACAGCTCCACTGGGCCGCTGTTGAGCACTCAGGTTCAATGAAGCTATTTTAGAGCAATAGCAATAAGGATCTTATCAACAGCAGTGAGAGGGGACGAGGCCATCAGCAGTCCCCTCTCGTGGACATGACCTGGTTGGTGATGCCCCTGTGTGCTGACACACCGGGGATGGGGCTGTTGGGAACAATGAAGTTTCCACATAGTTTTAGCTTCATTGTAGAAAAACCTTAAGCTCTTCCCTCAGCCCATCCCTCTACCTTCCCTAATTGTCTACTTTTTTTTTTTTTTTTAATCAACTTGCTATTCATTTCCCAAACAAAAGGCAATTGAAGAATTGGAAGCACTTCAAGGGAAAGTTTCTGAATGACCTCATTTTATGTGAGGCCTTCCAAGGCAATCCGGTGCACTGTGCTGTTTCAGCAACCGCGTCTCTCTCATGCTTCATCTCAAACTGGGTTTTCTGCAATGCTCATTGTTTGAGCACTGAATTATCACTGGCATTAAAAAAAAAACAAAAACCTCTCAATAGAACAGAGTGCTAATAAATGCATTTGTCCGTAGAGTACACACTGCTTGAATTGCAAGAATCCTATTCCTGTTACCCCGCTCAATCAATGAACCAGAATAGATTCCCTTGATTCTAGATCTTTCAACATTTTTGCATCAAGTTTATCTATAACTTAAAGACCGACGCCTGTATAGTGATCAATGTTTATAACCAGTTAATTTTCTTCTCCTAAAGACTACCTTGTACATATTATGACAAATTTCCATCTTTTTCATTATTCCCGTAGATAACTTCATACATGACAATCTCTTTAAAAGCAGTCGACTATCAGCTCTGCAACTATAAAGACATGACGGGACTGTTCCGGTCTATTCAGAAAGCCACCTTCACAAAAGCATTTTTATCCCCCTCATTTCTGGCTCATCTTTACAAACTAGAATCCAAAACATCTTTCCCCTATCACATTTTCAAATTCAAATTTTGTTAACATAGCTGTTTCAGTTCAAAAAAAAAAAAAAGCTCAATGTGCTCAGAGCCATTTGGAGCAAGAAATACAGGCCCTATAAGGGGATTTCCCATCATTTCCAGCCAATAAATTTGAAATCCACATGAATTTTAAGTACCTGGGAGAGTATCTGACTTTGTGGCCATGTGTTTGCTCTTGGCTCACTCCACTTTCATTAGCAACTTGCGAAAATAAACAATGGTGGTTTTTTTATGTGCTTAAAAACACCCCCAAACAGATCCTTAAGTGACACATTGTAAATATATCTTTTCTTAGCTCCAGAAAGGTATCCTCTAAAAAATATTTATATCACCGTAAGTTTAAAATGATCACCTTATTATTCCTCCCACCCTTTTGCAAGCTTCTGGAATAGTGACTGTACCACTGCTAAAACGACTTCAGTAAAATTAAATGCCAACAAAGATGAAATAGTTATTAAACTCTTATTTTACATTTTTACGGGAATTTTAAGCAGACACTCTCCCTTGAGAACAGCTGCTGCTAGCTTTCTGCAATCTTGTGTTTTTCTGAATCTGTTTTTAATAGAGCAAAAATACATAATGGTGGATTTATCTTCCTTCTGAAGGGGCCCTCAAGCTGAAGATGGTTCTTTGTATACATACCTTCGTGCTCGGAAATGAGAAGACCCTCTAGAGTTTTTAGAAGCTTCCATTCCAAGGGGATGAAATGTTAATAGTGTGGATCTGTGAGACCCAGAACCCAGCCAGCTCATCACTTCCCTCTCTAACTTGCCTTTCCCCTTTCCACCTTTTTCCATAATACCACTTTTTCCTCCCCTCTCAGCTTTTTCTTTCTTCCTCCTTTATCCCCTTTTCTCTCTCAAATGGAAGCCAGACAATGCCAGAAGCTTTGCTCTACAGCTGCACGTCTGAAGAGGCAGGTGACTACAACAGCGAAGAGAGCTGTCATGGGTTGCTTATCTTCAACAGAAATCACGTTAGCGTAGCCTTGACCAATGCTGATTTCTGAACTAGGAACAGCTGTCTCTGGAGGGAGCCGTGGGATTCCTTTCCAGACACGACCAGGGGGCAGGAGGGGAAGGATGTAAGACTTCGTCCTAGGAAGTGAGTAAATAAGATACGAAAATTGAGAAGGAGAAGAATGGAGAAAGGGTGGAGAGCTGAGAAAGGCTTCCCTGTCTAGCATGGTGATTTGCACATGAAGGCGCTCAGAAAAAACCACCAAAGGAACATTCCAGTGGCTTCTTGAAGATGCCGAGATTTGTCAAACTATACCGGGTACCCTTATCTGGTGCCAGCCTGGCGGCAGGAAAAAATTTTATACCTCTCAGAATGAGGTTTTCAGTTCCCTGGCAATCTGCCCTTCAACACCGCCAACCCCACAAAATGTTTTTCCCCAATTGGCCAAAAGTTCTCATCTTACTGTCACGCGTGGATAAATCAAAAAAGGAGAAACTACTGCTTGATGAAATCCAACAGCTGAGCAGTAACAGCTGGGTGGACTTAGCAGTAGGCATAACATCAGGTCCAGAGAGAAAGCAGCAACAGGTGGGGTAAAGAAAAAGAAATGGACGTTTTAAGCCTTAGGGTGCGGTTGTCTGAGACAGATCTTGGCAAGAATCAAAATCTTTCGACTTGAGAGGGAATCTCTTGTGGCATGACGGCCCCATTGGCCTGAGTGTCTCTCCCTTTTCTGAACAAATACATCTTGAAGAAGAGTGAAGATTAAGAGAGCAAGAGCTTGGGTTTCTGTAAAACAGAACACATGAATCTGCTCTACCCACAGTGATGACGGATCCCCATCAGAGAGCTTTTGATACGAGGATCAGAAGTCATCTGATGTGAGGTTTTCAGACCAGACTCTAAGCCAAATGCTACTTTCATACTAGTGAAAAAGATTATAAGATTTAAGAACCAAACCTGTTAGATTCTGCATTTGACTCTGTCAAAGAGTTGATTGATACTGGGAACACATCATTTAATTTTCTGACTCATCAGCTAGACTTTTGTCATACACGTGGCCATCATTTCCTCTTAGGGATGAATGGTTGAAAAATCAAAATCGACCACGATCCTCAGATAAGAAGTAAAATGTGTTAACCTAATTATTACTACAGCAATTATATAACCAAGCTATTAGAGTGACATGGAGGTTGAAAATACATTAAGGTTTTGAGCACAGGAAATTTATTTTTTCCCTACAATATGGTTCAACTCTCTAGCCATTTTTAGCTTATGATAGGAGTTTTTGAAAATCCCAAATGACTTTTTGTTTAAATTTGCTTTTGATGCTAATTCCTATGAAGTCCATTAGGTTAAAAAAAAAAATTCTTAAAAGAACTACCAAAAATCTTCACGGAAAAGTGGTGTAGCCACCTACCCAAGATGAGTGGAATGTGTTATATCTTGTCTTATCTCTACTGCTGAGTGTAAACCTTTATGTCATCCAATTGCTTAGTCTCTCAACACTCTCTGGAGGCTAATAGCTACATTTGCCCTATTTGAATATGGCAAGTTTAGAGAGGAGAAGAGATGTGAATGACTTGGGGTCTGAAGAAGAATGGTGATGAAGCGAAGGATTTTGTTTTGCTTTGTTTTAATAACAAAGATAAATCCAGAGTGTTCTAAGGATACCTTCCCTCTCCTCCTCACTCATCCATCCTTCAAGGCCCAGTTCAACTCTCCTCCTCTGCATTACCCCACCTGATACCTTCTTACCCACTGTTCTACCTCTGTTTCATGACTGTTGTGAGCTTGTTGATGCCTTAGATAGTGTCTTATATCTATTTGTTGCTTGATGGGTTATGACTGCAGTATGATATCTTTTGGCCCCCTTATCCAGATAAGAAGTCGCATTTCAATTTCTTTTTTTTTTTGGGGGGGGGTGAGGAAGATTAGCCCTGAGCTAACATCCGCTGCCAATCCTCCTCTTTTTTTTTTGCTGAGGAAGACTGGCCCTGGGCTAACATCCATGCCCATCTTCCTCTACTTTATATGGGACACCGTCACAGCATGGCTTGATCAGCGGTGCGTTGGTGCGTGCGTGGGATCTGAACCTGCGAACCCCGGGCCACCGAAGCTGAGCGCGCAAACTTAACCACTACGCCACCGGGCCGGCCCACATTTCAATTTCTTAATGCCTTAAAATTCTTTTTCCTTCCAACGTCTGTTCCCATTATTCAGATTGAAGCCTGAGAAAAGTGAGGCACAGAATGCTTTAATTCAAAGACCCCATGAACCGTAAGGCGAACAAGTGAGGATATAGAGGGGAGTTGTTAGAACTCAGAAGCAAAAGCTGCTGTGATCTTTTCCTTTCATACTGTACAGCTGAGTGGCAAAACCAGGAGGCACGTACAAATCAAAGTCCACGGAGGAAATGCAGCGCCAGAGGAAGACATGGCTGTAAAGTGTCAAATATTCAATAGTTATACTTTCTAGCTGGGCAGGGAAGGAGTTTGAGTGAGTCTTGAGTTGGAATCCCTTCCACTATGAGCTGTGTGCCTATGGGCATATTACTTACCTCTCTTGGTCTCGGTTTGTCATCTTTAAAATGGGAATGACGTAACTACCACTAATTCTTGGATATCTGCGAGGATTAAATTATACAACATAAAGGAAACTACCTAATGTGGTGCTAGGCATAGAGGAGATTGTCAATAAATTTTAGTTTTACTCCTTACTTCCAATCATAACACTCCCACCCCCCAATCTTTGTTTAAACCTGGAACTGGCAGGTGGGAAGGAAAAGAGAAAGCCAGTCCTAATCCTATTGTTCTTGTAGCATCACGTTTTCACTGACACTTCTACTTCTAAAGCCAGCCTAACCTGGAGGGAAGAGGAAGGTGATGGTTTATGGAGAGCATCCTGGGCTTGGGATGAGGTCTCCATCCCTGTTTATCGGCTCAGTTTCCAAAGAGAAGGTCACAATGAATGCTAACTGCTGCCCCCAGGAACTCATGGTACCCACCTCCGAATCAGTGAGTTTTCATTTACAGAGATGCTTCTGAAATTGTCTCTGAATGAATGGGTAAGCAATCTCCCAGAACACAAAAGAGAGCTGGAGACCCAGACCAAGATATCCAAAAGGCAAAGCATGACAAAGACGACGACATTGCAGGGCCTACAGCCCTTGTATCGCTGAGATGGACAGCTTTACAAGAGGCGTGAGAAGCATCTGACCCATTTCTGCAGAAGACACAACTGTGGCCCTTCTAGTCACTTCACACACCAGCTAGCAGCCAGCAATGCCACTCGTAAGTTTCAACACAGAGTTTCTACCAATTGCAGCTATAACCGTTCTCAAGATGGGGATTTAAAAATCCACAAATATCGTAGGTGTATGAGCGTTATAACTTCAAACCTCAAGGTCTTCTTGACCATGACCACAAAGTTTGTTGAGCTGAACGATTCTACAGGAAAATTCTAGTTTTTATTCTTCTCTGAGGGCATGCTGGCAAGTCCTGCCTCATAAACTCCAGTGATTCATGAGGATCCAGCCAGTCATGGGCGGGTCAACTTGGAATGGGCTGAGGTGACAGCTTGAGCTGCCCTGGTAATACATGTCACTCTTGGGCTGGTGTCATCCTCTCTGCACAGATGCCATTTCCTGTTAACCGTGATGGACTTCACATACAAGAAAACGTGCTGGGATTAGTCACACGGTCGGAAGAAAGCCGTGGAAAAGATGGACATACCCATACATGTACAATCCCTAAGGACATCAGATGAAGCAGAAGGCTGTGTTTGGGAACAAGGTGTACCTCATCCCAAGTCAGGGTTAACCAGCACATTTCTGAGTTGAGGGGAGGCTCAACCACACACGTGCACACGCGCACACACACACACATTCTCTTACACGTACATCTAGCTTGCATTTCAGTCCCATCTCTGTAGACTGTTCCCATGTGATAGGAAGGGTGTTACAGCTCTAGGACACTTCATTTCAATTCTTAATGTGCTGCACCATTAAAACCTCACATACACTTTCCTTCCTCTGACACCTTCCTTCCAATGTCAGCTAAGCAAAATGCCACGAATTTTAATCCTCTCCGAACCATCGCCTCGTCTTTCCTACAGAATAAAAGTCACTGGGAGTTCAGAAAAACTCCCAAAGCCAATAACCATTAGAGAAGCAATCAATAGTTTTATGAAAGGAGAAATCTGCCCCCTCAACAAACCCCCCAGGAATTACCAAAATGTAGAAAGAAATTCAGTGAAGGCTAATAAAGATGATCTAAGGTATTATTGCAGCTGAATGGACTGTACTTGTTACTGTTCAAAAAGGTGCAGAGAAATGCTATGGAGCTGCAGAAGATGCCATAAACACACTGCATTCTGTTCATGACTCTTACAGAAATCTCTGTTCAAGAAACTAAGTTGGATATTTCTAATTTTCTCACTACCGCGATTATACCAAATTCAGGTATGTTTTTCATCTGCAAATTCTGACCCCTCAATACGGAGTGATCATGCCCACATAACACTCTTCCTTTTGCATTTTTCCTTTCTTTTCATCAACCTGGGTGTTTCCAGGGCTGTGAGCAATGAACTTTCCATCAGCCACATTTTCACCTAATTAACCCCCCTGATTACAATAATTAGTATTGATTCACTCTTTAAATGACTTCCTAGGTATACATGCAGAATCTGCACTTGCTATAAAGTTCTAAATATGAATATTAATCCAATGCTGTTTGTTTTTTCAGCCCCAAAGGGATATTTTGCAATTGTATACACTCATATTTTAAAAAAGAAACACTATGAGGTTTCATTTTAACAAATAAAGGAATATTAATGCATCGAGGTTACAGATCTCAGCCTGTGGTCTACTGAACACATCCATGTGAATATTCGTGAAGCTCATGTGTGAAGAGACTCAGGGTCCAATCGTTCCTCTGTTGAAAGGAGCCATTTTCCCAGTTTGAATCTTTTGCTATTCCTTTTCTGCAAGTCTGGGCTTAGAATTAAAATTTACTTTGACATTTGTTTAGGTCACTATTGAGGGGGATCATTGCACACAGAGGCTGATGGCAGGATACAGATTACATATCTTGTTACTGTTGTGGAAATAGATGTAGACAAGTTTGCCAACTTTGGGCAATCTTACATCTTCTCCTTCAAGCTAAAGGAAAAGATATCTGTATGTTGGATACTGGAATGGGGGTCTCTGAATTCTGAAAGCTGGTCATAGGTCAAACCACAGGAGAAGCAAAGTAAGAAGGAATTTCTCTTGTTCTTGGACCAAACTATGATCACCCGGGAATTCAAGTGAATAGATCACAGGTAGATAATTATAATTTAGTCAAAAATTCAACATGGAGGTTTCCAAGTTACTCATTTCAGCATGCTTCTGAGAAGCAGCCAGGGAGCACAGGAAATGACTTTTCTCCCAAACCACAAAAAATTGCTTTGCCACCTTTGTTTTGGAATAAAAATTTCCCACGAAAGCAGAATCTAGGTGTGCTGGTCACAGTGGGCCAGCTTCAGATCTAAAACTTCCCCAGTCCTCTTTTATGAGCTCATCCTAAAAGCAATTATTGGCATACCTGATAGAATGAGCAGTTCAGATCCCATTGGAAGTAAAAGAACATAATAAGGATGCATTTGAAATCCACTCGATTTGCAATGGATAACTTTAAAAATATTATTATATTGCAGATACATTTTAGGTCTACCCAAGCTCTGAATATATTGTAAATAGAAAATCTATACTTGAGAAAGCAATTTTTTAGCTTGTAACACTAATTTTAATAATTCAGAATTAAATATTTCATATCATTTCAACTTAAGTTTAAAATATTGAAATGCAAGTCCAGACTAAAAAAGAGTTAATATTTCATAACTGTGTTTTCATAAGGAATACATTTTGTTCCTCATTTACCGGTAACATCACTAATTTGAACTACCATATAACCCAAAATGAAATATTTGTAACTAAATATTTTTAAAAATTTTGCCCTTTAAAATGATTTCCCTTCTGTTTTTAAAAATTAGGTCCTTAATCATTCTTTATAATTTACTAATATTTTTCAATATATTGCTGTGGCATAAACAGCTAATTAAGCAAAACACCATAATGTTGGATAAGATATATTCTTTATGGAAACCAACTTTAGTAAGATGATTTTCATGCAAATCAATTACCATTTAATATTCTAGGATAGCTCTTTGATGTCTAGCAGAAGAATAAAAATGGTTTCAATATTTGAAAAGTTTGAAACAGATTTTTCCATTTTCTCTTTTTGAAGTCTTACTATTTTCACCCTGGAAACCACTGCTTATGGTATAAAATGAAAGATTTTGAAGATGTGAGAAACATTTGCCCTGCATAGAAATGCATTTTATGAGCACATAACCATATATCAAAAATCAATATATTCCATAGAGACCTTTAACTTAACAACTTAATAGGCTATATAATAATAGTTTGTGAACAAAATTATAAGGGCAAAAGTTCTCACTTGTCCTTGAATTTCTAAACTATCTACCTGGATGCCAAAAGAGGAGGTAGAGACTAGAAATTATAATTTCCTCAAGCATTAGAAATATTCCTCTTAACTTCTCTTTCATGCTATGTTCCATAAGTCCACCCAATAGGTAAATTTTAAATCCCCCAGCATTAAATACTGTAGAAGCATGTCTGATAACAAGATATTTGCCAGGATGATAATGGTATTTCAAGCAGCCTCAATCAATAAGTTTCTTTCTGTAGTTAACAGAGAGGTAAGCAATAAATCTCTAACTTAATCCACCCAACATTGCTGCAAAATGCAAACAGCCCTCTGAACGGTAGATATTAAATTTTTTAAAAGCACAAAACCACAAACAAGCAGTTCTAAAAGCTCTTCATTCTGTATGGTCTATACAAACAAGATTATAGCAGATAAAAAGGGTGTTGAGAAAGAAAGAAAGAAAAAAAGCCCTAGACATGCATTAAGCTAGTTTGACAGCTCCATTGTTCAATGGGTCCCATTGTCAGAGCCAAAGATGTATTCAGTGCTACAATGTCTGCTAGCAAATAAACAAAAGACTACATTTTTCAAAGCAGGATGCCAATTCTATCATAATTCTTTCTCTGCATCCCAAAAGGTCAGTGGTGGCTCATTCCTGGTATACGAGAGAACCTAACACAGATGCAGGAAACAAATATTTGCTTTCAAGACCCCGGGACCCAGGACGCCATGCATGAACAGAGGTCTTTAAACAGGTACACATTTTGGCAAACAGGATAAAGTGACTCAAACCTGGTAACCCAGAAGGACTATTTAGGTAGGCTATGTCCAGATTAGAGCGGTATTTGGGATGCAAGTCTAATATGGAGTCTCTTTAGTTCCTTTTTCGGTGATTATTCCGTGCAGAGTGCATAATAATGAAAGAGGCTTAGACATTGCATAGGAAGAGACAAACCAAGAGCCAAATTCGGAGCCTTTCAAATGATCTGCTAGCCACTCACAAATAGCAGCGAGCAAATACATGATATGCCTTCAAGAGGCAACTAGTGCACAAATAACTCGCACACAGCAGTCTTTTTCCTTTCTCTGGCTCGCTTGCTTTCTCCCAATCTCTTGGTCTCGATTTCGTTTCCCTCTCTCTCTAGATCCTTGTCTTTTTTTTCTTCTAAGGTAAGGAAGCTACTTGATTCAGAGCATGATTATTGCCCCAGCCAGCTCTAGAAACTAGAAAAACAGACATTAAAAACAAAGGACACAACATACCTTAAAAGCAGCTCCTCATTTCTCATAGTAACAGCGGATTTGGGACAGCGCATGCTTTCTACACTGATACGCTGATAGTCTCAACAAAAGCCAGTTCAGAAGTACGCTCCAACATCGCTGCCAGGGTAGCTGTTCACTAACGCTCTCTCTCTCGCTCTCCCTCTCCCTCTCTCCCTTTCTCCTTCTTGCCCCACTCTCTTCTCTAGTCAAATTCTGAATGGTGGAGCCAAGGGGCTCCTGCAGATTCACTAAGTAGAAATAATCCTCTCTGACAAGTTGTGTTGTCTCGGCATATTTTTGCATTAATACACTGTGCCGCCTGTAGGGGTCTTGTTCACATTCATTCAAGCCTGGCTGGTGTGAGTTCTCCTAATTACCACCTGAAAAAATTGGAAAGAGAAATAAGTCACTCATTTACCTTTTTCTTATACATTTCAGAGCAAAACCAATTTCACATTTTCTTTTTGCCAGCAACTCAGCACGCATCGCAGAAGACTAAGATTTGGACAGGTCAGTGTGCTAAAAAGGATTTTTCTTCTCTTTTCTGGGACACTGAATTCACAGCTGGATTCATCCAGTCCTCTCATCTTGTCCTCAGGAAGAGTGACAAGGTCAAGACCCTTAGCCCCACCCTGGGTCATGGACGCAGAGGACAGACACTGGGGGCCTTGGCACTCTTTTAACTCTGTGCGCACCAGAGTTCTTGGGCGATCAGAGCATGATCCACCTGACGCGGGGCATCCAAAGGAGGTGGGCGGTGCAAAGATTGTTCCGTCAGATTGAGGGCCTAATTGACTCTGGAGCATCATCCTCAAAAGACTAGTTAGATGCTCTTTTCCAAAATAAGAAAAATCTGCTTCCCTACTTTATTATCCTCGCTGGGCCTACCATATACAGTTAACCAGGGAAATACACATTGTACTTCTGTTTATTGGAATTAGAAGAATTCCGCACGGATTAGCCAAGTAAAACAGCAGGTTAAGCACACACAGAAAAGACGAGATGCTATGGACAGAACAGTCAGTTGCCTTAGTTTGCACTTTTGGACGCCACTCCAGGAGGTGGGTCCTGACAGAGAGCCAAGAATGCTCTCAGCTTGGATGGAACAACACAGAGCACAGCCTGAAACAGATCTGAATCACTGAGTACTGGTTTCCTCACTCCCAGGCTGGAAGGACATCACCTGTTCTCCATCAGCACCACCACGCGCCTCAGTGATAACCTGGAGTTAAAACATTTGTGGGAATAATAGTGGAATGGGGAAAAATAATGGCAGGCTCTGTTTCCCTCCTGTGTGAAGACCTGGAATACACTCCAATATCTTGCTAGATCTCTGACCTCTGAACTTCATCTTGGCCCACCGCTAGGGAGATGGGGATGTTCTGGTCTGTTACCCATTGAACTGAGAACGATAAGCAATGGTGACTGACAGTGGTCACCATCCCTATTTCTGGATGGCAATAAGAAGATATGATGGATAACTTGACAAAGGTCCAATAACGAAATGAGAGCCATGTCCCTAATACAACCATAGTTTTACATTTCCTTCCTTCTTTATAGCATATGAAAGGTATAGAATGAATATACAAAAATGAATTACCAGGGAAAGATATTATACAAAATCTAAGATGTTCTTTTGAAGGAAGATAAACGTCATGTAAATGAGCTTGGAACCAGAGAGACCTTGGAGAGAGAGAGAGAGAGTTTGGGCCGTCTCCCTAGTGACTTGTGGTGAGTGCTGAGGCAGAAGTCACTTAACCACTCTGTGGCTCTTTTTGCCCGAGCAGTTAAATGGGGGCGACAAATGCTAATTTGCTTTAAGGCACCTGAAAAGGTTGGAATGAAACTGGGTGTGTTCTGTCAGTGCAATATTAATAAGAAGTGGAAGGAGTGGACTGGCTTGGGCCACGGTTTTGTGTATTAGAGAAAGGAAAAAATATACTGCTCAGACGCAAAGCCCTCTTTTCTTAATACTTCCATACAATTTCTAACGGAGGCGAAACTATGAGGCCAATGCTAGCGTATAACAATAATGCATTGGCTTATCCATAAATAGATTCTTAGCATTGGAAGTCAGTGCTGCGTTATATGAAGCTATTCCTATAGTGAAATGAATTATGGATCCATAGTAGTAAGAACTGGAATTGAATCAAACCATTAAATATTTTATATTCTCTCCACTTCCTTTTTAGTCTAGGCACCTAAATAATGAGAAAGCTATTGAGGTAAGAGTATGGTACTTGTCCAAACTCCGCTAAGGTGACAGATTGAGAGGCTTACGTCTGCCAGTTTTGTGTGCTGAACTTGGGGTTATAAAGACGACTGAACAGAAAGAAGCTGTGTTATTTCTAACCTCTGCATGTTGTAGAGTAAGTCTTTGACTCCAAATCCACATTGGATTAATCTTTGTCCTTTTTTTTGCTGAGGAAGATTCACCCTGAGCTAACACTTGTTGCCAATCTTCCTCTTTTCTTTTTGCTTAAAGAAGATTAGCCCTGAGCTACCATCTGCGCCAGTCTTCCTCTATTTTATATGTGAGCTGCCACCACAGCATGGCTGCTGACAAGTGGTGTAGGTCCACGCTCAGGAACTGAACCCGGGCCGCCAAAGTGGAGCACGCCAAACTTAACCATTAGGCCATGGGACTGGCCCCATCTTTGTGCTTCTTGTTCCACCCAATAGAATAACTTTCCCTTAGCTGGTACTTAATAAATCTTTGTTAAATAAAGGAAGCATTTATTTTTAACTATTGGAACTTTGGGGAGAGGACCATTTTATTTTCAAAGTTTCTTCATGTAGTTTCCTTAACAAATATGTGGGAAAAAAGCACTTCATTCTAATTCAGGCATTCAGTTGGCATAGCTGACAACACTGAGAATTCCTTACAGGCTCTTGTGTTTTAAATTTCAAAACCTTTTCACGTTTCAGCAGGTCATTTAATCCCCACAACAACACTTTGGGGCTGGCAGAGCTGGCACTGTTACCTTCTCAGCTGAAAAAGTTCAAGTGCAGAGAGACTGAGCGACTTGCCCACAGGAGGTGCAATGATGAACAAGCTTGGGAACTTGGTCTACCACCCCCGGGCTTGAGTTCTTTGCACTGCACAGAAGTTCAACCCAGCGTTCTTGCTGTGCCCAGGGTCCACAGCCATATCCAGGCTAGGTGTGGCTGTAAGGAGTGTTTAGTGTAACGAAACTTACACTTTTCTAATTCAATAATAATAACCTTAGAGGACGTGTTATCTATGTGACTAGAGGATAAATAGTAAATTAATGCAAAATTGATTAAAAGATTACATTTTGACTACTAGTATTTATCAGTCTCTTTCAAATTTTATTTCAAATGAGGATGGAGTTGAAACTAAGACAAACTAAGCACTTTGGGGGGCAAATTCTTTTTTTTTAGGTCATCTACAATAGGAGTTAATTTTTAACAATCCTGATTATTACTAAATTTGGTTTGTAAGGGAAAGTTTTTCAAAAGGATTATAGCAGTAATTAGCAAAGAACAACAACAAAAAGTTAATCTCAATGCTTTCTATATCCAAAAAGTTGTTTTTTAACTGTATAAATTAAATGTTTAGCTAATAATGCAAACTTGGTGAGGGAAAACACTAGAAAAGTACTGGAATGTTGGAGTATGGGGTGAGCTGAGAATCAGCCAGATTCCTTGACCTTTCTAGATTTAAGCTCCCTAAACATTTTTTAAAAGGTAAATTATATGTTCATTTCTTTATAAGTAATTTCTAGAATAAAAAGCTAAATTTTTAAATGTGACATTAATGACTCCAACTTTTTCTAACTTCCATGACTTGTCTTTGCATTTTGACATTTACATTGCAAAAGTAATAAACACCATTTATTGGAAGTGTATAATATGAAGTTTGCTACAGATGTAGGGCCAGGCAGTACGGATTCCTTCTTTGATGAAGGATGGGACACTACAAAAATCTAGCCTGCCTCTCAGATTCCCATCCTAAAAGAACAATCTTGGAATGTGTAGGCACCAAGGATATTAAATCTATTTAGTTACGCATTTTGATATTGTCTTAGTCCATTTGGGCTGCTATAACAAAATACCACAGACTGGGTGGCTTATCAACAACAGACATTTATTGCTCATAGTTCTGGACACTGGAAGTCCAAGACCAAGGCACCAGCATGGTCTCGTTCTGGTGAGGACCCTCTTCCTGGTTCATAGCTGGCACCTTCTTACTATGTGCTCATGTGATGGAAGGGGTGAGGGATCTCTGTGGGGTCTCTTTTATAAGGCACTAATCCCATTCATGAACCTCCACCCTCATGACCTAATCACCTCCCAAAGACCCCACCTCCTAATATCATCCCATCAGGCATTTGGATTTCAACATACAAATTTTGGAGGGAGGCAAACAGACCATAGCGGATATTAAGAATTGCCAGATCTAATTAGGAAACATACCTCATTGTTATAAAAGATGGAAAGAATACATAGAGAATTCATGAAATAAATATGAAGCAATGACTGAGGTCTACAAGAAACGGATTTCTAGCACACGCAGTGTGTAATGTGTAGTACTCAGTAAAGTTGATAAGTTTGTGTGCAAGTGGATGAATTTCCATCCAGAGCTGGTATCGAGCAGAAGACACAAAGTTCCTCTGACCAGCTTTGTCGGCCTCAGAAAATAAATAACTCATTTACCTTTTTCTTGTACATTTAAAATATATATTAGTATATAAAGGTCTCTATAGGCAAAAAGGAGGCAAAACCCTGAAGCCTACATACAGGGGCAAGCCCAGAGCAGTGCAACAGACAAGATCCAGAATGAATGGAATATGGAGCAATCCTGTGCTCCATATCTCCTGTGCTGCCTCTCTCCTTGGAGGGGAAAAAACCTCCAAGCTGAAAGGACACAGGTACCACAAATCACTACCTGAAACATAAAACTGACAGTTGCTTTAAAGTAAAAACCTCAGCAGTATTAGTAAAGAAAGGGTGTGACGGTAATCTGAGGATCTGTGTAACGTGAGTTCGTTTCCCCTGAGCACTCAAAAATTACCTCTAAGTCAGACTTGAGAAGCAGGAGGCAGCTATCCCACTAACAAACCCAAAGTCCCTAAGTTCCAAACGGACATTCCTTCTCTAAACAGCAAGATTATTTACTCATTTTCAAAATGGAGGTGTTGACTAGGATGAGTGGGGCGTGGGGATGAGCAATTAGCAAGAATAATTGTAAAGACCCTTAAAATTATAAAGTGTCATGTTTACCAATAAGTAGATGTAAGTAATACATCATATAGTACTTAGAGCTCTAGGAAGACACTTGAAAATAGGCACTAGATAAATTTCAGAGGTATTATTATAAAGAATAATAATGACTGCTTGTTATAAAGGAAAGGGCGGTGAAAACTGACACCAAGAATTCGCTTTAGAGAGCTACTTGTGTGTAGGCAGAGAAAGGTCTGTTGAAGACAAAGTCAATGATTTCCCATGAAAATAGACTACCATAAATAGCCTAGTTGATAAAATAACTAACTTTGGTTTGTGAACTCTTATGACTTAGCAAATAACATTCACAACTGAGTGGTCATTATTGGCCTAAAGTTTTGCCAAAGCCCATTCTCGGGAAATCTTGAGAAGGTCACAGGTGAATATACGTAAGTTAGGCATTAACATTTGCATGGAAAATGGGCCAAGTGTATTATTGCTGTTTTTAAGACAGACACATGCACGTGCAGCCGCCTTTCTGCCTGCTCAGACTGGCGTGACAGAGAGATTCTGTGACTTGACTATAATCCATGGGTCCTCAATGAACACGTAGAGTTTGATGCACTTGGGGATCCCTCTTTCTTAGTGGCTTCGATCCTAGGGAATCCTAAGAAGTAAACAGCACAACTGTAATAGGCCATGGGTGGAGCAGACTAGCCTTCCTCACAGGAAGGTGAGACCAAGATGGGGCTTTCCATGATTATATGACAGAGATGAAAGAGAAACCCAGATGGGCTAGGAAAGATGGTTTTGAAACTATCACAACATAGTCACAGCTCTTATGGAATACACAGGTGCTTTAAATGTTACATCTTTTTATATATCGCTCTCTGAAATGAAAATATCTGTTTATTTACTTGTTTGTTATCTGGTTCCTGTTTCTGAACTTGAATTGCGTGAAAGCAGGAACTTATACCATTTTATCACCACTTTAGAACAAAGTGTGGCATATGGCAGATACTTAATGAACATTTGTTCAATGGCCGGATTTCTCTGTGAAGCATTCTTCCTGCTAAGTGACCTGACCTCAGTGGCTTACAGCTATATAACACAGTTTGTGAAATACTTATCACGCTCAACTATGAGCAGTCATTAGGCTAGAACCTGAGAGAGACAAAAGATTAGGAAGGCCCTGTTCCTAACTTTAAGGACTTTATAGTTTCATTGAGATGGAATGATAAGCTTGTTGTTTGAATAATTTCGTTGAACTTTAAAACACCATTTACATGGCTGCATGGAAAATAAAACGATAAATGATATATTTCCCTCATTACTTTCCACAGATGCTGAAGTTTGAGAGTTGATAATGGCAGGCAGGTAGGACTAGGCACTGAAGATGAGGTGAGTAGACAAAACTTTCAGAATTAGGGGCCATGGGAGTTGGAGGGTGATGTTTGTGATGTCTGGGAAAAAGCAAGTGTCCTTCAGGGCAAGGAACAAAAATCAGAAGCCAGTCTAATTTTTTGGATGAATGTTTTGCTTTATTCATTTTCAGGAGTAGATCTACTTTATGTATTTAACTCTTCATGTATGTTGTTAAGTCACTCCCTCTCACCTCAATGGGATCCCCAGAGATCTACAGCTAGTTATTCTCTTATTAGTTCCATCCTCTGCCCTCTATTAAAAACAAAACAACAAATAGTAAGAGCTATTAAACACCACGCACATTTCCTTAAGTCAGTTCCTAATGAGATGTATCCTCACTTTTAAAAGTGCATTAATTTGATTTTGTTTTATGTTGCAGGGCTAGACATTAAAAACTATTTTGACGTATCTATTTCTATTATATATACAGTCATACGCTGCATAATGATATATCAGTCAACAATGGACCTCATATATGATGGTGGTCTCATAAGATTAGTACCATAGAGCCTAGGTGTGTAGGAGGCTATACCATCTAGGTTTGTGTAAGTACACGCTATGATGTTCGCACAACGACGAAATCGCCTAATGACGCATTTCTCAGAACGTACCCCTGTCGTTAAGTGACGTGACTGTATTAATATTGTTATGGTGTATATGATAAATGTTCTAAGAACGTGACTAAGTCATGGTCTTCAAAGGAAAGTTCCTAGAGGCCAAAGAGATGAGGCAAGAAGTAACCTGGAGCTGAGGGAGAAGGACATTGTACACCCTACTCAAGACTGGTGATAGGAAGCCACAGAAGATTTTAAGGCAGCTCTGGCTCTAGAAAGATAACTCTGGTTTCAGTATGGAGCATGAACCGAGAATAGAGAAAGTCTCAAGTCTGGGAGACAGTGGGAAAGCCACTGCACAGGTAAGACATGATGTGGCCTGCGTGGTAGGTCCATCTGTTTGTGGACCACTACCTATTTGTTGGGCTTCTTTGAGATGTTCCACATAAGAGTAAATCACTCAATCAGAGAAATCCAGTAAATCGATATTACCATCCACAGCACACAAATGAGGACATTGGGGGCCTGGGGGATGAAGAAAGGCCGGAGCTGACAAATGTGGTAAGTGGCTGAGATGGGAGTCAGGCCTAGCTCTTTTCACTGTTCCACGTCGCCCAGGCCATCGCTCTCTAGAGAGAGGATAGGGGTCAAAGGATATTTTAGTGCTAGAATCATCATATGGACAACTGAATGGGTGGAGTGGAGAAAACAAGAGGTGACATAATTCTGATGTTTCTAACATGGACAATTTGGCAAATGATGAGACTGCTAACTGAGACGGAAACCAAAAAAAAAAAAGGCAAAACGAGGTAGATGGAGAAGATAACTGATTCCACTGGAGATAAGCTGAGCTTGAGATGCCCACAGGCAGCTCTTCGTTGTAGGGGAGGGAGTTAGAACTACTGCAATGGGTGAGATCAGCCAGGAGGAGTACTGAGGGTGAAAAATGAGAAATGGACCAAGACCAGAACCCCAGGGCAAGTCACAAATTGAGGAGGAGGCAAAGAGAGATGCTTCAGTGAAAGAGAGAGCCAAACACATTACTAAGGGGCTTAAACCTAGCCAGAGGGGGAAAACACAGGCACTTGAAGGTTTGAGTTACCTTGCTGTGTATGGTCTCACAAAGTATTTGTTTGGATGCTAAATGAAAAAGCAGGGTAGTACAACTAAGAGGCAGGGATGCTCAAAAATTTTCAGGAACTGGTTGGGAACTGGGACAATAACTCTACAAGGCAGCAGGCCCGAATACTCAGTGAACAAGGGGGTGTGGGCAGGGGTGGGGGTGACCTACGAGGTCACTGATAAAATCCGTGCTCGCTCTGGCCTGACGCTAGCTGAACATTCAGCTGCTTGTCCTGACTTCTGAGAGAGAAGCGAAAAGCACCCAGCTGTCCTTCACCATCTCCTTTCATGAATAACTGAAATAACAACTCAGGGGGCATGCCAGGGCGGTGGGGCTGCATCCAGCGTGTGGAACGGGAAAGCACCAGTGCAGAACAAGATCCTATGCTTCCAATAGGCTGTGTGGATCCAATAATCCAAAAAGGCAACAGCAAACATGTTTCCGAAGGGATCCTTGAATTTTGCCAGATGAGGGTTCCAAAAGTTATAAGGCACTATAAACTTAAGACTTGGATAACATTTCCTGGGTCAATTGTTTTAAACTCTTTTAGTGAAATACCATATACTTAGAGAAAAGTACCCTCAAGTGTTCAGCTCCCTGATATTCAGAGTGAACACACTCATGCAGTCAGCACCGAGATCAACAAAATCTTGTGTCCATTTTTAATCCCATAACCAAAGCGTGATTTGATGAATATAAATATATAGGAAGTCGAATGCTTGTGGGTAAAAGTTGCCAGAGAGACAATGCGAGTCAGTTGAACCACACTTTCTCTAGAACCCACCCACTTTTCCCCAGCTACACTGTCCTAATTCGGGCTTTCATAGTTCCTAAGGAATCTCTCCATCTCTACTTTCGCTGGCTCTGATCCATGCTACACATTTCAGCAGTTAGGTCTCTAATATCAAAATATGGTCATAGTTGCCTCCTGCTTAGAACCCATCAGAGGTTTCCTCTGCCCTTGGATGAAGTCCAAGCCACATTACATAGTTCACAGGACCTACCCACATCTCCAACCTTGTCTCACAGATTTCTCACCTCCACACTATGCTCTTTGCACTACGAACCTCTTTCAAGTCCTCACATATATGATCTCTTTTGCCCCGTGCTTCTGTTCATGCTGTTTTCTACACCCGCAAACTTCTCCAATGATCCCCACCCCCTCACGAGGTTTATTTCTGTGTATCCTTCAGGACTCGGCTTAACCATCAAGCGTGGAGCACAAAAATAGGCACTCAGAAATACTCACTGGCTGGCTGGCTGAATACATGAATAAGTGAGGACATCATCTCAGTAGCAAAGGAAATACAAAGGTGTCCTGATATGGTCCCAGTTTAAAAAAAAAGCAAAACTGTGATGCAACAAACCAACTATACTTTTTGTTTTTGAAGGACCACAATGTTAGTTATCTAAAATTTAATTCGAAAGAGAGATGGCCCCCGACCTCAGGGAATACGATCATGTTAGAAAGGCAGAACTTATCTCTATGAAACAAAGAACAATACAGTGTCTACTGCTGTGATATTTTATGAGCTGTAAGAGTTCCAAGGAAGGAGAGATGCTAAGAGTTGGCTGGAGGAATCTGAGAGCATTTCATGGAGGGATAAACTTGAGGGAATCTTGAAGAGCATGCTTGCTTTTGGAGGGAAAGTGTAAGCACACCCCAAGAAGGGGAGACTAGGCTGAGGATAGTTCATGTGGGAGACAGTAAAAAAGAAAGTCTGAATAGAAGAGCACAAGTATTGACAAATGTGGGGAAATAAAGGAAACGAGGAAGAGTGAGGCCAGACTCTGTGAATCCTGTAAATTGAGCAAAGGAATCTGGATTCAACATAATAAGGACTGGAGATTCAGTGTAATTTCTGGATCACTAATGAGACTCCACTCTGAATATGCCAATGAGAAAGTGAACAACAGCTCTGGCAGCTGGGAGCTGACAGGTAGGCCATGATGTTCCCAATGAAACACAAACAACTCTCAGAGAATATAAAAACAATCAGACTTCGAGACCATGGTGGAAGAGAGCAAGACTAAGACACTGCAACCACAAAAATAACAAAACATCCCCTTCTTTTGACTGCTCCTTGACTCTAGCTCTGCCTTAATCTTCCTGATCTCTAGACAAAAACTACCAAGACGCCTGTATTAGTCAGCTCAGGCTGCCATAGCAAAATACCACAGACTGGGCAGCTTAAACAGCAGAAATCTGTTTTCTCACAGTTCTGGAGGCTGGAAGTCCGAGATCAAGGTGTTGGCAGGTTTGGTTTCTCCTGAAGCCTCTCTCTGTGGCTTGCAGATGGCCATCTTCTCTCTGTGCCCTCACATAGCCTTTCCTCTGTGAACGCACATCCCTGGTGTCTCTCCCTCTTCTTATAAGGACACCAGTCCTATTGGACCCAACTCTTAGGACCTCATTGACCTTAATTACCTCCATAAAGGCCTTATCTTCAAATACAGTCACAATCTGAGACACTGGGAATTAGGCCTTCAATATATGAATTTTTTTTGTGTGTGGGGGGGCAACACAATTTAGTTCATAACAATACCCAATACTTCTTGAAAACACTCAATCCAGATCTGACTTCCATGTCCTTAAAACCTCCCTGGCACACACACAAGCCCTATTTCTATAATAAGCCCCTTCCAACTCCCTTTTCCTAAGATGCCCCATCATACCCTTGGTGTGCATTCTCCTTTGCTGCAGCAAGTTAAATAAATCCAACTTGACTGCCGGTGTGTTCCACTGGCTTCCACACCAGGAACCTCCAGATTCCTGAGCCTTATCTTTCTCAGGCTTTGTGCCTGCCTAGACTGCCATTCCTCTTCCTGGTTAACTCCTGCTCATCCTTAACGATTCAGTTCAAACATTGCCTTCCCTGAAAGCGTTTGATAATTTACTCTGTCTAGCAGTGGAATTAGATTCCCTTGTGATGGCTCTGTAATGGGTCAACTCGGCTAGGCTGAACTATGTTTCCTGGATCGCACTTTTTGTCTTTTTTTTAATGTTTCTGGTTAGGCTGAGCCACAAGGAAGGCTCTTGGAGATGTGAAGGACAGAAGAGAAGCAACAGTCATCCTGTAGCTTGCACACGTTGTTGCTGACCTGCTGGCTCGCCTCCTTGGAGAGAAGCAGCAGCTGGGCCTGCAGCTGCTCTGCCTTCCCCTGACCTCCCTGAGTGTCTCTGACTTCTGGGCCAGGTGTGTGTTTACCTCTATCACCAAGGTCCCCAAGACAAAGGCAACAAGAGCCGACGTGTTTCAGTCCATCCTTGAATACAAACGTTCGGTGTCTGTGGCTTCTCGCGGCCCTTGGTCTCCTCCACTTTACATCCATTTTCCCTTCTTGACTGTTTGGCCTGTGGACCTCAAGTTCCAGCATGAGATGCAGAAAAACCTGATGGAGACAGCTAACCTACTGCCACAACTGTGTAAAGTCAAATCCCTGTAACAACTATGGATCGATCTATCTACCATCTATCTATGTATCTATCTATGTATCATCTGTCTATCATCTCTCTGGGTCTATCTATCTATCTATCTATCTATCTATCTATCTATCTATCTATCTATCTATCTATCATCTCTCCATCAATTATCTATCTATCTATCTATCTATCTACCTATCTACCTATCTACCTATCTATCTATCTATCATCTATTTATCTATCATCACCTGTCTCTCTATCTTCTATCTCTCCTTTCATTATCTATCTATCTATCTATCTATCTATCTATCTATCTATCTATCTATCTCTCGATGCATTATCTATCCATCCATCCACCCATTATCTATCTATCTATCTATCTATCTATCTATCTATCATCTCTCCATCCATTATCTATCTATCTATCTATCTATCTATCTATCTATCTATCTATCTATCTATCTGTCTGTCTATCTATCATCTATTTATCTCTCATCACCTGTCTCTATATCTTCTATCTATCTCTCCTTCCATTATCTATCTATCTATCTATCTATCTATCTATCTATCTATCTAGCTCTCCATCCATTATCTATCTATCCATCCATCCACCCATTATCTATCTATCTATCTATCTATCTATCTATCTATCTATCTATCTATCTATCTTACCCCCTCTGCTTCTCTGGTTGAACTCTGACTGATATACCCTTCCTCTGAGATATTTCTCTGTGCTTCCTCTAAACCTTGACTATACTTTTCTTATACCATTTATCATACTTTATTGTCATAATTTGTGTGGTAGATTAGATTATGTTGCCAATTCTTCATGCCCTCCTTCTATCATGTGACCTTGTATTGCACTAGAGTGGGTGGAATATATTTCCCCACTCCATTGACATTGGGCTTGACAATGTGGCTTGGTTCACCTGTTAACATGTTAGCAGATATTATATTGAATGTGCCCATGTGGTTTAGTTTGGGTTTTTGTGCTCTGTGACCTGCCATGAGAAAAGCGTGCCCCAGGGAATCGGCTGCCCCTTCCACTTGGGCCTCAGAACAAATACACATGGAGAAGATCTGAGCCCAACCCACAGTCTGGAGCCAAGCACAGCTGACTCACAGTGTGAAAGAGAGCTACCTAGCCTAGATCCACCAAACTACAGTAGACTTGCAGACTCATAGATGTAAGAATAAAGGTGTATATTTGCAAGCCACTGTACTGTGGGGTCATTTGTAGGCAGTCTTATTGCAACAAATGACTAGTAAATTAGTTTTATTTTTTGTGCCTCAATTAGAGTGTTGGCTCCTTGAGACTAGGGACCATGATGATAATTTCCTTATTTCCAATGCCTACGAAGATGCCTGATACATTGTAGGTGCACAATAATGTTTGTTGCATACAAGAATAAATGAACAAATGACCTTATGGTCAAAGAACCACAACGGAGAGAGGCATGGCACAAGGGGTGTTAGGAAGGAGAAACTAATTGACGTGCAGAGGATGGAAATGAGGGTCTGCGTAGTCTGGAAGCAAGTGTAAGCATAATGTGGTCCGTGCACAATCATATGATCAAAAGTTATCTGCCTTTTGTTTTCAGATAACCAAAGGTCCAACAGGCCACAGAGGTTCCATGTGACTCCAGTAATCTTCCAAGAGCATTTTTTTCCTACTCTTAACTTTCACAAATCTTTGGGGGCAGCTGGCAATAAAACGGGCAGTGCCTGTCTGTAGCCAGGTATACTATTAGGGAGACTGACAAAAGATGAAAAGCCTGAACAGCCTCCAAAAAAAAAAAAAGAAATTCAAAAAAACAAAATTACTAACTACTCTAAGATATCACCCTACACCCGTGAGAGTGGCTATAATCATCAAGACAAAAAATAACAAACGTTGGAGAGGATGTGGAGAAAAGGGGACCCTCATTTACTGCTGGTGGGAATGCAAACTGGTACAGCCTCTATGGAAAACAGTATGGAGATTCCTCAAAAAATTAAAAATAGAAATACCTTATGATCCAAGTATCCCACTTCTAGGTATTTATCCAAAGAACTTGAAATCAACAATTCAAAGAGGCTTATGCACCCCTAAGTTCATTGCAGCATTATTCACAATAGCCAAGACGTGGAAGCAACCCAAGTGTTCATCAACAAATGATTGGATAAAGAAGATGTGGTATATATACACAAGGGAATACTACTTAGCCATAAAAAAGACAAAACCACCCCATTTGCAACAACATGGGTGGAGCTGGAGGGTATTATGTTAAGTGAAATAAGCCAGACAGAGAAAGACAAACACCACATGATTTCACACATATGGGGAATATAAACTAACACACGGACAGAGAGAACAGTTTGGTGGTTACCAGGGAGAAGGGGTTTGGGGGGTGGGCATAAGGGGTGATGGGGCCCATTTATATGGTGACTGACAAATAATAATGTACAACTGGAATCTCACAATGTTATAAACTATTATGACATCAACAAAAAACAAACAAACAAAATTACTGGGAAGTAAACCTTTCCTATTCTCCCCTCAGGTAACCGTGTCTCTACATAATGATCTAATCTGATGTGGGCAGTTTACAGCCACCTTGACCCATGGATCATTTTTGTGGTTGTTGAATGGCTGGTGTGATGCCATATCTGCAGCTCTCAGTCTGGTCACCAGAGGTCTACACAGCCTGCTCTCCTCAGGGCAACACACTTGGGAGCTGAAAGCAGGTATCTGCAGCAGCAATCCTTCCAGCTGAGACTGTTGTCACATTCCCTTAGAGCATGTATCATGGGCCTGTCATTAGAATTGCTCCTTATGAGACACAGCTTGAAGGATGCCAAATTCATTAGTGCCTGCAGTTGAACTTTGCAAACCTTTTCCTTTTGCCGAACAACACATACACATACGTGTGCATATGTGTACATCCAATACCACAGGTACACACACACATTCCACTGTGTTTTGGAGAACAAAGAGATAGTCTGCATTTTGATGCTGTCAATCATAACTTGAGATTAAAGCTGCTGTTTTATGCATTTGAAAGTTATACCCACCAAACTCATGCTTTCTCTGCCTAAGCTCTGAACTTCAAAAGGAATACTTCATACGGAACACACACACGCATACCAAAACAACAACCCATACACACACACACCAAAATAACACACACACATACCCCCCTCAAAAAGATGCTGTAAGCACCTGAATGCATTTCACTCCCATTTCTATTAAGGAAGACTTGATGCCAGAAATCTGCCAAGTCATTAATATTGTACAAAGCCATTGGGAACACAAACTACCCCACATGATACCCAAACCATGTTGATATATGTAGAAAAGCGTGTCAGTTAGTGTGTTTGTGAGTAACTTACTGCATCCTACTTCCAAGTTGTTTCAGGCTGAAACAAAACTTGTTTTGTAACAAGTATTTATCCAGAAATCTCTAGAAAATAATTTCCTTTCTCAGCCCATATTTAGCGTCTTGCTACAAATGAAACTTAATATAATATACTGAATTCCCACTGAGCATATAATATTATACTATTAAAACTTTACCATTAAGATGTCCTTAATTTAGATGCGATTAACTCAGATTTAGTGATAATTTGGACATAGAATGTGATTCTTTTAAAAATAATGTTCATTGTTTTTAATGATTATAAAAGCAATTCATGTTCACAATGATGCTAGGAAATATAGATAAGGATAAAGAAGAAAAATTATCATCACCTAAATCCGACTCGAAAAAATAATTGTTAAACTTTGGTACATTTCCTTGTAGTCATTTTCAGTGCGTATACTTCATCTTTTTATATAAAATTGGGGTTGTATTGATCATATAGTTTTTAATCTCTTTTTTAAACAACATGAGCCATTTTTCTCCCCTAAGTAATGATTTTTTGAAAAAATGTTTTCCAAGGATTGTATGTTATTTCATTTTACTGATGTCTTATAATTTGTTTAATCACTTCCCTAAGATTGGATATTAGCGGTGTTTCTAAATTTTTACTTTTATTTATAACGTTGAGATGAAAATTCTTAAACATGAATATTTGTGGGTATTTCTGATTTTCTTCTGAGAGAAGAGAACCATGTTAAGTCCTAACATACATTACCAAATTGCTGTGGAGAAGATTTGCAACAGCTGACACTGCCCCACAGGACAAGAAAACACATCTTGCCATTCTCTCAAACACAATGACTCTTATTTAATTTTAAATTTGCAAATGTCATGAGTAAAACATGCTACTTCACTGTTTTATTTGCATTTCTATCTAATGAAAATAAATATTTTCTCCAGTGTTTATTGTCATTTGTCTTCTTTTATGAATGGTCAGTTTATGTGCCTTAGCTATAAACTGGTGATTTTTGTATGAGGTCATAGCAGTTCTATATATATTTCTGTATTTTAATTCTTAAAAAAAAAAGGATTTATAAATTTATAAATTTTTGCCAGCCCATCATTTATTTGTAATTTTTACAAATTTTCTGGTACTGAAATTTTAAAATTTTTATATAACTAAATATGTCAATAATTTCCCTTATAGTTTTATTTTTTACATCAAAGGTCTTGCCCTTCCTTAAAGTGGATTGACCTTTACTTTTGTATTTTGTTGGTTTTTATTTTTACTATTTGATTCATCTAGAATTTTGGAGAGGAAGCTCCCACCTGAGTTTTCTCTCTTTCACAAACAGGTAGTTTTACCAGTATCACTTATCATATGATCCATTCTTTTCCCGGTGGTTTTGGGGTATGATGCACATGTTGACGTATTAGATTTAGCGCTACTGAATCTCTCTGTCATTTCTTACACTGGTACCTCATTGTTTTAAGTAGGAAAACTTGGTATGTGTTTTATAACATCTGGTATGACAAATTACTTCAATTACTATGCCTTCCTTTCAAAGGGAAATTCAAGTTGAAGTTTAGAATAATCTTGTCCATTCAAAAAAATTTCTACTGAGATTTTGATTGGTATTTGAACTGACCCCTTAGATTTATTGAGGAAAATTTAACATCTTTTTAGTAGTTGCTCTTTCCACCTGTAAACATTGGTTAACTCTAAATTTGCTAAAATCTTAATTTTTTTCTCTTTCAGGGAAGACTTAATGTTTTCTTTAAATAATTTCCACATCTGTCACTACTGATTTTAAGAAAAGTTATTGATTCAGAACATTTTTTATCATACTCTCCTTAAGTTCTTAGAGATTTTTAGTTGATTATCTTGGTTTTTTTATATTTATATGCATATAATTTGCTTGTGATAAATTTTTAATCTTTGTGTTTCTAATTAGCGTTATCGGTATTCTATGACCAGAGCTTCCAGAACATTATTTAATGAATGATGATAATTTGCACTGTCACTCATCTCTCATCCAATGATTGGTTTAAGATGGCTGTCTTTTATTAAGTTTTGTTTTTGTTTTGAGGAAGATTGGCCCTGAACTAACATCTGTTGCCAATCTTCCTCTTTTTCTTTTTCCTCCCCAAAGCCCCAGCAGATAGTTGTACACCATGGTTGTGCATCCTTCTTGTTGCTCTATGTGGGATGCTGCCTTAGCACGGCTGGATGAGTGGTGAATATGTCCGGGCCCTGGATCCAAACCTGCGAAGCCCCCGCCACTGGAGCAGAATGTGCTAACTTAGCTACACCATGGGGCTGGCCTGTCTTTTATTAAGTTTTAAAAGTTCATTTGCATTCCTGGTTTTCTAGGAGTTTTTTCCTCCCATAAGAATAAGGGTTTATTTTTATTGAGCATCTTTTGAGACAATTTTTTTCCTTATTGACCTACTGAGGTGATGTATTATATTAACATATTTTCTAAAAAAAAAAAAAGTCTTTATTCTTGGCACAAACCATAATTGGAGGAGTTTTCTTTTCATGTCCTCCATCTTTGAATTATGTCAAGAGCCATAAGTCAAAACACCATCTTAACTAGAAATCCCAAAGAATATGTAATTCTTTTTGGGTAAAATTTTTTTTTTTTTTGGTGAGGAAGATCAGCCCTGAGCTAACATCCATGCCAATCCTCCTCTTTTTGCTGAGAAAGACGAGCTCTGAGCTAAAATCTATTGCCAATCCTCCTCCTTTTTTCCCCCAAAGCCCCAGTAGATAGTTGTATGTCATAGTTGCACATCCTTCTAGTTGCTGTATGTGGGACGTGGCCTCAGCATGGCCGGAGAAGCGGTGCATCGGTGCGCACCCGGGATCCGAACCCGGGGCCGCCAGTAGCGGAGAGCACGCACTTAACCGCTAAGCCACTGGGCCGGCCCAAGGGTAAAATTTTTAAAAGTAAATGATGTAACTTGATATTTTAAAGTTCAGGAAACACATTTAATACGGTCCTATTGTGACACGTTTCTTTTCATTTAGCATACTTCATTCACCTAAGTAGTATATTTATGCCTTAGTTTAGTATAATATTTATAAAAATAGTTTATGTTTGGGAAATCTTCCAGTTTTAGGAAAGACTGTTTTGAATTAGTGAGGTTTTAGTGCACTACCAGAAAAGGAAAGAAATATGTCTGAAGATCAGTTATAATGTTTTCACTATTGACTGATCAGATATTTTAGAGTTAACAGCCATTTTGGTGCCTGTTCTCTGCAATCAAGAGTCTTTACAGCCTTGCCAATCTTAATTTCTTTCATTAATATCTTGAAACATGTTTCAAGTAGTAGAATCAAATTGAGATGGCGGGATTTGAAAATTAAAGATCACCACTGCCAAGAAGTCTGTCCATGGCTGACCTTCAGAAAATCTCTCAGTGACTTTTAGCTTCTTCCCATAAAATCAACGATTTACACACTTCCATGGCATTCTCTTAACATTTCCATCAGTTACCCCTTGGATTTGTGCCTTCCTGCTACTGCTGAAAGTCCTCAGGGTAGGTGGCCTTCTCTGAGTGCAGCGTCCTCTCTTTAATAAACTCATATATACCCATTATATGGCAGAAGGAATGCAAGACCATTGTGATTCTGACTGCTAACACTTCACACAGAGTCCTCCCAGAGACTCTGCCCATACTGCAGTAAGGATGGCACGGAGAGATCTGTTGAAATACCTGCTACCATTGTGCTGTAGTCACTTTGTGTGGTTTGAACTCCTTGAATTCATTAATTCAATTTAATTTTTAAGAAATCACTGAGTAGCTGTCGTGTGCATGGAACTATACTACAGTATAAAGATACGCAGTCTGATTATAAACTCCTTTCTCCTTCCTAGCTAAATTAAAATTTTAATTTCTACTAATTGGGTATCAATATCTAATTTCAATATTTTTAAATCTACTTAAGAATCACCCAACGTCCTTTTTCACTTTTAATGTGATGCATTCATCTCACATGAAAACCCATAAAATCTATAAATTAAATACCGGTAGGAAGATGTAGTAAAGCAGATAAATCTTTATGAGATTAATGAGACTCCCATAAAACTTGACTATGTCCATATTAGAAAATATCTTTCTTAGATATTAGAGGGAAAAAACTCTACTGGTAGTTTGAGCTATCTCAGAGTCTAGCAAATTATATGGAAATTAATCTTTTGAGTTTTTTGCTTTTTTCATGGTTTGAGATACAGAGAACATACTCTGTTTTTTAAGGTTTGCACTAAATGGATAAATTCCACTGTTATTGTATGGTGTAAGGAAATGAAGATAAGTGGGAATTAATAAATTATCTATGAAATTTTTAGAAGTTCCACCTGAGAAAAAAATATGTATGAATGATTAGAATTCCTTCTCAAATGCAGTTATGTTTCTGTATTTTGATCTCAACGTAGAAACTATTTTAATCGGAATTTCTAGATGGTAAATCCACAAATTTCCTGGGTGGAGGGGGTTAGTCCAAATTTTACAAACAAACATAGCCCGCACGCATGCTTCTTCTCTGGTTTGACAGGATAAGGTCAATGCCCATTGGCTGCCCAGGAATGGGGGCCAGCACCAGTGTGGCCATCGTCACAGTAACGTGGAGACCCAGCCTCTGACCACACATTCATCAGTCTTTAGAGAGATGAAGGAAAAGGAGAGGGAAAGAGAAAATGAAGAATCTGGGCTTTCTAAGTAGAAAGCTCTAACTCTTTATTTTATATATTACGACACTGGTAAGGAGAGAGGTTTAAAGGTCGCTGCTGCTAATTCCAGATCTCACCAAGGACACTGTTTCTAGCATGAACTGAACTCCCACACACGCCATCAAAATCCTCACAAAAGGAAACTTGTGCAAGATGATTACCAAGCACGCACATGGAGACAATGTGTTCTTTGTGATCAATTAAAATGCAAGAATAGTCTGTAGTGGGGCGTTTTACAAAGGGGTCCTTTCTTCTCAGCACTTTAAAAAAGGCAGATTATCAAACTTATGATAATGCATTGCCATGCTGATTTAATTGTCAATTACAAATTACTTAAGTGTGCTTTGGTGATCTATATAAAGCCTTATTTTTTTCTTCTTACCTCTAATAGCTATTAATGGTTGTTAAAGAAAAATGAAACCACTTTACTGAAATGTAATGTGGGGGTCTATTAAGAATAAGTTTTCAAAATGATAAAGTATTATCACGAAAGTGTGAACGCCTGTACATTTTAATATTCCTGAGTCAATCTTCATTCCACTGAAAGAAGATTTCCTTCAAGTCGCACACAATTTCAGTTTAAACATCTTCCTATGTATTTTATAGAGAATGAATTTTACCTAATTCCCAGTCAAAATGCTTCTTCAGAATGTTGGGACAGAAGTGGGGGCAACATATTACTACATTTCCCCCCGAAGTTTTAGAAGATTTGAAGTATTGCTCATTAAGATAAACTTGGGTGACCACACTCACATCCCTATTTCTCTTCATCTCTGCACTGGTCCGTTTGCTTTTAAAATTATTAGAAGAATTTTAAAGAGATCACAGGAAGGAGTGTTCATGCCCTCGGTAAGGACAGCGTTTGATCAATTCAAGGTACAGCTCTGCCTCACCTAACATATATTTCTAAAAAGAAGTGTAATTCACATTCATATATTAAAATAATATCTTAAATATACTATAGGGTCTTACTAATTAAATGAAATTTGTGGTGAATCCCGTTAACAGAAAAGAGTCATTTTGTAAGCAAATCATTATTTTCTGGTGTATCTCTTTGTAACCCTGACTTTTCTGAATGGAGTTTCTTTATAGGAGGATACACCTATTCTGCTCTATGGTCTACTGAACACATACACCTGAAGACATCCTCAAACTGTACCTTTCCCTATCCTCTAGGATACCCACTAGACAAAGAGCTGCTAGGAACATGAAATTTAATATAATCAGAGTCGGAATAAAACAGCTTATGTCCACATAACCTAATTTAGAAACTTTACAATTATCCATTTAACTTGTAACTGTAGACAGTTAAGCCAAATAGGCAAAGCAAAATAGCTACTTTAGATTCTTAATTATTCTCTTGGCTGCCTGCATTGATCATATTAAACAGATATCACAACTTTATTTAATTTTATATTTTATTATTGGATGTGAAGTATATTGGAAAGAAGATGGATTTGAGAGTAAGAGAGAGCTTGGGGTCAAATTCTGACTCAACGACCATCTGTGTTTCCTTGAGCAAGTTTCTTATCTGAACCTATTGCCTCGTCCGTAAAGTGGGGATAATGCATACCTCACATGCAGGTTGCAAAGATATAATAATTGAACAGATGTCAAGAAGCTGTCAGATAATAGATATTTCATAAGTGTTATTGTTCCTTATCATGATCTCTCCAACTCTGAGGTCTTAAAAAAATCAGCAAACTCACATCGACGAGTCTTCCATTCTTAATAGTTCAGTAATTGAACTCAGAGGTTATATGCAAATTGAAATGCTGGCTCTTAAATTCTTGAGGGCAAGAATAAAAATCTACATTAAAAAAATATGTATCTTCATAGCACCTAACACAAGCACAGGGCATTCAAAGGCACTCAATAAAAATTATAGATTGAATTGTTGGGTCCAGTAGAAGAACTAGGATACACATAAGTGTTTGCTCTTTGGTTCTCAAGGCTAATGTCATTTTTTAACAGTCTCTGATCAAGTTAACCAAGTAAACCGTTTGGTTAGGAAGGATGTGTCAACTTAGGTACAAGTTACTTACTGAATACCATCCCTCAAACACCCTTAGTTTATTTTACTATGATGTGTGTATGTATTGCTATGTGGGAATGTGTGGTATTTAAGTAAAAATGTTTAAAGTACATCATTCAAATGTATCATTAATTTTATTTAATATTTTCATTTCGTACAAGCCCATGTGTCAGAATTTGCCTTCTGAAAAACTGGAAAAAATATGGTGGAAAAAAGAGCTTAAATCATTTAAAAAAATTAGTACCAGCTAACCTGCTAGGTTAAGATGCAGCTCTCAAGTCAGTAAAGGGTTAATAACCCCATTAATCCCATTAATACAGCAAAACTTCAGCATATAATCCCGACAACATACTTTTTGACAATTAAATAAATCCAGAAGCCACAGTATTCCCATAACATTTCAAACATGAAAAAAATTGAGGAAAGTTCTAGTAGACCATAAGAAATGAAAGCAACTTCAAAACCAAAATCATTTTAGAAACTGAAGATTTGGGGTCGTTATGAACAAGAATGGGAAAACTGGCAAGGGCTTGATAAATTAATTAGCTTTTTTTTTTTAAAGATTTTATTTATTTTATTTTTCCCCCCAAAGCCCTAGTGGATAGTTGTATGTCGTAGCTGCACATCCTTCTAGTTGCTGTATGTGGGACTCGGCCTCAGGATGAACGGAGAAGTGGTGCCTCGATGCGCACCTGGGATCCAAACCCGGGCCACCAGCATCGCAGCCCGCGCACTTAACCACCAAGCCACAGGGCCGGCCCAAATTAATTAGTTTTGAAACAGCTGTGGGAAAAGTGTAAAACTCAAGTTGCCTGAATGAATATGCCTCAGGTCATAAAATACATCTAGTCTGGAGACAGAATCAACTTCTTCCCTTCAGATCAAAGCTGAAACTACAGGGTAATAAGGAGTTAGATGTATTTTCTTAACATCCTCTGATTCGATGAGGAGCTCTTTCCTGGACCTCATTCCTACTTGCTCTGGCCTCACCTCCTTCCTCCTGGGCCTCTAGCCTTGTGGGGCTGAGTTCTGTTCTCCCATCTCTTTTTCTTCCAAGTGTTGCTTGATTAACCTCAATTGTGCCCCCAAGAGAGCCAGGTTCATAAACTTCTGGAGCAGCTAATGATTCATTTCCCAAATTAGTTTGTAAGTTCCTTTTCTTTTGTCAGATAAGAAATATAAGGGGTATGCATTTGGGAGTTTCTGGGTCATTGTAAGACCTCCTACAGTTATATCTATGATTTCTATGTGACTCCAGGTGCCAAAGAATGTTGATGGCCAGGGTGCCACGAAGCAGAGGAGGTGGTCCACGAAGCAGTTAGGAGCAGAGGCTTAGAAATGTGACGGACCAGGGTTTAAATCCTGAGTAACTGTGTGACCTCTCTAAATCTCAGTTTTCTCATTTCTAAGATGAGAATAATATAATTTCCCTTGCCTAGTAGAGAGGATTAAATGAGGAAATGCATAAAAAGGGCTTGGTACGATGCCTGGCATGTAAAAAGTGCACAAAAATATTAGCTATTCTAAATATGTCTACAATATCTCAGTGGGAAAGGCTTAGCGTAGAACGTAATAAAATTAGCCAAATCCTAGAAAGGGGAGGAGCTATGGCCAGCACTGTCCAAAATACCTACTTTTTCTAAGAGTCTCAGTGAAAATAATGCATGCATGAACAATAGACCACTATGTATATATTTTTGTTGTTTATAAAATAGGTATAGAAACTCAGTATTTAAAACATATAAATGCCAGCCTGGGAAGTACTTACTAAGTTGTGCAAATTACTGTAGGTGCAGATTCTCCAACGTTGAATATATTAGACTCTATGCATCCTACTTCTTCGGCAATTACTCTTCAGTGCAGCATCAATAGGGTACCACGAGGTGTGTGGTAAGAGCCAATAAATGTTTTGACGTTGGTTTTGGCAATGATGGGTGGGTACGTTTAGTGAGCTCATTCCCCACTCAGCCTGTCAACAAGTCACATCGTTCTAAGTTCCACACTGACTAAAGATCAAAGACCTTTGATTACAGATATTTTATAGATGTCTATATAATAAAGCAGAATCCAAATGAGAAGAAAGGAATGAAATCAGTGGGAAACATTCATTCATTCAACAATATTTACCGGGCACCTAATGTATATCAGCTCTGGGAATTCAGTTGACATGTCTTGAGGGCATGAGGGCCCTGATGTGCCACGAATCCATAGCCTCCATGAGCTAGTAGTTCAGGATTTGTGACAACCTTTGTCATATAAACCTATGTGTAAATATACACAAATTAATATGTGATCTCATGCCAAGTCATGAGTACTGGAATTGAAAAAGGAAAAGGAGGGCAAAGTTGATGAGACGGAGTGGGCGTAGTTTAAGGGATATTTTACATGTGCTGGTGAAGGAAGGCCTTTCTGTGGAGGTGACATGAGAGCAGATACTTGAATAACAAGTGTGTGTGTGTGTGTGTGTGTGTGTGTGTGTGAGAGAGAGAGAGAAAGAGAGAGAGAGAAGAGAGAGAGAGAGAGGAAGGAGAGCACGTGAGCCACGGAAAAGCATTCTGGTCTGGGGAAGAGCAGGTAGAAAGATCTCTGAGGCAGGATCTAGTTGGCAGTTTTTGAGAACCAGCAAGATGGCCAGCACAGCTGAGCAGAGGGAGCTAAGCAGAGGGTGGTAAGTTAGAGAACTAGGTGGAGAGAGTGTTAAAATAGATATATACCAGAGCCCAAGGTCCAGGAAGGCCTTTGAAGATAATATTCCTTGTAAAATAAGATAGATACCATCTTGGGAGGGAAAAGAAAAAAAAAACACGGCTTCTTTCAAATAAACAGGCACATCTGTAAAGATAAAACTCTATGATATGGGAAGAGAGACTCTAATGCACAACAAAATAGAGCACCAGCAGAGATGTTGCAAGACGGAGAAAAAAAAATTGAACCCCGGCTTGATGTCCCATATGTCTATTTTTGCTTTTGTTGCCTCTGTTTTTGGCATCATATCCATGAAATCATTGCCAAGCCCAATGTCAGGAAGCTTTCCCCTATGTTTTCTTCTAGGAGTTTTACTATTTCGGGTCCCATGTTTACGTCTTTAATCCATTTTGAGTTGACTTTTGTGTGTGGTGCAAGATGAAGGTCTAAAATCTTCTGCACAGCCAAAGAAACAATCAACAGAGTGAAAAAGTGACCTATGGAATGGGGGCAAATATGTGCAAACCATATATCCGATAAGGAGTTAATTTCCCAAATATATAAGGAACTCCTGCAACTCAACAGCAAAAAACCTAAAAACTAGATTAAAAAATAGGCTAAAGACTTGCATAGACATTTTCCCAGAGAAGACATACAAATGGCCAACAGGTATATGAAAAGATGCTCAACATCATGAATCATCAGGGAAATCTCACACCTTTTAGGATGGCCGTCATCAAAAAGAAAAAGACAACAAATGATGGCAAGGATGTGGAGAAACTGGAACCCTTGTGCACTGTAGGTAGAAACGCACAAAAGGTGCAGCTGTGAAAAACAGTATGGAAGTTCCTAAAAAATTTAAAAATAGAACTATCATGTGATCTAGTAATCCCACTTCTGGGTATTTATCCAAAAGAACTAAGATCAGGATCTCAAAGAGATATTAGCACTCCCATGTTCATTGTAGCATTATTCACAATAGCCAAGATGTGGAAACAGCCTAGATGCTCATTGATGGATGAATGGGTAAAGAAAATGTGTGTATACACACGCATGCACGCACGCACTCACACACACACACACAGAAGAATATTATTCGGCCTTAAAAAAAGAATCCTGCAGCGTGCAACAACATGGATGAACTTTGAGGACATTATGCTAAATAAACCAGTCACAGAAGGACAAATACTGCATGAGTCCACAGAAATGAGGCATCTAAAATAGTCAAACTCCTAGAAGGAGAGAATAGAAGGATGGTGGCCAGGAGTTGGAGGGAGGAGGAAATGGCAAGTTGCTAATCCAAGGGTACAAAGTTTCCGTTATAGAAGATGAAGAACTTCTAGAGATCTACTATAGGATACTATGCCTACAGTTAACAACACTGTATTGTACACTTAAAAATTTGTTACGTGTAATCTGTGCTTGCTCCTCTGTTGTTACTGTTCTTCGATATTTGAAGCTACTGCAATTTCTCTTTCTCTCTGTTTTTGTTCTTCTCTCTTTCCTGTTTTTAGCCACTTATTAGAGGAAAGTCAGATGTCTTTTAGTTGAACTATGGGCATAGAATCCTGGTGTGGGCAGTGCTTCCTTAACACTGACTTCTTTATCATCTTTTGCTTTGCCTCTACAAGCGCTGTCCACATTCTCTCTAAAAACAATGCCCTTTGACTTTCTTAAAACGACTACGCTAACAAAAAATAATCTCTTTTTATCAAAAAGGGACTGGAGACGTAGTTACTAAAATCTTTGCAATTATATAGAGTTTTCCTCTTTCAGTTTATTATTATCAATACTCCCTTTTCCCCCGTTTCAGAATTTTACCAACTACGTTCTGATGTAGTTCTGCTCTTACAGGCATCATAAACTTTGATTTGCTCTTTGGCTGAAGCGCTTTGCAAATTGTAAAGTTAAAATCTAATGTGATTTTTATTACAATTGTTATTATCGTTAATGATTATTTAAGCAATTCCCATGGCTCTCCTCTATCATGCCTTCTTGGATTTACAATTTGAGGTTTGCTGATGAGGGACTCCCTGGGCCTCATCTTATCTGGACAGTTGGAAGGCACATGCTGGGAGCCAAGAGAATAGAAAAGATACCACTCATTTCATATGCAAAACGTGGATGTACAGGAGGTACCCCCAATATACACTTTCTCGGTCTTTCCTTTCTCTCAGGCTGCTGTGTTTCAATCACACGTTCTCCTGGAAAATGGTGGCCAGACCAAACCTGGGGCCAAAGAGTGAATGGAAGAACTTCAAGGGCAGAGAACTCGCTGGAACTTGAAGGTTGGAGAACGGTTTCCAGGGTTTTGGAAATAAGAAGCCTGGAATCCTGGAAATGGGCTACGAGGTAACCACGAACTGAGTCGCGCCAAGGATCCAGAACTGTCTGGTGACTGACTTCTCAAAAGACATGAAAAATGCTTATGTAAGGCTCTCCCTTGCTCATGAATATTTTTAATTTTCCTCATATGCCTCAGTAATGCTGAACCTGTTTGGACACTGGGCTTTTAGAACTGTGCCTTTCTATTTTCCTCTTTTTCTCCTCTCTTCATGTTCAGTTTCCAGGCTTAGGGTAAATACCTAGAACATAAGTGGGAGCTGTTGAGTTCTTGCCAATTTCTTCCTGCCCCCCTCTTCCTAGGAAATTGCTGTATATGGTTCTGGGAATTCCATTCCTAAGCTACTGTAACATTCCAAATTGTTCTTATTTCATACTTGGCATGTATGGTACAACTTCTGAGTTCTAATTCAGTCAGTTATTCTGGAGGCTGACTTACTTGTAGTTGTCAATCTCCTGTCACCTTTGTGTCTTGGAAATAACACAAACCACCTCAGAGACCACGTGTGAGAAGGGACACTTCCGTTCTTCCCTTCTTAATTTGCCGCCAATTGAGGTCATCAAGAAAAACATAAATAGAAACAAAAAATCTTGAGCTAGCCTACTTTTCAACAGAAGTAGATCATATCTGATTAACATTTAATCATTTTCCCCACAAGACTTATGTGATCAGAACTGCAAGAAGGCGGTAAAATGGTTAAACCACAACAGAGATGGATTTTTGTAAAGCTTCAGGCTAAAATTGGATATTCATTTTCTGAATAACTGAACAGTGGGATAAAACTAGTGTCTTGGGAAGTCTGGAAATGTTTTGAGAGCAGTTCTGTTTTGACTTTTGATTCATATAATTTCTGTATGAGCAAGTATGGTGATTTCATAGAAATATTTTCATAGAAATCTATTATCAACTTCAAAAAAGAATCATCTAATGTTAACTACCTTTCTTTGAAAAAAAAAAACAACCCTTATATCTTCTTTAGTACAGTCACTTCTATGTAATAGCAAAATAGCAGCTAATATTTATGGAGAATTTATAGCACCAGGCACTGATGTTAATTCTTTGTAGGGAAGACATTTACTCCTTATTAATCCTAGGAGATGGAGACTAGCGATATCCCCACTTTCTGGAGGAAGACTCTGAGCCCTGAGGAGCTAGACAATGTGTTCAAAGCCATATAGCTATGCAGCAGAGGAGGCTGAATTTAAGCCTAATCCAATTCCCATAAACAACAGTGAGTGGCCAAGTAAACAATGATGAACCTGATTAAGCCCCGTGAAGATAATATGCAAAATTCTTCCATTGTCTTTTAAAAAAAATTGCAACGTCTTCCCCCATAATTTCAGAAGGGGATGACATTCAGAAAAATGCCTTCTTTCCATTTCTGCACTTCAGAATATCTAAATCGACTCACTCCTAATCTGTAAAATTTGTACATTTCACACCAGGAAAGACAGTCAGAGAAGGGAACATTTTATTCCCAAGTGACACTCTGGGTTTAAATATCCTTTGCAACAGTTTTGTTTTGAAAGATCTCAGTGGTTGCATATGAACCAGCCAGATGTCAACGATGAGTCTACCGTGTACAATATTCCCCAGAGACTAAAAATATTCCTCGCTGATATAGTATTTGGAAATACCAGGCAAACGCCATTGGACCTGCCGTATCACTAAGTGTCTGTGTAAGCGCGTCTGAAACAACAGATGTTCTGGGCTCTTGCTGTTCCCTTTGAATAACAAAATGACTTGTGGGGTGCTGAGGTTCCCCTCATTTTTCCACAACAGTTGCAGGAAGAATCGATGAGTTTTCATCCTCACTTCAACTTCCTAAAGGAGCATAAGACACCGTGCAGGTCCTGGAATCCACCTGTGGCTACTGGCAGGTTTCTGCAGGTGTTTGCCCGTGGGAAGCTGTCAAAAGTTGGTCCAAATCAGGGCAATGCTGCTGACAGAAGGAAATTAACTGGCAGGAACTTTTTAGGTGCCAGAATCTTTCCATTTATATGTAGGTGGAATCTACACTCAAAAATAACTCAGTGATGGGGATGGCAGAAAAGACTGTGGCTCGGCAGTGCAGGCAGCAGAATGGTTACCTGGAAAATGCACAGTAAGCAATGAGAACTGACACGTACATGACGGGAGCCCAGAGAGAGACCCAGGGTTGCAAATGAGCAGCATTTTGAGTTCCCTCAAGGGAAGAGAGGGGAAATTTCTAGAAGCCAGATCCTAAAAGGCAAGGGAAAATGACATTCAATATAAATGAATACCAGCTATGGTTTGAATTGCAAGGTTAGTCATAATGCTGAAGATCATCAACACCTTATGTCTGCAAGCACTCTGCAAATTCCCC
Source organism: Ceratotherium simum simum (assembly GCF_057802395.1). Lineage (NCBI taxonomy): Eukaryota > Metazoa > Chordata > Mammalia > Perissodactyla > Rhinocerotidae > Ceratotherium > Ceratotherium simum. The sequence goes on from NC_141931.1 coordinate 22,900,546, forward strand.
AGCCCCATTAGGTGCATTGTGTCATTTGACTTGTTAGAAACGCGGGACTAGAAAGTGAAACCAGGTCTTGAACTCAGAAAAGGGAATAAGGGGAACAAAATTCGAAGTGATTTCAAATTCTCTGCCCCAAAACGAAAGGCATGGGAAAGGAGAAGGGTAAAATGGCTTAAAGTAAAAAGAATCTACAAGCCTGATATGAGATAAGACATGTTTATTTCATCAAGATAAATGCAGACACAAACTCTGTCTGCAACATAGCCTGGTAATGCAGGGAAGGAGCGTTAGATTGCAGTCAGAAGACCTACGGTCTGTTCACTATGTTACCAACTGTGTAATTATGGGCATGTCGTTTACCATCTCCAAGCGGACATTTCCTGATCTGCAGAATAGGAGTAATGGGGTCTGCCTTCCGCTACACATGCAAATGCGTTTATGGTATTGCTTGGCATTTAGGAGTCACGCGAAAATGCTAGCTTGAGGGGCCGGCCCCACAGCCTAGCAGTTAAGTTCGGCGTGCTCTGCTTTGGTGGCCTGTATTTGGTTCCCAAGCATAGACCTACACCACTCATCAGCGGCCATGTTGTGGCGGCAACCCACATACAAAATAGAGGAAGATTGGCACAGATGTTAGTTAGCTCAGAGCAAATCTTCCTCAACCCCCCCAAAAAAGAGGAAGGTTGGCAACAGGTATTAGCTCAGGACATGTCTTCCTCAACAACAACAAAACAATGTTCACTTGAAATGATAAGCAGATTCCTCTTTGTCAATCACTTACAAATGTCTTTCAGTATAAGAAATTCAAGTCTAAGATTTCTATGAGCTAGAGGTTGTTCCCATTCTACAAGGAAAATTGAAATTGGGTGGTCAATTTGTGGACCTGACATGAGAAATTAGGTTTCTGAACTTCTGATCCCTGGGTCTTTTCACTGGGGAAAATAAATCACTTAAGTAATATGTCCCAAGTCACATAGCTAAAAAAGGGATAAGAGACAGTAGAGTGTGTTGTGCTATATATTTTACTGCCCATGAAAACTAAAAATTGCTGGCTTTCTTCTTCACCCTCTATCTAGTGTTGATTACAACAAGTGACTATTACTCATTTTCAGATAAATATCTAAATAGTGTTCTGCCAATATGGAAAGATAAGTTTTTGAGTCAGAGCACTGTAAAATCACTATATGCTTTGCCTTTATGGTAAAAACAGAAGCTCAATTCTGCACTGCGAACTGAACACTAACTTCAGTCTTGGTTCATGAGAATTTGACCAGGGAGGACCCAATGTTTCTTTAAGATGGTATATTCAATTTAGTTTCCAAGGTTGAGAGCTGGGACTAGGGAAAATAGCAGTACAGTGAGCATTTCTTCTCATTTCACTGATAGTAAATTGCTATATATAATCACATAGCCAGAGGGCATAGCTTAGTGCACTAAGCTTCAGGTTTGCTATGCCTAGGCTGTTTAAAACCTCAAGTTCAAATCCCAGCAGACTTTGTATGACTTTTCATCTCCTTGAGTTTGATCAATTACATTTCATAGATTTTTATTATGTGAGAGACTCAAATAAGGCTTTAAACCCAAATCCGGTTTATCTTATGGAGACTCTAAATACCTTGTACTTTTTATTTATCTAAGTATTGAATTTCAGGCTTACTGCCTCTAACACCTTCCCAGCACTTAGAGTGGAAATTATGTGAAAACTTTTAATTAAGATGAGAATATTTTGGTGGAATCATGAGCTATATTATTTATATACGTGATCCGCCAGTACAGGTGAACGAATGGGTGTAGAAGAGATCCAGTCCACGAAGCAAAGACGAATCCAACATAATAAGTGATAATAACCACCATTTATTGAATGACCACTATGTGCTGGGCACTTAACATGAATTATTGCATTCAATCCTCACGGCTCCCCTATAAGGCAGATATTTTTATACCCAGTTTACAAAGAATTCCAAATGCCCTGTCCAAAGTCATAGGAGCTGAAATAGGAGAGCTGGGATTTAAACACAGGTGCATCAGATCCCAAGTCCATGATGTTCCATTTATCTATGCTGCCCCACAATCACTGTATGTCTAACTAGAAAATAAGAATGAGATGTGGGGAAGGCACCAAAAATGGAGTTGTAAAGTGACAGCCCAACCCAGGAAGGCAGCAGGACCCAGGGACTCAAGGAGAAAAGCTGGGTCAAACTGTCATAATTTTATATCCAGATTGTCTTTAAAGTGCTGGTGACTGATCTTCCCACTCATGCCATGCCTCGTCCACATGGTGAGTAGGCAGGCTCATAGGCACTGTCTCCAGAAGAGCCCAGCATGGGTGGGTGCCAGGGCATAATACCCTTTAAAAATGTCACAGGCAAAGTTCTTACAGTCAGTGGAATGCGCACTCTGCTGAGATGGCACGTCATGGGGAGCTGGGTCCCCAGAAGTCATATTCCCATCTGGGAGTGTGTTCTGTTGTCTTCTTCTCTGTCTAACCATCTCCCTGGGTTTCTGTATTCTTTGCCATTAAAGGAACTCTCCATCCTCTGTTCACATCTTTCCATTGATGACGTGATCATCCTGTTGTGACAGTCTTGCGGTGCTGACTGAATTGGGAGTGAAGCCATAGGCAAAATTGACTGTGTCCTCCTGTTTTCTGGTGAGGGTGACTCTACGGGTGCCATTAACGATACCATATATTCAGGAACAGAAACAGGTCAAAAATTAGGACTGGGAGTGGAATTAATCAGACCAATTTGAGACATGTTAAGTTTGAACTGCCTGAGGAGCATCCAGGTAAAGACAGTATGTTAGAGCATCCCCGGGGAGATGTATGGTAGAAACTGGAAATGTGATACTGAAGTCCACAGGAAGTTCAAGACTGGAGACCTAGACCGGGAATCATCACTAGGAGACACTTGAAGCCACAGAGAGGATAAGCTCACCCAAGGAGAAAATATAGAAAGAAGAGCAGTGGGTCAAAGCAGAACTCTGGGAAATACCACAAAAGAGGAGAACTAATAGGACAGCCATTGAGATCAGAGAAGGAGGAGAGAACAGTGATGGGGAATCGAGTTTGAAGAGCAACATTCCCAAAGGGTGTTTCTACTCAAAAGACATTTCTGCAAAACATTTTTGTTCCAAGTGGACTGCACAAACAGAAGCTTCTTGGCTGTTTTCCTTTATAACATTACATTTCAATTCTTTAGCTAAATTAATATTAAAAAATATTAGCAGAAATGGAAATTATTCCATTCTAAAGATGTTGTTTTAATCAGAAGGCTGCCCCACTCAGTCACTTGATGAAGCCTCATTGTTAGTCTATGCTAGAAAGTTCTTCCCCATTGCAAACAAGTACTTAACAATTCTTAGGTGGTGAATTGGTAACCGATGACACCAGCATCAGCCAACATCCTATTGAAAACAGGACCATTCAATGTACATATCTTTAAATGTGTTTTTGTATGTGTAGCAAAATAAGGATGTTTCTAGTTTGTTCATTATTAATATGTAAGGAGATAGACTGGTGATCTACAGCCAATCAATTGCTCTACTTAATGGAGAAACTTCCATTTCATATAGGAAAATACTCCTTCTTGAAATACTGGAAGCCTCTCCTAGTCACAGTTCTTAGAGACACCTTGCAGTTTTTGCTTCTCCTTAATGCCCACCCCTAGTCTGTGACTTATTGGAATTCACTTCATGCTTTTTGGGGTTTGCCCAACTCCCACATTTTGAATCTGTCCCTGGATACTTTTGTCAAATCATAATCTTAGCTGTTCTTCCTCTCAGAAATAACCATGGTCTTTGTTAATTTCATTTGTGTACTATTAGAGCTGGTTCATGTATTTTCATTCTGAACAAGAATAAAAAGGTCTTTTATTCTTAAAGTCATTATCTTATTATCAATTTTAACTCCACTCATTAGAAGTATATCTTCTTAACCTTCACAAATAGCAACTTCATCAGTAACTATTATGGTCTGAACTTTAGTCTACATATTCTTTACCAAGAAAAGGAATATTGAACATTAAGGAACTGTCTCACTCTGATGACTGAATGTGTTTTATCACTTTTTAAGCAAAATCCATTGCTATGTTGTTGTCTCTGTTACACGTGACTTTAAGCCTAAAAGAACAAAGAGTGAAGTGAGATATAATTAGAATACACTGCACACGCACCATCATGGGGGACCTTTGCACTTGTTAAGCTTTTCAAAAGTTATCGAAAAGAAATCCTGTTCCCTGTGCACCCTCAGCTCTTACAAACAGCATGAAATATACAATACCCGTTGGGTTTTGGAAATCTTAACTCCTCATTTCTCCATTTCAACATCAGAAGAGACAGAGAACAAATTATTTACATAATTTAAAACACAGCATGATATATGTATATTTAACTTTGGGAACATTGCTAGGTGGCAGCTGGTATTCTAAACATCACCATGCATTCCACCCAGTGGAATGGAACACAGATTATTTCTAAAATGAAAAATTTGGTGCTTCAAGTTTAAAGGCCAAGATTTTTTTCTAGGTCAAAAGAATGAAAATTTTAACAATCTGAAAGAAAAATAAAGATGCACTGCCAATTCTTGATTATTCAGCAGCAATTATTAAGTTGGTGGTTTCTCCAGCCCTCCCCTCACTCCATCCTCCCCCCTCACTCTGGCTGCCAACTTGATGGCATTTTGTTGCCCTTTCATCGAGCACTAAGAAAAAAGTAAGGCCAAGACGGTTCACTTTGCTCCTCTTACCAGCTCTTAATGCCAGTCCGGAAGGACAGATAGGCTGAAACTATAGGCTTAAAGTAAAATTTTCAGATCATGGCGGATTTTAAAGACCTGCGCTCTCTCCTTTCTAAGTACTAAAGATAATGAAGTATTTTTCTGTTTTTTTTGACTTTAATAACCAATATCACACCATTCCCATTTACCCAAGACACTTGGCTCTTGGTCTGTGTGGAGGGAACGAACCTCACAGAACTCCAACTATGGGAGGTGTAATTGACCAGGAGCCCACCTGCTGTCTTCTGAAATCCATCAGCACCTTTGCTCAAGGTCACGCTTCCCAGTGGCTGCTCCCAGCCACTGATTCAGCATGGAGGGGATATTAAGGCAGGCCTGTTCCCGGGAGACACGTCAAGTTTGGCTCAAGGACTCCCCCAGAGGCCTTGCGGAATCTTCCTTAGACTGCACTTCAGTCTAGGATGCTTCCACCCAACCCTCCTTCCTTCAGGGTCAGATATGCATTGCAGTCTGGCCACCCTCTCAGCCTTTTCTGGCTCTTTCCCCATTTTCTCTCACTGGCATTTCCCTTAATAAAATCCTCACAAGTTTATTTCTGTGTTAGTGCCTACTTCTCAAAGTATCCAGAGTCATACACTTCATAATTCTATGCGAAAATCAGGTATAGGAAAGTATGACTCGGTCATCAGTGAAATCCATTCAGGCATGTGTGCCTGTGTTTACTCAGGAATTCCCTGGTTCACAAATTGCCACCTTGGAATGGCTGTTCTGGTTCACCTCAAACAACATCAGTCAGGTGGCTAGAAGAATTATTTTTTCTTTCTGATTTGCCACTAATGATTACTTTCTTCTACTCTCTTCTTTACCCCAAGATGATAGAGAAGCCACTGTTACCTGGGATCCAGTGCAGGCTCTAAGGTGGCTCATGCAGTGATATGGGGCTACAGGACTGATGCTAACTCACTGATGCGCTGCAGCTATCCCAGTCCTATCTCTGGGGACCTGGTCCTGTCATCTGTCCATTTCCTCTAGTCTCTATTCCCAAACTTTCTTCTCTTTCTCAATTTAGAACACCAGCTCCAGGTGATTTGGCTTTTCCCCTGAAAAGTAGGTGAATGGGTGTCCCCCAAAATATCTTTATCAGCTGTAAGTCCTTTGTAACACTGAATAAGAAAAGGAAGGGAAGGATGGAAGGCATAGTAGGAAGCCTATGGGAGAAGGTGAGAGAGGGAGCAGAGCTATAGTTGATGGTGCTGACATATCTAAGTAGGCTTGTCTATTGTTGGACCTTCAGACGAAAAGATGGGGATTATGAAAAAGAAGACCAGAAGTATCATCCGTGGTTTATGCCACATGGTGGTCAGCTCTCCCTGAGCTCTCCAGCGCCACTGGGCTATGCTCATTAACCCATGGAAGAGAGACACATCAGTCTCCTCCATCACCATCTGGCTGACCAAAGGAGAAGGGCAAATGGAATCTGTGAGTCTGTTGCAGTGGAGGTTGGATATTCCCGCAACGCTGTATAGTGGACATCACATGGATGTCCCAAAGAAAACTCAAACTTAGTGTGTCCAAAACGGAACTTCCATCTCCTTCCTCCCTGTTCTTCTATTTGGGTACCCCGTATTGTTGGTGATGATGTAAAGCTGTAAATCCTAAAGTCTTCCCTTTAGAAGCCAAGTATTAGGACCCAAGGTACTATTAGAGTGAATTATGAGTTAGAGAGACATTTGTTATGATTCTTATCACAATTCTTCTATGTAAAACACATTTTCAGTTCCAAAAAACAGATTCCACATAAACTGTGGAATATGATCCATCCATAAGTTGGGTAATAGCTGTGCTAATGATGTGGGATACATCTTCATTTAGAAATTTGTTATTATCATTAATCAGTTAGAGTTATTCATTCATAACCTGATATATCTGGAACTCAGCTCGATTTCTTTTAGGTCTTTTAACTTGTGGGTTTAGCAGTAAGTTCCTTGACTACATTTGTTTCTATGAATAATGTTGCTTTGTGCTCTTAAATCCCAACTGAAAATTGGTACAGAGCCTAAATATTATCAAATAAAATTTGGAGGAGACTTTAAATATTAATCTAATGCAACGATTCTTCAAGTGTGGTCTCAGGATCAGTAGTATCAGCATCATCTGTGAACCTATTAGAAATGCTAATTCTCAGCCCCACTCCATATCTCCTATATCAGAATCTCAGGGTGGGCCCAGAATTGTGGTTTAACAAGCCTTCCACGTGATTCTGATCCATGCTTAAGTTTGGAAACCACTGATCTCATGTATCTACTATCTTTAGGCCAAGGATTACATCAATCATGCATCAATTAAAGCTGTTTTAAGTGTCCTCTATGTAATAAACCCTTTGGAGAGTACCAAAATAGCTCCAAGAATGAGTCTTGTCTTTTAAGAGTTTTCAATCAAGTTTGGGAAACACACACATGAAATTAAAAGAAAACTGACAGGACAATAAATAATTAAATGTGTGCAAATCAAACTGTACCACAGGATATTCAAGGGAGAGGACCATATTCATTGGACTATATCTATTTGGAGATGATTCAACTTTTGCCTTTCAAATATATAATTAATATTCATGGAAAGGCAAGATGTTCTTCTAGTAAATGAGAAAAAAGAGGGTAAAGCCTTTTTTCCTTGGGTTAATGGTAAATTGGGTTAATGGTAAATTTAATTGTGTCTCTAAATGTGCTTTCTTTTCATCATCCAAGACAATGACCCAACAACCTTTCTCAGTAAACCATGCTAGTATTTTACCCACTGTGAGAGCTAAGAGAGTTTGTTCATGCCCAGCTGAAATCTTTTCTTATTGACCAGAAAAAACCCTCTTCATAGCTAATTCATAATTGACACTGCGAGACAGTGGGATGTGAAAACATTTTGCAAAGTTTAAGACGTTATACGAAAGTTAGGTATTTGTTATTATTGCTATTATTATTGTTTGATTTAAAGAGTTGCACTGCTTCTGCATGAGAAGCTTAATAATTTTGTTGAGTCAAAAACGACAATATGAGAAGGGAAAGTTCACATTCAGTTTAAAATTTAAAAAAATTTATTTTCTTATTCCTTCTGTAGATGTGTCTGAAAATGTACAAGAGACGAATCAAAAGCCTCAGGCTTTCTTTTGCTCTCAAGATGATATTTTTTTAAGTTGCTGAAATGACATAAAATCAAATCCCTTTGGAAGGTGGATGGCCTCACATATAATTCTATAAACCTGATCCTAAAACTAAAAAAGGGAATAATTTGCTCACTTTTGGTGGTCATTAATTCTTTTAAAGTACAAAAGTACCATTTAGCAGATTAGCTTTTCCAAGGCACTAGATGACATCCTAAAGGCCTGAAAGCATTAAATCACCTTCAAAAAGTGGTCAGTTTACCCCTTAATCACCGACAACAATCCAAGTAGCTTCAATTTCTTTAGTGCTAGGCTCTGATAAACATAAAGCACTTTTATAGACATTATCAAATTCACCCTTAACACCATAGTTAGGATGGGGGAAGGGGAGACCCCCTCCAAAAGATTTTAGCATTTCCCCAGTAAGATAAAGGAAGGCCATGGCTTTCAAAGATTTTAGTTATAAGTTTGTCCAATAATTGCAAAATAATATTATCCAAATGTCGCTATTTCTTTTTTTTGGCCATGCTTTATGATGCTAAGGAAGACATCTAGTTGCGTTATCTCCTGGATTTTAATTTATGCATTCGGGCTGAATGCGAGCATATGGTATTAGAATTTAGATTTTGATCTAGGAGAGAATCTTTCTGAATTTTTTTAGACAACTGTGAATATGGTGGGAACTCAATAACTTTGTTCATGAGGAGTCTCCAGGGCGTATGTGTGTGTACTAGAATGGGAAAGGTTGAGAATTCACTGCTGCATTTAGATTGGGATCAATATTGTCCGGGTGACAACTTCAGGAGGATAAACTCCTTTCTTCATCTTAGGTGAGCACCCTTACCTATTCATGTAACCTTCACTCTGACTTCAATTTGGCCCTCTTACCCAAAAGTCTTAAATTAAGTCCAGTTCACGAGCTACCTTATCATTCTCCAATAAACCAATGACTAAAAGCTTTCCCAAGAGAAATAATTCATCATTAAAAATATATATAGGCTATGACGGACCTATAAATAGGGGAATTATGTAGAGATTTCACATTGTCAGGCAAAATCTAGCCAGTGTGTTCTCTCCTCCAATTATTCACATAAGTTTGTCTAGTTTTCGGCTTCCTGGACTCCTTGTATATACACTTCTGACAAATTTCAAGGAAAAGCTCTAACCTTTGATGGTGAGAAATGTTAAAGACTCCATTAAGTGGGCAAGGTTAAAGATGACAACTTTTAGGTGTGGAATAGAAGGGAAATTTTTTGTTCAGTATTGACTAAAACAGAACTTACTTATAGAGAAAGTTAATCCATTTGACTTACCAAGATGGTATTTCACATTTGATTAAGGCATGACACTTGGAACATGGGGATCAGAAGGCCATACAACAGTGCAGAAACTACCTCAACACTACCCAAGGGTTTGGATGACCTTTGGAGGGCTCAGGAGAAATATTAAATTCTGTCTTCTACTTTTCCCCATCATCTCCCCTCTTCCCTCCATTTCCTAACTCTAGTTGTTGAAAAAGAGATTCTTGTTACGGTATATTTTCTCTGTGACTTCAAGCACAAAAGCCTCTTATGGCAGAATTATGGTCTTATCCTATAACAAGTAGAGATTCCAAGAGCTCTTGAAAGCCTTGTGTGGGACTATAGAAAGGAAGAAGAGACAGAGCAGGGCTATAAGATTGGTACCCAGCACCCCATTTTATTTCTTCCGAAACCCCCATCCTACAGGACCATGGGGCTTATGGATTAAAAATGGGAGAGAAGAGCCTTTTCTAATTTAGATTAGATTTTGGTTTTTCATCCATACTTGGATTGGAAAAAAAGATCGGAGGGTAAAAAAAGAGGAAAAAGTATATCCAGGAAGACAACGAAAGACTAACTTAAAATGCCCAAAATAAATAGTGTGGAAAAAATTTCAAGCATCTTTAAAAAAAACAAACTAAATCTTGGGTGTCACTGACAGCATTGTTTAATTAGTCAAAGGAAGAAATTTACCTAGATGGGAATATCACACATTCTTCCTTCCATACCGTAACATTTCGCAATGTATTTTTAGTTTTTCTCTTCAAGAAGTCAATATCACAAACTATAAATACACAGTGTAATCTTCCACCAGTAAAATGAGGTCAGCTTTCCTTTGGGTCTCCTTTAAAACCTGAGATCATTATCTCCACTCCAAATCCCCTCACCTACTTAAGGAACTTACCTCTTCTCTTTTTTTTAGGGAAAAGAACAGAAGACTTTCAATTCCAAATTAACTCTTTGGCCTTCCTCAGGCCTAAAAAAATTACTTACAAGAGGATCATATTGGAATTCAAAGTCCATTGAGCAGCTGGGGGCTGTGCTAAAGAAATAGGTAGAGATAGTAGAGCAATGAAGGAGAGTCCCATCCTTGTTGTGTTCTCTTTAATTCCATTAGAAAGAGAATGCTGTGCATTGAGAAATTTAGGAGCAGCTAGTTGTCTGGCTGAGGGCACAGCTAGTTACAATACTTCCTCTAAAATGTGCCTAGTGTATTTAAATCTATAAAGCTAATGCCCAATTAAAAAGAAAAAGGAGGCAGATTCTAACTCATACCTATTAGATTCGCTATAAAAAAATAAGGATGGCCTAACTCTGCCTTGAACAGAACAACCAGCCGGATAGAACAAAAAGTCTCTGCTACCCTGCTCTGTTAGAAAATGGGATGTTGTGTCAAATCAAACACTCTGTTTAGTAGAGTATTATCACAAGTACTATGTATGCGTTACCAATTTGCAAGATATGGGATACAATAAAATACACTTAACACTAAAACAACACTGAACATATTTTAACCTTTCTCTGATGATTCAAGACATTTCAGAATATTTTATTGCCTCTAGGTCACCATTATGAGCCTCAATTGTCACTACATCCAGTGAAGCATGGTTATATCAATTAATAGAGGTTTCCATTTGACAGAATATTTTAACAACTAGCCTTAACAGTATATTGTTTCTACTGGGTAGGAACTAGACAAAACACGAATACCAATCAGTTGGATTTTTGTAGAGGATGGAAGTCCATTGGTTGAGTGCCTCAAAGAGTGCTGGCCTCAAGTGGTCTGAATGATAAAGATTTGGGGAATGAAGACTCTCTGCCACTAAGATGGGTAGGAATGAAGAGAGAAGTACAAGTTGCTTCAATTCCTCCATCATTGTTCCTCCAGAGCACTGAACAGGAAGCTTTTCAGCTGTAAACATCTCATGCTCCTGGCGCTCCATTATCCCCAGGCAGGAGTATGCCACAGGCTAACATGTTTGCTAAGAAGTTTGGCTATAAAATCCAGATGTACTATAAAGCCATCCTGAGTGGTTGGAGAGTTTTGGCGCCTGTAGCAAGAATCTTGACGGCTTCATGTGTATGTTGACAACCACTGTGTTGGAATAAAATTGTGTTGATGCTAATCATTTTTCAGTTTGGGTCACATAAGGTGACAGTGACTTGTGCTAATTGAAAAGGAAAACGATAATTCAATGCTATAACAGTTGACACCAACCTCATGCTTTTTCATCCAGAAGACTAAAAAACACTTTTTACAAAGGAAAATAATCTAAGGTAACCTCCCCTGGGGTTTGGAATCGTTCTCTCTCTCTGAAAAGACCAGGCCATACCTATGTGGTGACAGCACCTTCTGCAGATGGACCAGAAATGCCCAAGGAGGAAAATGTAATATTCAATCTTAGGAAGAGGGTAGAACTGCACTGAATAACTCAGGCTGGAAAATGCAAGAACATTCCTGTAATCCCAGCTTGGTTGGACAAATCACTCATGTGGGACAAATCACCCAATTGGAGCCTTACTGGTCTCCCTTGTAAAATGCATGTAACAATTTCTTTTTTTTTTTTTTTTTTGGTGAGGAAGATTGGCCCTGAGCTAACACCTGTTGCCAATCTTCCTCTTTTTGCTTGAGGAAGAGTGGCCTTGAGCTAACATCTGTGCTCATCTTTCTCTATGTTGTATATGGGACACCTCCATAGCATGGCTTGATGAGTGGTGTAGGTCTGCGCCTGGGATCCGAACCTGCGAACCTGGGCCACTGAAGCAGAGCACAGTGAACTTAACCACTATGCCACTGGGCTGGCCTTATAACAATTTAAAAAAAAAAAATTTGTGGGGGCTGGCCAGGTGGCATAGTGGTTAAGTTTGTGCACTCCACTTTGGCGGCCCGGGGTTAACAGGTTTGGATCCTGGGTATGGACACATGCCACCGCTTGCTTGTCAAGCCATACTGTGGCAGGCATCCCACATATAAAGTAGAGGAAGATGAGCATGGATGTTAGCCCAGGGCCAATCTTCCTCAGCAAAAAAAAAAAAAAAAGAAAAGAAAAGAAGAGGATTGGCAATAGATGTTAGCTCAGGGCTAATCTTCCTCACCAAAAAAAAAAAAAGGCAAAAAACATTTGGCTTCTTCTGAGCAGAACTCAAAGTATTTTAAATGCTCACTAAATATTTACGGAAGATGATCACAGTCTCCCATTGAAAGTAAAATGCCATAGAGAAACCAGAGGGCCATAATAAGGTTGATGACTTTGATGACTGATATGCAGAAGGTTCTAGTTGTGAAGTACCACAAAAGGTGTTTGACTTAGTCTCTTTGGGCGGCTATAACAAAAACACCATAGACTGGATGGCTAGAACAACAAATATTTCTCACGGTTCTGGAGGCTGGAAGTCTGAGATTGGGGTGCTAGCAGGGCTGGGTTCTTGGTGAGGGCCCTCTTCCTGGTTTGCAGATGGTTGTCCTCTTACTGTGTCCTCACATGGTTGAGAGAGAACATCTCTCTCGTGTCTCTTCTTATAAGGGCACTAATCCCATCCATGGGGGCTCCACCCTCATGACCTAATTACCCCCCTAAAGCCCCACCTCCAAATACCCATCATATTGGGGTTTAGGGCTTCAAAATATGAATTTTGGGAGGGGATACAAACATTCAGTCCACAGTAGTATTACACTGGATCTGGGACTTCTTGGGCCTGGAAAAATGTGTTGGCCTAGTTTTTGACATGCCAATGAAGCACAGGACAGACAGACACAGTGGTGATATTGTGCCCTCTTCTTTGTTTGTTTTCTAACATATTTGAAAGGCAGAGCCATTAGCTGACACTTCAAAATGGAGGGTGGGGCAGTTCTGAATCAGAGGCCCTCTGTCACAGTTCTGCCAGGATGCTCCACATTCTGTGTGCTTGTTCTGGAACCTCAGGTTGGAGTGCAAAATATCTCGGGCAGATGGTTGGTTGTCTCACTTCCATCTCCCCAGCTCCACTGTGTGTCCTGTTGTCCTCTTTTAAAATGTGGTTCCTTCTAGAAGCAGATGAACTGGTAAACAAAGTACTTCTGAGGATAGATCCCTGAGAATTCTGCTGCAAAGCCCCGGAGAAGCACTATGTCTGGGAAGAAGCCAAGCACAGATTTCCGTGGAACATCTTCCTCATGCTTGAGCAAGTTTTTCTTTCTTGTTGAAACTTGCTCAATTCCCTTTGTGCATCCTACTCTCTAGACAGATGGACAAACAAAGAGACAGATACACGCTTAGTTTGGTCTCAATATTTCTTCGATGAAGTACAGCTTTCAGCCAGGTTTAATCAGTCCTCAAGAATCATTCACATTTCGTCTGTCTACTTCACCCCAGCCTGTGAACACTTCACGAACATTCCTGAAGTCCTAACACTCCTCTGAAACAGATAATTCAAAAGCAACACTAACAATAATTAATGAAATGATTTTCTTCTGAACGATTGCAGTGATTCTAGTGTTTAGTCTCATATAATTTCACCAGGGCATGGTGTGAAGAAGATGTAAGAGAGAATATGATCCCAATTGGGAAGATGGGGAAACTTAGTTTGTGAGTAAAGGGTTTATGTCTGCTCTGACCTCCAAACCAGTTTCTATCTACCAGATACCAACTCTTTTGGAGAATCATAGTATTGAGGACTGGACAACTTGCTCAATTATCAGTCATTTTACTATGAGGCAGGGAGAGCAGAAGTCATCATTTAAAGTATTCTCCAGGTAAGAGGTCACTCATTTACCTTGACCTGGACCAGTCTCATTCCTTTCAAAGAAGAGAGAGAGAGAGACATGGGCTATTCAACAATCCACTAGGCCTGAATGATTGTTTAAAGCACAACCTGGTTAATTCCAGTGGGATTCTTATGGCCTTAACTCACATTGCCTCATAGGTGAGTCAATTCATCCTTTTACATTCAAACAAAAGACATTCTGGGATAATCCTTCAGAGAGTGAATGACTCCCTGAGGATACATACACACAAAAGAACCCTAATTCTATCACAGCACTAATGTACCAGTACTAGTAATACACTTCTTTCAATGAATTAACCAGTACCTTAGGTCAGAGCTAAAGACATAAACCAGTATGAGTGAATTAGTGGAAAAACTGGTTAAATGCGAAAGAGATTAAGAATTATCACATGTGGAAAAATCAAGAACTCCAGAGTGCCAAAGCAAAGAGGATTCGCGGGAGAAGATGGTTGCTTTTAAATACTTTGAGAGCTGCCCTGTGGAAGATTCTACACTTGATCCTGAGTGCTCTGCTCAGAGAACAGAGCTGGGACCAGTCATGGAAGTTATCAGGAGGCAGAGTTTGTCTCATTCTAAAAGGATCTAAGACTTAAGGGGCATCTACCATATGCAAGCCACTTCCTGCCTCACAATCCTGTCCAGTAGCTATCACTTAACAGCGCGGTAGAGAGGTTTAACAACCGAGGCTCAGAGAAGTTAAGACACTTGCTTCAAGTCACACTGCTTATAAGAGGCAGAAATAGGATTCAATCCAAGTGTGGGCAACTCACAAGATCGTGCCCATTTGATGACCCCCACCCAGGCAAAAATAACTGCTAAAAAGAGTGAGAAATATGCAAGTCAATATAGCACCTAGAACATTTCCCAATCGTGATAGGAAAGCATTTTCTCTAAAAAGAATTTTAAAACCCTAAAACTTTGATTACAGGCTTTTCCTGGAGAAATAGAGTGGAGAGACCATAAGCTTTCATTCTTCTTTCTTTCACTTCTTATTAAGGGCAGTTTTGTGGCAGCAATAAAGTAAAATAACTCAGTATCGATGTTCAGTAAGCTCCCCATCAAACACAGAAAAAAAGGAAGAAGGATGTTGCTATAAAAATATCTGTAAACTGGTCCATCCACATAAGACAACTTTAAAAGCCAGGGCAAATGGGTTCTCGGTTGCCCTTTCTTTCGAACAAGTGTAATCTTTTCCTAAGTTAGGTCTGAACAATTCCAAACGACGACTTGATTTGCCGTGATGGACCTGGAAGAAAGCAGCGAGTTCTGTTAAGCGTTTAAACCATCGTCATTCTGTGCCCCTCTGAGCTTCAGTTTCCTTATGAGTAATATGAAGGAAGCCCTGTGGTCTCTTTTACCTCAGCCTACGTGAGCACCTTCAGGTCCCTAAGACAATATCCCAATGTATTGTCTTATGATTGAAATTACAGCACATGAGCTCAGTATGTGGCTAAGAATATAGCATAATGGATAACAGCCCAGGAGCCTTTACTTGGCCTTAAAGAATCTCAGCCGCCACCCCATTACTAGCTGTGTGACCTGCGCAAATTATTTAACCTCTCCCTCTAAGCCTGAGCTTCTGCATCTGTGAAATGGGAATATTGACAATATCTACTTCACATGGTTGTCTGATGATTAAATGAGTGAGTAGGAGCGTGTGCTATTGTTGAGTGGCAGTGGTTCTGAACCTCTGTGTATCAGGCTCATCCAAGGGGCTCTGAAGAGCCCACATGGAAAGGCTCTATTCCACAGGGTTGGATCAGCAGATTTGGGATGGGGCCTAGGAAACTGCAGTCTATGGGGGGTGCCTGATGCACAGCTGGAGGTGAAAACTCCACTTCCTCAGTTCACATAAGGCCCCTAGGGGCCGGCAAGGCATACTTGCTCAGGATGGTTGAGCGAGAAGCATACAAGGTTTAGCCCCAGACGGCCTAGAGTTCAACCACTGGCTTTGCTATTAGCCAAGTGGCCTTGAGCAAGTTGCTTACCTTGTCTGAGTCTCAGTTTTCTCATTTGTAAAATGGAGATGATGCCATCTTTCTGAAAGTGTTGTCGTGAGGTTCAAAGAGAGATCTATGAAAGCTGTAGCAGGCAATCAATAAATGATGCTTTAAAAAATGTATACTTATCCTTCCATAGATTGCTCACACCAGAAGGAAAAGTAATAGAAATGGGGGAAGTGCTGGCTAAATGGAGCCTTTGGAACAGACAGTTAATCTTCTAGGAACTAGGAATTATGATTTATCTTTTTTAAACAAGTACATCTGTATGTTATTTTTTTTACCTTTTGAACAAAATGTATTTATGTGCTCTTTGCTACACATTGCTTTTTTTTTTTACTTAACAATATATCGGAGATTTTTCCAAATCAGGACGTAAAAAAGATCCTCATTTTTATTCTACAGAAACATAGTATTCCACTGAATTGATGATGCCTTATAATTTAACCAGTCCCCCATTGAGGGGCATTTAGGTTGTTTTCTAGCATTTTCTTTTGCAAACAATGCAGGAATGGGTAACTTTTACATAAATCTTTTCACACAAATGTATCTGTAGGATAAATTCCTAGAAGTGGAATTGCTGGATATGAAGGTTTGTCCATTTGTCATTTTGTTACAAATTGCCGAATCGCCCTCCATAGATTTTGCACCAATTTACATCATGATCAACAATGGGAGGGAGTCTGTTTCTTGTGCCCTCATCAACACAATCTCTTGTCAAACTTTCTGATCTTTGCCAATCCAATAATCAAAACGTGGTATCTCGTTGTTTAATTTGCATTTACCTTATGAGTACAGTTGCACATACTTTTGTACGTTTTAGAACAATTTGAATACCCTTTTCTGAGAAATGATTATTCATATCCTTTGACTCTTTCTCTACTGGTTTGTTAGACTTCGTCATTTTGATTTATAGCCACTCTTTACACAGTTGCGATAGCAGGCCTAGGTTTGTGATACAAATTGTGAATTTTTTTTTCTAGCTTGTCATTTATTTTTTGACTTTGCTTATCGCTGTTTTGTTCTGTATTTGCTAGTTTGCCATGCAGAATTTTTTTTTTTGGAGTTGAATTTATCTAATATTTCTTTTACGGTTTTGGGGTTTTGTATCATCGCTTTAAAAAAGGCTTCCCCACTCTGGTGTTATCAAAGAATTCTCTCACGGTTTCTTCTGTTAAGTTTATTGTTTTATATTTTGCATTTAAATCTTTGATCCATTTGAAATGTATCCCGGTGTAAGGTACGGATATAGCTCTTTCGTAAGTGACTGAATTTTATTTCTCATATTTAGAGAAGAACAATTTATAGGAAATTAAATGTAGGGTAACAAAAAAATAGCCTTGAATTTTCAAGCAAAGAGAAAACGAACAATTACTCTTGTTAGATAACTTCAGTAGTCGAAATTCTTTCCGTTTTCCTGGTGTGAAAGCATGCTCAATATTCTTCTCTCTCTTTTCAACAGTTGTCACTCATTTACTAAAAATATTAATCTTCACAGTGAATTGAATTAAAAATTACAGATGGGAACAGTGAGTGAAAATTTCTGAAGATGACATGCGTGATGGGGCATTATTTTTCCCCTTTTCAAAGGATCCTTTTTGTGTGGGCATCCTATCTCCTTTATCTCCACTGTTTTTAATGCCTCAGTGCAATAGCAATATAATCATAAAAGCTAATTAGTAAAGATTTTGTGTCTTGTTAATGATGTACAATTGATTATGGCTCGAGGGCAGAATGAGACTAACCATTCATCCGTGTTGAGTATCGCATTTTATCTTTCCACAATATGTAGGTGATGGCATTTTTATTACTGTTTTTCTATTATGTAGACATCTGAACCAACTCACCAATCTGTTTTCCTCTAGCACCATCTTTTACTACCACTGAGCCCTTTAAAAATGTAGAGATCATTCTGGATGCCTGATTACAGGAACAATGAGGAAACTTAATTACACATGGACCAACAATTAGGGCATCTCTTTTCCACTTTATCTTTGCCTAATTTTTTAAGCTATACTTTTCTTCCGTAAAGCCATAGGCCATAATTACATTATACAAGTGCCTGATTAAAAATAACTTTAAAGAAGCCACTTAAATAACTGTAATCCTTTTTTCTGAACCATCTCATACTCATTAATTCTTTATAAATAAATAGATGTAGCTAGACACAGATATGGATAAATGTTAAAATATTTATGTAGAGAAAGGAATAATATACAGAGACTCTGGCACTCCCTAGTAAAGGTCACTTCCCAGGAGTTTAATCCCTGCCACCTTTCTCCCCGGAGTCTAATTCCCATCTTTCTTTTTCCCCTCACTGTCTTCCTTCACTCTCTCTCTTTTTTATTTTGGCTGAGGAAGATTTGCCCTGAGCTAACATCTGTTGCCAATATTCCTCTATTTTGTATGTGGGTCGCCACCACAGCATGGCCGCGAGCAAGTGGTATGGTTCCATGCCTGGGAACCGAACCTGGGCCACCGAAGCGGATTGTGTGGAACTTAACCACTTGGTCATGGGGCCGGCCTTCTGTCTTCCTTCTCTTAACAGTTTCCTTCTCCACCTCAAGAGGCTCCAAATTGGAAGCCGTGTGCATCTGTAGCTCCTTTCTCTGGGGGATGGTCCGATACCCAATTTTTCAAAGGGATGGGTGTTTGGCTGGTCTGGATGGCACAGCTGTGACGAGAAAAGTACATAATGGGTGCAGAACTTCAATGGGTAAGGATTAAGAATTTGTTATGACATGGCTCTTCCCTTAGAACGTACAACCAAGACAGTAATTCTGGCATAGTAATTCTCTGTTGCTAGTTCCTGACATTTGAAGATGTCCCAAGATATTCTCCTTGGATGCCTGCAAAGCAGCATGGGGGCCTTCACTCCTGTGACTGAGGGCAGCCACACCCCCTGCATGCAAGGAAAACTGCTCTGGCTGAGTGCCATCCTAACTCTGTTTACCTCCACTCTCCTTCTTTCCCCGGATGGCGGAGCTCAGGGTGACCTGTGGCCAATGGGACAACCCCAGAAGCTTAAAGTGCAGAAGACGAAGGGGGATCTGTCACTGGAAGAAGCGCTTGGCAGTTTGGCGATTGGACCTAGTCGTCTCTTCACGTAGACTACTTTCCTTTCTGGTGCTCGTCGGTTTGCTTGGCCTTGGCTTCATTATGTCTGGGCTGCTGGGCCAAAAGGGGACAGATGCGCTGGTTGTGGGGGGATAGAACAAAAGCCTGTCTCTTTATTTCCCCCCCCCTCTCTCTAGGCCACTAGAGTGTGATTTAAATGGAAAAGCAGGAGGCTCCTTCCTTCCTCTTTGCCTGAGGGTAAAAGGACTGGCTTTAAGAGGGAGATACCAGCTGAACTGGAAAGACAGAACAGAAGGCATGGAATTAAGGGGAACTGCGGTTTTCAACCTTCAAAACTAGTGTCCTCGGAGGAGGAAAACAGCATGGAGCTGTGCTCACCCACCTAAGCACCCTTCTCCTTACCTGGTGGCTGTTCACTGGACAGAAACTTCTTAAAATTAGGGCTTGAATATTCGGACTACAAAAAAGGAGGATGGTACTGAAGGTGAGTTCCCAATAGGCTTGAAGAATTTGTTCTGATGGCTTTGGTAACTTGTTTTTAGAGACACCAAGTGTCTAGCTAAATAGTAGACCAGGAAAAAGGGAGGGTCACCAATGAGACATGAGCTATTTGCATCAGTTACCACAATACTATCGCGAGAGAATGACTGCTGCCATGTACACACCCCACAACGCTAGCATCTGACTACAAATTTGACTTACGAGGTGTTTTTCATGGAAATTCTGGTTTTGTTTGGCACAGGCCTAGATTGTAGGACGCCATGCATGACGTACCTTTGTAAGAGGCATTTAACAGTAGGTATTTTAATATGTGCTGATAGCTGCTGCTGTTCTGTCTTATATACTTTAACTGAACTTTTATGTTTTTACTTGTGCCCTGAGGCAATTTAATCACAAAAGTCGTAATTTTATACGCAAAAATGATAAATAAGCAAATGGTATCCAATTGCCAAAAGAGAGTGGCAACGGTGGATCATAGGACTAGTCACTCTTCATACCTCCCTTGTGAAATCCTTGCAGTTCTTTCAGACTTCCCTGAGTAGGGCAGTCCCTGGGTAGCATACTATTATTAAAGGAAGCAGACATCTCCCCCACCTCAATAAAATGAACAGAATATTAAGGACCATACCCACCTCCCCTTGCGGTTGCTACTATTTATGAGAACATCGCATAGTTCCTGTCGCCCTTTGTCCAGGCCTGCATCTGAAATCCCGACTGGATTAAGACTCTTGCTCCATTGGCTCAGATCCAGTGTTTGCTGGGACCATGGACAGAAGCAGACGATCCTAAATGTCTGCGAGTCACCATGCTCTCAACATCTACAGCTTTCCTCTGTGTTCCCTCATAATAATATTCTCTGGGCCTCTAGAAACTCAGAGATACAGAACACGCTCAGAATTACCTTCTCCAGCTCAAGCTTCCCACTTTGTTTGAGATCACACAATGAAGGCAGAGGCACACAGAGCCTGTAAACCAACCAAGATGCACAGGTGTGGCCAGATACCCACCCCCAACCCTCCCTCAAAGCCCCTCCTGGAAATGGTGGTCAACTCAGGAGTGAGGAGAGGGAGGCATGATGAGGTATAGCTCCCTGCATTGTCAAGGTCATCAGAGAAGCCCCTCAAGCAACCTAGGGTCAGAAAGTGGACAGATGCTCTTTCAGCATAAAAAGTCAAAGTTCTGTTAACCTGAAGAATGTGAATCTCTTATGTAGACAAGATAAGGGTTTTCAGCCAGAAATGGATCCTTGCGGTGTGAACTGAGTCTGAATTTCTAGGTAGAATTAAAAAAAACCCAACCAACTGTCTATAACCTGGAGGGAGAATCTCTCCTGCCACCTCATCCACACCATCCTGTCCTACACTTTGGCACTCAGTGTCCCCTCTCGCTTGTCCATAGTGATGAAAGGAGGCTTGGGAGAGACCCCTTAGAGTCACAGCCCAGTTGGGAAGCCGTGCAGTCAACATGACACAAGCGGGGTCTGGAGACTGATAGGTTGTTCCAGAAAGTACAGAGGCTTTGGGAGTGGGACAGAGATTACAGGAGAGAGAAAGACTATGGGAAGGAGGTGAAGTTGGAGAAGGCAGGAACACTTATGTGGGGCACCCTCTAGTTCTGGGAGGGGAGATTTCCCATGCTGTCTCAGTCCGTTCAGGCTGCTGAAACAAAATACCACAGGCATTTGTCGAGTGGCTTATAAGCAACAGGAATTTATTTCTCACAGTTCTGGAGGCTGGGAAATCCAAATTTAAGGTGCCAGCATGGTCATGTTCTCCTGAAGTCCCTCTTCGTGGTTCGTAGCCCATACCTTCTTGCTGTGTTCTCACATGGTAGAAGGAAGGGGCAAGGGATCTCTCAGGAGCCTCTTTATAAGGACAATAATCCCATTCATGTGGGCTCTACCCTCATGACATAATTACCTCCCTTAGGCCCCACCTACTAATACCATCACCTTTGGGGGTTAGGGCTTCAACATATAAATTTTGGGGAGACACATTCAGACCATAGCACATGCCAACTATTTTTCACCCTGAATTTCCTTCTCCCCCTGGAGATTGTCCCCCTCCTCCTCTAATTCTCTTTGAATAAATACCAGCTTCACCTATTACGTATATGTGCGTGTGTTCATTTTGGGGAACTTGGGTCAAGGTAGTATTTGAATACATAAGGGAGTTGCTCCCTCTCCGTCATCGCCATCAGCAGGCTCCACATCTTTTAGACGAGTACAGAAAAAACTAAGAACATTTGCGGAAAGCCTGAGCCAATGCTTCACGTAGGAGTTTGAACAGGGGTTCGGTCACCCAGGAAGGACCAGGGGGAGCTTGCAAGGGTCCATGATTTAGAAGGTAAAAATGTGATGGCCTTGGGTAAGGTAGTTGGCTTGTCTTAGAGAGGAATGGGGGTGGGTAGAGAGTGAAGGGGAAGCCGTTCAGACCCTTGGGCAGAAAGGAAGCTATGGAGCCAGGTGCAGAGAATGAGCCCCCAAAGGAAGGGTGGCCAGGCTTAGCCTCGGCTTCCTGAACACCCTCAAGGCCCTCTAAAATGTTCTGAAAACAGCTAATTCATTTGGAGGAAGAAAAGGTTAGATCCCACAAACGTATAAGAAGCTTGATGAAGCAGAACATCAAGTTTTATGGCCAACACAGTAGGTGCCTTCATAAGACAGTATGAGGTTTTGGCAGCAGCCCCAAAGTTTGGGGACTGCCCAAACCTTCCCTTCAAGGGCACAGAGCCCCAGGCCTGGCTTACAGGGTCTCCTTCTGAGGCTACTCCATTTCTTGCTTCTATTCTGGATAAGAAAGACATTTAATGGCAAGATGTCAACTCTTGGAGGCTCAATTCCTGGTGGTAGAGAAGATGAGAACAGCACGGGCTCAGCAGGCAGCAAGGTCTGTTGCAAGCCTGTCCAAGAATATGGAATTGTAGGACCATGGCCAAAGAAGGTAGAGCCAGGCTGTGCTCTGGAAGTGGGTCCCATAAGTCCTTCCATCTGTGTTAACTTGTCTACTTTCTCGTTACGCAGTCTGATGGGGCCAGGATCCTGGATCCATAATAACTCTAGTCCCTTCTGAGCCTTAGCCTAGAGTGACCAGTTTGGGTCAGTGACTGGCTACTTTCCACTGTATATCCCGTGTGCCTTCACCTACAGCTAGATGGAGGCTGGGAGCAAAGAGAAGCTGCTTCCAGCTCACTCCAGCTGGCAAGGCCTAGAGCCCTGAGCAGTTAGGCTGTGTTCGACCACTTAGTGCAGAGTCAGGGGTCTTCTGTGTTGTGTTAAGGGGCGGGCAGAGGAGAATACAGAGAAGAGATTAGCACTCTCTGCCCATGGAATTTTTCCCGTTTGAGAGGATGCCTCAATGGACCCCAGGTCCTGTGCCACCTTCCAGCATCTAATGGAGAAGGTAGTTGGGAAAATGGATGATCAGGAGGTACCAGGGTTCTTTGACAAGATACTACATTTTGAAGGGCTTTAGGGGTGCATGAGTAGTGGCTCCTTAGCCAGGTACTGGGTTGTCCCACAGGGGTATGTTTGAAACTACCTTTTGATGTGTGTCAATTTTGTGGCATTTCCATGAGTGATGTAGGATACCGTATATGCTAACAAAGGGAATCAGATCTGGAATCTACTTCTGCTCTATGCACAGGCCTGTCCCACCAACCATGGGGAACTAAGTGGGGTATGAGGGCTCAGTGGGTATTATCCAAGATGATCGCTAACCCACCCAGTGACTTGATGTATGGCCTGAGGCAGCCCCACGAATGGATGAATGAATGGGCAGGTCCAAGGCTCCCCTGAACCACTGGGGAGCACCGGGAACTGAGACATGGCATTTGGGAAGTTAGCGGATCGGATAGTCAAAGTGCCAGAACTGATTTAAACCAAAGGGCCTTTTATATGACACGTAGAAACATGTTTTCAGAAATAGGAGTTCAATGTCTAGAGGACCTTCAGAGAAGGAACTGCTTTGCAATGGCTAGCTTGAGTCTGAGAACAAAATCCAGTGCCTTAGTAGTCTTAATTATAGTTCTTATGGAGAAGTATAAGGATTATGTGTGCAGAGACCTTTCCAAGGGTGGATTGATACTAACCTTCTTACCTCTGTATTGACCAGGGTGAAATTGGATTCTCCTTTGAATATGTTGATAGACCAGAATTTCAGCCTCTCACACCAGCCTGGGCTTAGCAGTAGAGATGCTGATACTGTTGCAGACACCCAGGCTGACACCATCATCCCAGAGAGAGAGAAGTCACATGGGAGTGGCTCTCTACTGGGAGGGTGGGGGTAAGGCCCAAAGTCTGGGGGTCCCTCTGGGGCTTTATGTGTGCTGTCCCTTTATCAGAATGGGACTGAGGATAGAAGGAAACTTCATGAGAAGATCCAGAGCTGCAGAGAGAGCTGAGGGAAGGAGCTAGTAGAGAAGACGCTGGTTTCTTCTAGAGGCCTGAGAACTCTGTGCTGGCAGAAACAGTCACTAGGTAATGGGAAATAAATCCAGGTATAACAGTGTCCTAACACACAACCAACTGATTTTGTCAACTTATGAATTCTATTCATCCTAATGCTAGGGTAAAGCAAAGCAGACACAAGAATGAGAACAGAGAAAAACAACATTTATTTATTCAACAAAGATTTACGGAGCACCTACTACATGCCAGGTCCCATTCTAGGCCCTGGGGATATGAGAGTGAACAGAGACAAAATCCCCGCCTTAGTGGAGCTGACAGTCTAGTGGGAAGAGACGGACCGATAAATAAATGAACTAGTAAATATATAGTATGTCCAGCGGCGGTAAATGCTATGGACATTGCTACCTCTCCTAGAGAACTTCTGTGTGTCAGGCAGTGTTCTAAGCACTTTCCACATGGAAGCTATTCTGTCCTCCTACAACCCTATTATTATTATATCCCCATTTTAAGGATGAGGAAACTGAGGCCTCGAGAGGTTGATGTAACCAGCCCAAGGCCCTGCACCTGGGACACAGAAAAGCCAAGGCTCCCCCTGGGCAGTATGGCCCCAGAGTCCACGATCTCAGCCATCTCTGTATTGCAGAGGAAAGGAGGAAGGAGTGCTGGGGTGGGAGTGGTGATTTCAAGTAAGGACATCTTGGAAAGCCTCACCGAGAAGGTGACATCTAAACAAAACCCTGCAGAGGGGTGAAGATGGGAGACAGGAGTCTATTGAGGGAAGATCATTCAATTGCAAAAGCCCAAGGCAGGAGGGAGAGAGGAATAAGGAGGCCAGAGGGGCTGGCCTAGCTGGAGTGGGGTGACCAATGGGGATGCCAGCAGGTGATGAGGCAGAGGTTTCTGGCCAGACTGCAGAGGGCTCCGAGATGCTTAGAGAGGCTGTGGCTTTTAGTCTGGCGAGTCTGAGGGGAGGAGCCGCATGGCCTAGTTTTTATATTGAAATCATTCTTTTTGTTGCTGTGTTGGGAATAGACTAAGGAGCTCCGGGGTAGAAAGAGGGAAACCAGTTAGAGGATTGTTGAATTCCCGCAACCCAACAACTGCCTCTCCTGTTCCTGGGCAGTGGGGA
This sequence comes from Ceratotherium simum simum, assembly GCF_057802395.1. Lineage (NCBI taxonomy): Eukaryota > Metazoa > Chordata > Mammalia > Perissodactyla > Rhinocerotidae > Ceratotherium > Ceratotherium simum. Next base: position 22,925,607 of record NC_141931.1, read on the forward strand.
TCGGTGGCCGGGCCTTCTTGCCTGGAGTCATTCTGAAGTCTGTGTGAATGTGTCCCCTGCGGGCTGGCTGGAGAGGACGGGGCAGATTCTGGTCGATGAGGAAACACGAGTTTCCGTTCTTGGCTGCCTTGCGCTCACAAAATATTAATGATTCATACTCTTGTTGACTTGTGTACAAGCCATTCGTGAATACCTCATCTCACTTATTTTTCCCCAGGGTTCTGATTCATTCTCCTTTCTTCAACAGATACTTCTATGGGGATAACTTTGAACTCCATACCTCCGCCCATTCTTCTGGAACTTCCAAGAGTGCAATTTATGATTCTCTCTTTCCTATCCCACGAAACCCTGCTCCATGGCTTCCCCTCCCACACCAGCACTTCCTCTTGACTGCTCTATATCTTGACCACCAGTTCCCTGAGTTCAGATTTTTAGTTGTAACTCAATCCTCCTTTGTTTTTTGCTCTCCTCCAAATAATTGTGACTTCTATAAATTATACCTCTGAGATATCTTTTCTTTCCATCTCCACTGCCGCCATCTTTGTTCCAATTTCCCTTCCTCTGAACCACTATAAGGGCCTCCTATCTGGTCGCTCTGTTTCCAGACTCACCACTCACTACAGATCCCTGTGAGCTTAACCCTGCCCAAGGTGAGCTGTGATCTTTGCTTCAAAATCTTCAACAGTTCCTCAGTGCCTGGTCTCCAGATACAAATATCCCCAGCTTGGCTGTCAGCAGCCCCCACATTATGTCAAAATGTGTCTCCAGCTTATTATTCCCCTGTATAGCCTGTACATATCTAACACTCCAAGGCAGATAACTTGTCAACTGTCTACCATATCCCACGCATTCCTGCCTCATGCTCTAGAGTCCCACCTATCCTCTCCCAGCTTTCTCCAACACCCTCTAATGAAGACTTTATTATTCCCCCGAACAGAGAGCATTTTCTCTCTCCTCTAAAATGCCATATTTCTCTTAAGCATTTGCGGTAGAGATGTGTATATTTGTCCCATTATATTATTTATGATCTTCAAAGCAGAAAGTGAAAGGCATTTTTGAATCTCTTTAAGTATCTAGCAGGAAGTACCCTAGGTGCTAGGTGCTCATGTATTCATGACTGTCTTTATTCTACAAACACCGAAAGCTGGGCATTGTTCTAGGCACCGAGGACACAAAGGTAGTAAGATACTTTTTCCCTTTTTCCCTCTTCAATATGCTTGTTAGGGATTCAACACAACACAAAATAATTCACGAATTACGGGAGTGGTAATCTGACCAGTTAATGATTATGTTTCATTGTACCATCTAATCCTGCCCTCATAAATCAAGGTAATTACTTGGCAATCTGGCTAGGCCTTGTAAGGCAAAAGAGCCGTTCATGTCTTGTGTCAAATGGTGAGCAGGGTTGGGGAGGAAAAGGGTAAATTGCCTTGCCTCCCATCTGTGCCCCATCAGCTCTAAATCTCCAGGAATAATGTGCTCAGGATCACCAAAGAAAGATCCTTCTAGCTGTGCATCTAAAAGTAGGGTTTTGTGCAGTAGATAAGGGGCTGGCTACAGTAAGTGTGTAAGCATACCTGAAAGTTGGTGTTGATCCTTCATGTTTGAGAGAGAGTGAGTGCACTTCTAATGGATTTAAAAGGTGACCTTACCTCCCCCAACTCTACACAGAGCAGGCTGAGCCGGGCTCTGCAGGTCTGAGTGTGACATAAGCCGCACATCTTCAAGATGCCCCAGGAAATGGAAAACACCACTGTCCACTCAAGCTCAAGTGCAATTCTGGTACCTCACCGACCTTTAATGCAACAAGGTCAAACAAGCTGAGATTTTAAAACGTGTTCTTACCAGAGGGGAGACTCCAAGATGAGACAAATGGATTTAAGTGCGCCTTAAAACTGAAAAGGAACAAAACGTGAGGAGTGTAGCCAGTGTATTGTAGTAATCAGGGGCACAGACTCTGGAGGCGGTCTACTTGAGCTGGAACCCCAAGTCCACAACTAACCAGTTGTGTGACATTGAACAAGTCACTTAACCTCTCTATGCCTCACCTCTCAATTAAGAAAGTAACACTCCTTACAAGTATGTTTGTGAGTATTAAATGAGTTAGTATTTATAAGATACTTAGAATAGCGTCTGGCAATAATTAGCACCACATAAGAATTTTTTAAATTAAATATTTTCTAACATTATCTTTTTTTTTAACTTCATCTTTTTAAGAAAAGAAAATAGGGCACGTAGGCCCATCAGTAACCTCACACAGCACGGGAACCCCTTTATGACCTCATCTGTATTTGGAGCCAACTCTTGATTTCTGAGCGGCCTACATTATTTGTAGGAAAAGAAAATGGGTAAGTTTTGTCGTACATAGTAAATTTTTATACTCACTACTCTCTTAAACGGAAGAAAAGCATCTAAAGAGGAAAAAAATATCTTTCCCAAATGATACTTGAATAAACGTGAATAAATGAAAGCTCTATAGGTAATATAACCCTCTGGATAGAGCGACATAAATGGTACACCATTAATGAGTGTCACGTGCAGTCCTGTGGGGAGAGAAATTCCCCAAATTGGCCCTCTTTATGCCTTGTTTCCTCCTTTATGTGCAATTTCATCTTTCCGGGGCCTATATAAATCTCTCTCAGCCTGTATTATCTTCCCATTATGAGCGAGCGGCCATAATGACAGCCACCTGTTTTAATCACAGAGCCAGGATGTCATCATTTTCAGCTGAGTGTTGTTAATCTAAGTAACCTTTCCCTTCAGGAATGCCATCCCCACCCTCACACAGTTACGAGCCATTTCCAGAGCACCTGTTCTCCCTCTAGTTTTAAAAGGTAAATTCCTCCCCAAGGGGGCCCCCCTGCTCATACCCCAGTCCCCTGCCATGCTATCTGTATAAATCTTGCACTTTTGGTCGCTACGGTTTTCTCAATCAAACCAGCAGGGGGAAAAACTGGAAGATGGAAACCTATTGTCTGAGAATGCACGTTAACATACTGTAATAGCCCAGTCAGAAATTTGTCAACAGAGTTAACTACCACCTTCCTGGGCTTCGGTCCTAGAACAGCTGCTGACAGGCCCTTGCATCACCTCTTCTCGGACATCAGGTATGTGGCATCCACAGCTCCATGGGGTTTAATGCCAGTGACTGCCACAAACACCATTTGCCACTCAGATACACCCGGGGGCTCCCAGAGCTCTCGTCACCTCCAATTAGCCCGAGCAACATTCCCATGCTCACCAACACCGATTTGTCAGCTAGGCACGGATTTCGCCAATATCAGAGCTGTTCTGACAAGCCCAGCTTTGTCAAGCCCATGTGGCTCTCAACTTGCCCGCAGTCCTCGAGACACAGCACGGGATAAACTGGAGACTCACAGGCCTCAGCTCAGGGGCTGGCTCCTCTTCTTGCCAGCTGAAAGACTGCAGGCAACTCTCCTCACTATTCTGACAAAAGGCTGTGGTGAGGACAGGTGACATATACCAGGGTCTGGCATGGAGCAGGCTGTCAGCACATGTTACCTGCTTTCCTCCTTCCCCTGAACACCTAAGTCCTGACCATCCTCCAAGGCCCAGGTTGAGTCCCCCCTCCTCCATGAAGCCTTCCCTGACTTGCCAGCTCTCACTGCTCTCTTCCTGCCCACACTAGGAGCTCCTTCCCCTCTTCTTCTTCCTCTTTTATCATCTGTCCTGCTGAACACAACTCCTCATCCCACTGCCAAAGTGCAGGTGGTAAGGCAGGAGGGAGCTGTCCCATCTGCCACCCTCTGACCTTGTTCTTCCTACCCCAGTATCGGGCTCATCAGCGGCATCCTCCACTCCTTGGCCATCTTCCTACCGTTCTAGTCTATCCTTGGGTTGAATGTCCAGGAGACCCATGGATGCTACCCATCCCACAGATTAACCTGAATCCACACACACCTTTTTCTCCTTCCATTCTGTTCACATGGAAGTCTTGGCTCTCCTCTCTCAGACTACTCCTCTACCTCTGCTCTGGGTCCCATGCCCTCTTGTCTTCTTTGGGACTGCACCCCTTTTCTCCACCCTCTCTACTGACTCCTTCCATGCATTTAAACATGTGTGAGTCTCTCCCACCTTTAAGAAGCATCCTACCTCAAAGTCCACTATGTCCCTCCAACCACCACCGCCTCTCTCTTGTTGCCTTTGAAGCTGAGCTTCTTGAATGAATCTTGTGGACTTGCTCACTTCTAAAGCCACTCCAGTCTGCCTGCCTTCTTACCTCTTAGGTCAATACTTCTGCTGGATACAACGTCTTCACTGTTCCTTAGTGCAGGCAATTACTGAGCCGCTAATCGAGGCCCTCTGCTCTTCGCATGCAAAATAGTTTCCCCAGGTCAAATATGGCCCCATGCTTGAAAGACAATGTTTGAGAATGACTTCCAAAATTATATCTATACTGAGTAAAGAAGTGTTTCAAGAAGAAAGAAGTGGTCAATGGTATCGAATACTGCCAAGAGACTAAGCAATATGTGCACCGAAGCGTCTACACATGGGATTGGATTTAGCTATACATGGGTTACTGGTAACCTCTGTAAGGTTTTATTGGTGGGGGTAGGGGCAAATCTCTCATTTTGCAGATCAGCTGCCTAAACCCAATGGAACAAAGTGACTGAAGAGACTCAAAGATAGATCCAATCTAAAACAGGTACTCTCGACTTCCAGTCAAATTGTGCCCAAGACATACTGATTATGTCATTTCATAGTGAGTATAGACCGAGCTTTCCTTCTGTATGGGCAGAGCACTACCCTTTAAGGCATGGGTAGCCCACCCTCAGATGGTCAAGTGACAGAGTCAACCCATTAAGGAGCCTTCTTGGTGACAGAACTAGTTTTGGTGGTAGGTGGTAGCTTTTGAGAATAGTGTTTTGCCCAGGGTTCAAGAGTCCTTCTAGAGCATTGCAATCTTTCCTAATCTAGTTCTAGGTCAGTTTCCCTTTTGTTCCCTAGCGTAATTCGCTCATTCTAGTAAGAAGTGCATACTTAAGTTTCTGCTTCTGCGATCTTTTCTAGGTTCCAGATCCGCATGCCTTTCTCCTTTCAGAGCTCAACCAAGTCTTCCTGTAGCCCCAAGTGAGAGTTTTGTCCCTCGCAGGTAGTCATTTGATAGTGATACCAGCCTCTTCACTCACTAGAGCAGACATAGTGTCCTGCCCTGATCCTACCCTTGGCTTAAACTATGGTTCCTCCTTGGCAATTAGATGTCACTTGCTTGGTGGCACTCGCTCATTTTATGTAGCTGTTTTGGGCAGACAGAAAGTGAGTTAGCATCCAAGTGCAGCCTTAGCATTAATGAATTCCAAAAATATCCTTTTTTCTAGGGTAAATTTACTTTATAACTACCACCATTGCCAACAAAAAATTAAATCAATAAATCGGGATGAGGAAATTTCAGGAGGAGCTAGGAGTCCTGCGAGAAGAAAGCAAGCATTTATGGGTTGAATTCCCACACCACTCTGGAACTGGCCTGCCACCCAGTTCCAGGGCCAAGGAGAGGCCCAGAGAGAGAGAAAGAGAGAAAGAGAGAGAGAGAGAGAAAGAGAGAAAGAGAGACAGCCTCAGGCTCACGGGGGCATGAAAACACTTCAATACTCTGGGTCCATGTTGGCCCCAATGTCTCTGTAGCACATTTCTCCACTCCTCCAGGAAAAAAGAAAGTACTCATTGCCAAGTTCTTTCTACTCATGTTTTTGGCAGGGAACAAGCATTTCTAATTTATTAACCCTTCACCGATACCGTCAAACTCTGCATGCTTGATGCTGCTTTCCCACATGCCCCTTTTTCCTCTGGTGTGATTTCTCTAGAATATCACTTAGGCCCCAGAAAAAGAGGCAAAAGGGCATTCTGACTATAAGTTACGAAGTTAACACAGTTGTCATAGAGAGTGTTGTTGAGCAGAGAAATGGCCTTTTCAGGTTTTCTATTCGCCGAGTCAAGGAAAAATCATTAGTGCTACAAAAGTTAGAGATGATCAAAACCAGCAAATAACCCCCAAAACATTTATTTTTGGAAGCAATCCCTTCCTCCAACCCTCCTCCCAACATACCCACACACTACACCCACATATCAACACATTCAGTTCCATGCTTCGCTAAAGAGAAACACTCTCAGGTAATAACTATCTATTTGCTTAATAAGAATGATTAGAATAATAAATGTGAGCAATCACATTCTATTTCTAGATCTTCCTATGCTTAGTGTCAGGTATTTGAAACATCTGTGTGATTTACAGAATGTCGTACTCTTCATTCAAATATGTTAGTAGAACGTAAACAAAGCTACTTGTGTTGTACTGAATGTCTTGCTGTCTGCAAACATCCGGGTAATCAAAGTAATCTTTCCATTTTTGTCTGGATGCTGGGCATTTGCTGCCCTTACTTCAAAGCTGGACTTCTCAGTTCATCCAACTTCTCTTCCTCTACAACCAAGAAGCAAGTCATTTCTTCTGTTTTCTAGTCTAGGACTTAGTGTGGATAATCCACACAGCCCTTCAATCATTCACTGATAACTGGGAACCAAATGGAACGTTGGGAACTCAATATACTGAATAATCCAAGATCAACACACTGCTAATCTTTTAAAAAATTAAATGGATATAATATAACTATTATATTATAGTTGAGTCAAAAGTTGAAGTCCCCTAGTGCCAGCCTTTAGAGTTGAGGTAGTTGATACTCAGAGCTATTTGCTCTCTCATGCCTACCTTTTCTTTTCTTTTCCCATCTCCTCATGCATAATAAATCCAGCAAGCATAAAATGTAGACATTAGCTTGGGAACCTAAGTCAGGAGTGAAATACCATTTTCAAAAACTCTCTCTAATCTTTGATCTATCTATGTTGTTGGCTGACTTGTAGCCCAGGCTGACTTTTCCAATTCTATTTGTGATACATTTTTCTCCCTCCCCCTCTCCCTCTCTTCCTTCCTTCATTAAGCATCTGCCTCATATTAAGCATCTGCTAGGTACCAGGGAATATAATAGTGACCACACCGATAAGATACTGTCAATGCCCCGCTTTTATGCCCTCAGCTTGCTCAGAAGGTCATCTGAAGATACTTCCCTAGAAACCTATGGATTCCTGCCTCTTTCTGTCTTTCAGAGAGAGCTTTCTCAGACCCTAGAAGAGCTTGGCCTGAGCATGGGGAAGACAGAAGTGCCAAAAACACATGCCCTTGGAGCGACATCAACCACTGAAGCACAGGGCATTATGGAAAATACCACAGCCTGCTTGCCCTCAGTGGGACAGCATTCCACAGGGTCCCAGTGAGCTTGAGCCCCCTTACCCAGGCAGTAGCCCACTCATGAATACATGCTTTACTGGCTGGCCTCCCCTCCTGCCTCACTCCCTCATCTCCTTGGACTCTAATCCTTGTCTCAGTGCCTGCTTTGGGGGAAACTCACTGAATTTATAGACTCATTGGGGAGACACAGAAAAGTAACTCCAAATTGTCACCCAACTCCTATTTCCCAAGTAGGAAAATAGCAGAAGGCTATAATAATTCAAATCGAGAATCATCTAAATCTAAGTTGCCTGGTATGTTTGCAATGATACTTTAACATATCCCTAAGCGTCACAAGAATCCATAAAGCATTCATTCAAATGAAATTTGAAGGACATAGAAAACATAGGCATATTCTCTGAAACAATTATCATGCAATGCCTTAAATATATTGCACCAGCATTTTTCATTCTCTAAATTTAAAGATAATCCTTGGGTATTTGGGTCTTTGGTGTGGCTGTACTGTTCAGCTTTTTGTTAAACCTAAATAACATTTCATATTCCGCAAAATAGTATAATACCTGAATCAAACCAATTCTACTTGGTAAACTTTACTTGAATGCTATTTTTCATCAACATCACATGCCCATTAGAAAAGAAAGAACAGCTGGCTTTTCACTAAAGTGATTATTTTTCATTATTGAATTCTGAATATTCAGTGTTACCTATCTCTCTCTCTATCTCTCGTGAGTCATTCCAGATTAGATTGCTATATCCAAGACACCTCAGTCTGCTTTAGTAGAGGGGATAGGATGAATGGGAATAGGGGTGAAAGGAGAGAAGCAAAATTGCTTCTATAATACTTTTCAGTTTCATATGGAATAAATAAAACAAAGAAAATAAATGTCACTTTCCAGGAATCAGCTACAGAGCCTGTGAATTGACTATAGTTTTGAAGCTGATTTGTGAATATAAATATTAATATATATAGTCATACTGTCATAATGCCTAGACTTGTACTGTCTACAGTCACTGATACAGGATGAGAACATCTGGGAACTCAATTACTTGACACAAATAAGACTTCATATTTATAAAATACAAACTTTCTAATAGCCAAACTTCTGGTCTCTCCTTCAGTGCTAGCTACTCATCATAAACTTAGAATTGAAAGTCAAAACTTGATTGGTATTGTATCCTAAACTCATACAGGCTCAATAACATAATTTTGCCTTTATATCGTTCTTTTCAATCTACAGGCTTCTACAGTATTTCAAGAGTGTGAAAAGAAATTACTCCTGCAGTGGCAGTTTCCAAAATGCTTTGCAGCACCTTCTCAAAAAGTAAATAGTGACAAGCCAACCAGAGATAAGGCAGAATAATATAAATAAAAGCATCATATTCCTAAAGATATGGATGTAGAACTTGGAAAGTGACTGTTATTTCTATCAAACAGGATGTGACTGGTGGCTCTCATGACCCTTGCTGCTCATAGGGTGGTCAGCAGAATCCTCAGAGCTCCTATAGGAGCTGTTAGAAATGCAGAATTTCAGGTCTCACCCCCAACCAACTGAATCAGAATACGCATTTCAAAAAAATCCTCTGATGATTTACATGCACACTAAAATTTGAGAAGCGCTATTGTCTGACACGATACAACGTTATAAATGGAAATACTGGAAATGAAGTTTTTTGTCTCCAGAGGTAGGTGGGGGAGGGAATTAGAATTTACCAGAGAAGTGGTGAGAGGGAAAGGTACAGACAACCAGAAAGAAGTGAAAGGGGTTCCTGGCTCTATGGACCCAAGAACAGGCCCTGAAATGATAACTGGACTCCATCCACAACAAGCAAATATCAGCTTGCCCAGCAAGACAACTTGCTTTTGACTCTCTGATGCTCAGTCTATTCATCTGTAAATCAAAGAGATGACACAAAATAAGTTCCATGTAAGCTCTAAAGTCCTACCATTCAACACACAAAAATAACAGGCTAGGTGTATATCAGGAGGGAGAACATTCATATGACATAAGAGTATTCACACAATTCTTATGCAGATTACTTAGTGATCTTGGACAATTTCTATGTTAAAAGGTGATTATTGCTCCGCTGAGAGTAATCATGTTTTTTTTTAGGAAAAGAGTTTATTTATTAAAAATTTTTAAATTTATTTTTTTATTGAGTGAGAGTAATCATTTCTTTACCTCTATACCTTCTGAAGGTCTTATTGCTTTTTTCTACTTTTCAAAAGTCAACTACAATGCGCGTGTATATCCGAGAAGGATGAGAACCCAATGAGAGTGAAAGAGGAAGAGAGAAGAGTGAAGTGTATAAGAATTAGTCTTTGCGGTCACTGGGTTATGAGAAATTGTGACAACCACTCTGACTTCATCTTGCTCTCCAGTCCTTAGTCCCTTTCACAGGGTCTCATTTTCCAATTCTAAAGTACTATTGTCCTTAATTATAATTAGAAATAGGAGGATAACTTTTTCACCCTCACAAGCATCTCTGTGTGATGCTTGAATGGTCATGCACATTACAGAATTGAAAACCTACATGGCTTAACAACCTCTGGGCTGGCAACACTGTATAAGTTCCTTTATGACCTATTTTCCCTTAACTGTTATACCTCAAGTTGTCCCAAGGCATCCCCAAACTAATCTCTGTTCTTTTATAGGAAATTCTAATTTATAACATTTAGGCAATACTAGAGCTAGGTTGCAGAATGAAGAGCAAAAATGTCGCATTAAACTTGGGTTTCAATTCACCCTGGTATTAAGGAGAAACTCTTGCCTCATGGAAGTAGAACTTGGATAGGACTTTCTCCACTGAACACCGTCAACTGCCAGAGCTTCAGGCAAGAACTCAGAAAACGTGAAACTCCAGTCATGATGGAATTAGCCAAGAAGTACCAGGCCAAGATGAGAAAGGCCAAATGAGAGCAGGCAGTGTACACAATGTTGTTGCCAACAGAACCCCTCTAACAGTGTCATGTACCAAATTTTCATACTGAAAGTCAAGAACAAGATGTCAATTGAGGTGGGCACTTAAAAGGGAAGCATAGTCTATATGTAAGTGATCCCAGAGAACTCCTTTTTTAATTCTCCTGAGAAATTGCCAGAATGAATTAGAAACCATTTGGGTATTATACTCATCTCTACCTCAACATTATTTGTCCTCAAGGACTCTCTATCAAATTTGCATCTTGCCTAATCTGGCAAGGGGTGCCACAATGAAAGACAATTGCAAAACCCATTTGTGTGTTCAAAATGACTGCAACTGAACTTCCATGCAATCAACTCCCAGGACGCTTTATTACTAAACACGCAACCCTCCAGTTTCACGTTCAAACGTGCCCCTCAGCCCCCACCAGAAATGTTCATCTAGATCTCTGGCCTTTATCTCAAACTCAATCTAATACAACCCTCTTCCTAGCTCCACATTTTCCACATTTCCCAACCAGCTCTTCCTCCAGACCTCCCCAGTTTTCGTGGGTGACATCACGACATTCCCAGACTGGACACTGGACCATCATTTGGACTGCTCTCTCCTTCATTGCCTGAGTTTGAGCAAGTAATATCGGTTTGTTTTTTCCCATATTTTCTGTAATCAACCATTGCTTCTTTCTTTCTACAATGACCAGTTAAGTTCATGCATTTATTATTCTCACTTGAACTATTTAAAGAAACTATTTATAAGAAAAATCCTTATCTCCTAGTTACTTATTAATTCATTTGGCCTATATTTGAGCACCTATGGTCTGTAGGCACTGTGCTAGATGTTGAGGATGAAAAGGTGAGCAGAATGGACGTGGTCCTAGTGCTCCGGGAGTTTATGGGCTGGTGGAGCTCTTCTCATTATAATACATTCTGCAGGACATCATCGGATTAACCGGCTAACACACTCTTCAAATCACATATTCTTCCTGTTTAAATGCCTCCAATGGCCTCCTGAAAACAAAACAAAGCAAACCAAAAGCAAAACTCTTCCATCATTTTAAGCCTTGCAAGCTAGCTTCTACATACTTCTCTAATCTCATATTTCATTATTCTCCCAACAAGCCATCTGGTTGAAACCAGCTGGTTGAATCTCTACTTCAGGATACTCCATGTTCCTTGCTCTTTGCTTTGTTACTGCTGTTTGTTTTCCAAGAAGATCTACGTCCTCCACCCTGATATTTATCTAACTGCCATACAAAAAACGTTCTCTCTCTCCTCTGAGCTTAAATATTTGGGCAATTTATATGGTACTTAATGTATTCAATAAAAATGTTTTCATCTCATGTAACAGACTTCGTGCTAGGCACTGGGATCTAAGGAAGAATATGCTTTCTCCTACTATAATTTAGATTTCCACTTTTAGATCTTTTGGTTCTTAAAGGCAGGGCTCATTGTACCTTGTATCCTCTGTCAGACCTCATACATTTCCTTGTTCACGTGGGTGATCAACGATGCAACTAGTAGTAAGGATACTGTTAATATCAACAGATTCATTTTAAAGCTTCATTATTTATTATGTCCATAAGTATCTTCATTATTCGTTAAACATTTGTTTAAATTGTGAACTATGCACAGAAACCTATTTCACTGAAAGCCCAATTTGGGAATGCTTTCTCTTTGCTTTGGACGGGGAGCTTGGTGCACTATAAAGAATTACGAGCCACCAGGTGTCACTCTTGTAGATGGTAGCCTGAGATCCACAGGTCTGAATCCGGGTGAGGGAGGGTCTCCAATGCTGTACTGTGGTGGTAAAGCAGAATTTCCACTTATTCACTGGATAATCACTCTCCCGATCTGGATTTCTCTTTTGAATCCTTTAAGTAGTTCTGCATTACTCCTTAAAGTTACATCCTCCCTCCCTCCCAAAAGCATGACAAGTAGAAGGTTAAGGATGAATAGTCAGGCTAAATGGTGAATTTATTTTCTCTGTTGGCTTGTGTCACCGCCTCAGTTTGGTTTTATATAGTGTTATGTGAATTTAACGTTGCTTATTTGAAAAATGAAAACAACATAGGATGCTTGAGCGGTTTGGGCCCAAAAGGAAATCTGTATATTTGCCAGAAAGAAGGAAAAGAGAAATCCGTAATAGAAACATTTACAAAACCTAATCTGAACAGAAAGGTTTACAAGGTTTAAAAATATGTATGTATAAATGAGAATGAATTTTATTAATTTATATTCTATTGGTAGCTTGAAAATTCCAAACATCAAAGGAGGCGAATATTTAAGAAGGTATAAAAACAAAAGCAACGCTGAAAAGGGGGAGAAACTCTTCCGCCTGTGTTTTGTCAAAGCTCAGTGGACAGCAAAATCTGAAACCCTTCAGGGAAGCCAGAGGATCTTCCCTCCTAACATGTGTATGCTTTATACAACAAAGCAGTATTAAGTACAGATGAGAAAATTGTATTTAACGTATAATTTTGTCTTGGCAGTGTCCCTTTAAATACAAAAGAAGATGAATGATGGAAGGTTATGAAACAAAATTATTTACCCAAGAGGTTCTTAGGATGCTCAAGCCAGGATTCTGTTTCATTCTGTATTGGCTCTTATTCCTGCCGGCTCTGTGTGTGTGTGTGTGTGTGTGTGTGCACATGTGTGCGTGCATCTCTGTGTGTGTGTGTGCGCATGTGTGCGTGCATCTCTGTGTGTGTGTGTGCGCATGTGTGCGTGCATCTCTGTGTGTGTGTGCGCATGTGTGCGTGCATCTCTGTGTGTGTGTGTTCTCCCTTTAATCCTCTCAAAAAGTGCAACTTTTACATTGCAAATAAGGAATTCTAATTGCAAAATTATGTCTTCCACGGAAACCATTTTCCACTCCTTTGCTCTAGAAACTCTGAAGATACGAATGCTTCCACAAACAGAATGAATAAAGCCCAAATTCTCTACAGTGACAAATTCAGGAAATGGCAGGTTTTATCTTAAAGGAGTTCAACTACTCACAAAAGCTCTCATGTGCAAATAATGGAATTCTCAAATTGGGATAAATGTGCTTTTAAGAATTTTTATTTTGATCATTTATTTCAGGTAACACTTGTGGATAATATAACATAGCTTTGAATTACTGAGCAGATAAGGAAAATCTAAAAGAAAAAAATTAGGGCAGGCCTTTATTAAATTTTAAAGTATGCCTTTGCTATACTCTTATAAAAAGCCAAATAGGGTATCAAAATCTCTGGAGATCACCAGTATAATTTCTTTATCATGTTCCATTTAAAATTTAATTATGCAGTCTACAACAAGAAGAATCTGAGCAGTTTAAATAGGTCATGCAGTGAGTAACTTAACAATATTCTCAAGTTTTCCTTGTAAAGATGCTTCCTTTGATAGTTTGTTACACATCAGAACACTATATTATAAAACAAGTGTAATTTAATTCACTCACTATGGACTCTTATATACATCTATAAAGAATGAAATGTTTTGATTTAGGTAATTTGGAGAATTAATGAAAACCATGTTCCCTATCGAACAGCCCATGATAGATGGGCAGTATTTGCAAATATATTTTCTTTGGGTAATTGTTATTTTCATGTGTTATGGAAAGGTCAAGGGATTTTATATTTAATGATTGAAGTATTTTGTTTTAAATCAATAATCTTTCACAGCAAGGCAAAAAATCTAGCCACTGAATAATTAATATCTGAATTGCAGGTTGATATGGCCCATGGCTTGATAGTCTTTCATTTCCCACCTCAAATTTTAACTAGCATACAAGTTTAATTTCCTTATAATGAAATAACAAAGTAAGCACTGTTTTGAGTACTTTCCATGTATCACTTCATTTCATGCGTAGAACAATTGATCCTATGGTTACCCCCATTTTACAGATAAAGAAAATGAGGCACAGAGATGTTAAGAAAGTTACCCTAAGTCACAGAACTGGGATTTGAACACACGTTGGAGTTTGGCTCCAGAGCACACGGGTCAATAGGCTCCTTCTTATAATGCAAGAAGGCATCTTGTCTTAGACTTGGATGCTACCCAAGTGCTGATAAAAATAATTAGCATAAAGCTATCTTTGAATGAACCACTACAATAACTAACGTGTATTGATGGCTTGCTGTATGCCAGGCACTGAGCTAAATACTTTATGTGGATTATCTTCTCACAGTGACACCATGAGATGGGTACCATAATTACCCCAAATTTACAAATGAAAAACTGAGACAGAGATAGGAACCAACATGCTGAAGTTCACACAACTAAGACACGGCAGACACAAGGTTCAAGTGTGTCTGAGCCCAAAGCCCAGTCTCTTAACCTCTGTGCTAACGCATACTCAACAGCAACAGCTCCAAACAGCTTGGTAACAGTCAAATTTAGGTGAATACTTTCCAGCCAGTAAGATGAGTTTTTCTGAGAGCCAAGAGTAAACAGCAGTGAGCAGAGTGGGAAGGGTGAGAGAAGGAAGAAATCAAACATCTGGTCTACCACTGGTTCTTTGGGAGAAAGTTTCTTCAGTGCTTCACCCCTCCCTTCCTATTATAGACTGAATGTTTGTGTCTGTCATCTCCATCCCCCCACCCCAAGCCAAATCCATATGTTGAAGGCCTAACCCCTAACGTGATGCTGTTAGGAGGTGGAGCCTTTGGGAGGTAATTATGTTTAGATGAGGTCCTGAGGGTTGTGTCCTCATGATGGGATTAGAGCCCTTATAAGAAGAGACCAGAGAGCTTGCTCTCTCCCCCCACCCCCAGCCATGTGAGGATACAGCAAGAAGGCAGCCATCTGCAAAGCAGGAAGCTGGTCCTCACCCAGACACTGGGTCTGCCAGCACCTTGATCTTGGACCTTCCAGTTTCCAGAACTTTGGGAAATAAATGTTTGTTGTTTAACCACCCAGTCTATGGTATTTTGTTATAGTAGCCTGAACAAACTAAGATAATTGCCAATTCAAACTTTCACTCATTCATGCAAACATCTGTTCACTCAGATGGTCAAAGACTTATGATATTTATTCGGGACCTACTATGTTCCAGGCACTGCTAAGCACTGAGGATAAACAATGAATAACAATGGGATCTAAATGTGTTTCCTACTTAGTGGAGAAGGTATAGAAGTCCTCTGTTAAAGTACCTAATCAGGTGACACAAGTGCTAGGACAAGGGATAGCACTGGGGCTTTGGAAACTAACAGAAGGAGCATAAACCCTTCAGGGCAGAGACGGCTTCATAGAAGAAATGGCATCTAAGATGTGTCTAGAGCAGGGGTTGGCAAACCTCTTCTATAAAGGTAAATAGTAAACATTTTCAGCTTGCTAGACCCTACAGTCTCTGCCACAACTATTCAACTGTGACATCATAATACAAAGACAGACATAGGCAACATGTAAACAGATGGGTGTGGCTCTGTTCCAATAAAATACATGAGAAGAGGCCACAGGCAGGATTTGGTCTGCGGGCTATAATTTGGCAGCTCTGGTTTAGAAGAATGAGTGGGAGACAAAGAAGAAAGGGAGAAAAAGAACAGAGAGATGACAGGGGATTTCCAAGTAGAAGGAGGAAGAACTGCGAAGACAAGAAGACCAGACCTCAACTTTCTCATCTCTAAAAAAGGGGCTCACATAGTCATCCAACAAATATCTATTGGCTGCCAGCTCTATTCTGTGTCCTGTGAATGGAGGAATAAACAAGCCGGGCAAAGCAGACACTGTTCTTGGGATAAAGGGAAGGGAATAGATAATAAATAAATGGACAAACAAATGAACATATAATGATATTATATTGTGTGGACAATACAATATGGCGATGTGACAGTGAGTAACTGTGTTGTGGAGGGGGCTACTTAGAACGTGGTCAAAGCGGGGTTCTCTGAGGAAGTCAGAGGGAAGAAAGGCAAGTGTGTCAGGAACAAAGTACACGAAAGGAAAGTAGGAGGTGGTGAGGTTGTAGGGAGGCCCTTGGAAGTCAAGTACACTGTTTTGACTTTCCTATTTAAAGCAATAGGAAACTATTGCTCAGTTTGAAGCAAAAAACAATATGGCTCGACTGAGGACTTTTTAAAGATCATTTGGGCTGCTATGTGGAGAACGAATTGCAGAAGAGGAAGCGGGAAACCAGTCAGGGGCCATTTTAATAGCACAGGTGGGAGGTCACAGGGGCTTAGAAAGAGACGGAGCAAGTGGACAAATTAAAGACATTTTAGAGGTTGAGCCATTAGGTTCTGCTGAAGGATGGAAAGGCAATATCAATGACTTCAGGTTCTCATTTGAGCAGTTGGGTGCATGGTGGTAACGTGGGTGGGGGTGATTCAAGAGTTCCTTTTTGGTTACATCAAGTTTAAGATTATATATCCAAACAGAGATGTTCAACTGACAGCTGGGTATTCTGATTTGAGCTCTGAAGATCTGAGGAAGAAGTGGGGCTGGAGATATAAGAATGGGAACTATCCACATAAAGATGATCTTTAAGACCATGGAATTAGATGCAATCTCTCTCCACATCCTCTCTACAAGTGAAGAGAGAAACGGCCAAGGAAACCCTGGGCACCTCAGCTTGTAGAGTCAACCAGGGAAGGAAGAACAGGCAGGAAGACTGAAGAAGGATGGCCAGTGAGAAAGGAAGAAAACCAGGAGAGTTTGGTGTGCCAGAAACTAAGAAGGCATTTCATGGAGAAGGAGCGAGTACCCCTTCAATGCAGCCACGAGGCCAAATAAGAGAACAGAGAAAAGGCCATGGGATTTAGCTAGAGGGAGGCTCCGGTTGGCCTTGACCAGGCCAGTTTAGTGGAATGAAGCAGTCAGAAGCCTGGCTGGAATATGCTGAGGAGAAAATGAGAGAAGAGTGCTTGTGGCAGACACCACTCCTTACGTACATACAAGCCATTTTCCCCCTACTCTGACTCCTCCTTGATGGCAGGATATGCCTCCCATTATAAAGGTTGCAAATACCAGAAACCAAATTTCCCCTCCCTAAGAGCTTAGGCATGGGCAAGAAATTCTTCCCTAAAATAGGGGTACATGAGAAGAAATGCCTTTTTCACTGGATGTGGTCAGGTCTCCACGTGATGGCTGGAGCTGCTGCAGTCATGTTGTGAGCATGAGGTGTACCACACCCAACATGCTGAGGATGGCAGAGGAGAAAGAGAGGATATACCAGGATGCCAAATTAACCTTGGGCCTTCTCTGACCTCTTGAACTATAGCTACCAACTCAATCTGTATTTTCCAGCCTGATAAGGCTACAGTGTCTTTTAAATGGATTCAACCTGAGAAAAACAGTAAGGAAGGATATTGCAAGAGAAAGATTCACGCAAGAAAGAATTTAGACTTCATGGACTATGAGTGGTGGACGCATTGTAAAAAGTTAGGACGTGGGGGTTGAGGCAGAGAGGAAGAGAGCATATATCTTACCAACTACAACTGTGGCCTCAGAGTCAGTGTGCAGTAAGATGGCTCAGTGCTGGAAGCAAGAAATTGGAAGTGTAAGATTTGGAAGCCAATTGCTTAGACTGGAGGGCTTGTTTTTTCTTGTTAGCTAAGTAATGACTCTGAGAAAGGGGGGTTCTAGGGATTGTAAGTTCTGGGGGTACCATGGGGTCCTATGTGGAGAATTTCAACTCTTTTTTTCTTTCCCCAAATCCATTCTATTGATTTGCCCAGATTACTCCTCTTAAGGAACAGCTTAGAACATTCCCCAGATGTACAGCATCAAAGAGAATAACAGCTCCTCAAACTGGAGTCTAAACCCTTCACATCAACCGGTCATCCTCTGAGCTCCTCTTCCCGCCTCTGCAGGCCATCAACAAGATGGCACCACTTCCTGTTCCCTGCACGTGTTCCCTGCACACCTGCCCTGGGCAGGTGTTCCCTGCACACCTGCCCTGGGCCTCAGTGATGACGTTCCCTCTGTGTGGAGGGCACAGCCACCTCCACTGCCACATGCTCAAACCTGGCCCGTCCACTCAAGTCCAGCTCAGAAGGTTGATTCACGATGCTGTCCCTGCTTCCTGTCATCAGAAGTGGCCCATCTTCCTGCTGAAATCCTGTAGCAACTTTTGTTCGCTATGTGAATTTCTACCTTCCTTATGGCATTAAACACTCTCCACCTAGCACTGTGATCATCTGTACCTGCTACACTAGACTAGGCTACTTAGGGGAAGAGATGATCTGTTCATTTTCTACCGCAGAGCCTGCAAGCATCCTTGGCATATAGCTAGTACTCGAGGCACCTTTGTTGAATCAATGAATAAAGGATGGATTTTGTAAATATTGAACCATACCAGGCTTGGATCCCAGGAAAGTCGGGGAAATTGTTCTTGCTTAAGAATTATAAAGAATATAGGAAATTTTCATCAGTTCTAGATTACTTAGTAAGAGTTTGGCCTGGAAGTATCAACATTTATTTTTTCTATTTCCCCCACCCCCACCCCCTGGCAACCACTTTTCTACTCTGTTTCTATGAATTTGCCTTTTTTTTTTAGATTCCACATATAAGTGATGCCAAAAGTATTTGTCTTTGTCTGGCTTATTTCACTTAGCACAATGCCCTCAAAGTCCATTCACGTTGTCACAAATGCTAGAATTCCTTCTTTCTTATGGTTGAATAATACTCCTGTGTGTGTGTGTGTGTGTGTGTGTGTGTGTGTGCGTATCACATTTTCTTTATCCATTCGTCTGTTGACAGACACTTAAGTTGTTTCCGTATCTTGACTATTGTGAATAACGCTACAATGAACATGGGAGTACAGATCTCTTCAATATCCTGTTTTAATTTCCTTTGTATATATGCCCAGAAGTGGAACTGATGGATCATACGGTAGGTCTATTTTTAATTTTTTGAAGAACCTCCATACTGTTTTCCATAATGGCTGCATTAATTTACATTCCTACCAACAGTGCACAAGGGTTCCCTTTTCTCCACATCCTCACCAACATTTACCTCCTGTCTTTTTGATAACAGCCATGCTAACAAGTGTGAGGTGATAGCTCATTGTGGTTTTGATTTGCATTTGCCTGATGATTGGTGATGTTGAGCATCTTTTCATGTACCTGTTGGCCATCTCTATATCTTCTTTGAAACAACGTCTACTCAAGTTCCCTTCTTATTTTTTAATAGTATTGTTTCTATTTTTGCTGCAGAGTTTGTGAGTTCTTTACATATTTTGGATATTAAGCCTTTATTAGATATATGATTTGCAAATACTGTCTCCCATTCCATAGGATGCCTTTTCATTTTGTTGATGGTTTCCTTTGCTGTGCAGAAGCTTTTTAGTTTGATGGAGTCCCACTTGTTGATTTTTGCTTCTGTTGCCTTTGTGTTTAGTTTCACCAAGATTATCTTCTAATTTCTAAAGGTCTTTCAGAAGAGCATTCTGTATTGAGGACAATGAGAAAGATGAAGTCATCTTACCTAACACAGCCCTCTGCAGGGCACTGAACATCTAACTTAAAACCCACCTAGAGCCACACGTGGTGAGTTGAGTGGCAGAGCTTACGTGGATTCTCTTTGCCTCCACCTCCTTCCCTGCTGCTTCCTGGTCAGTCACCCCCACTGAGAAATATGGTCAATCAGAAAGTTCAGTCTTGCCCTTCTGCTCCATTGAATCTGTTCAGTTCAAATTTCAGATAACAAAGATCGATAATTTAAGACCAGAATTCCATATACGAAACTGCAACATAATGATTTTTATCTCTGATAGTCACACAAACCAAGGAGTTCTATCTTCTGGGTTGAGGGTCTTCAGACAATAATCCTACGGGGTACAGCGGCGTTCTAGGAATTGGGGGTTCCATTGCTTAGACTGAATAATAAGCTCCCTAACCCCCTCAAAGAAGGCATAGAAAATCATCAAGTTATGTGGATTAAGATACAAGAGAAAAGGCTCAGCTTTCTTTCATTGTTTCCTTTAAACTTTGGCCCCTGCCTCCAAGGGTTTATGCTAAAATCTTATAAAGGTGGCACCTGATTTATCAACTTAATTATTTTAGGCTTCATTTACCGATACTTCAAGTTCCCCAAAGAGCATCCTGACTTGTGGGTGTGGTGCTGTAAGAATCAGCTCGTGTATCTCTACTGCAGTACTGAAGATACCTCTATTGAGGTCTATTAAATTGCTTTATTTGCCATACTGTTTAGTTTATGTTGAGAAAGAGTGGGCTATGTTAATAAGGAATTAAAATGCTCTCTCTTTTTCAAAAACAGCCACTAAAAGTGCATGATTACAGTAAACCCTCTGTTAATATAAACCTTGTTTATGCTTTTACTCTGCTATCCAAAATTAAGTGTTGTCTCTGTATGGGCATCATTTATATTAAAACCCCTGCTTATTGTAACTAATTTAGTGCCTCCACTCCATTTGAACAATCATGGTTTTACCATGATTTAGTTAAAACACATCTACCTAAACACCCTTCACCGTTAAAAAAGATCTTGAAAGACACGCTTATAATAGAAAAAAAGCAATAATTCAGATTGCTAAGTTGTGCTTTGCTACAGCAAAATAAAAGCGAGGAGTCATACATAAGATTGAAAACAATCATTTCACAGTTCTAGAAATGAAACCATACATCCCATTTCCAGGACACTTCAAGATAAAGAGGATAGCAGGAGTAGTATGTGTAGCCAGCTTAAATATTTGCTTTTTTTTTTGTTTTGGTGAGGAAGATTGGCCCTGAGCTAACATCTGTTGCCAATCTTCTTCTTTTTTTGCTGAGGAAGATTAGCCCTGAGCTAATATCTGTGCCGATCATCCTCTATTTTACATGTGGGATGCCCGCCACAGCATGGCTTGATGAGCAATGCGTAGGTCCGTGCCCAGGATCCGAACCTGTGAACCCCAGGCTGCCAAAGCGGAGTGCACAAACTTAACCACTACGCCACCGGGCCGGCCCCTTAAATATTTGTTTTAATCCCAACAAGATCATTGATTTTAATATTTATAACATAATTACAATGCTTAGTGCATGTTGCTCATATAATCTAATTTTTTCTGGTGACATATTATTATTAGGCTTTAATTTCAGCAATGGCAAGAATTCAAAAACACATTTAGGTTATCATTAGTGATGAAAAACAAACCTGGTGCCTATTTCAGCACCTTGTGCACATTCCTCCTTTCAACTTCAAAGCGTTTTTAACAACCAAGGCACAATCCACCGCTACAGGATGTGTACATTTTCACAGAATATTATCAACCAGTGGCCAGCTCCTTTAAATTAACGCCATGTAAGGAAATTAAAGTTGAAATACTCCACCCTTGTGCCATATTTGTAAATGGCCTTTCAGAAAATTTCAAGACGGTCAAAGCCAAGGAAAACTAAACCATAAAACTGCTATAAAATGCCACTGTCTTCGTTCCCAGCCACATATCACTGGTTAGCACTTGCCTGAATTTTCCATTTTTCCTAGATGTCACAGCAGAAGCACGCTTTTATGACTAAAAGGATGAAAAACCCAAAGTGTCATGTGCTACTAATCATTAGCCGAGAAACAAACAAAATAACTACAGGTGCCCTGTTCTAAATAGCACCAAGGTTTTCCGGGGCTCATTTGCACTTTCCCAGTGACAGGCAGAAGAAATCTGAGAAAAGGCAGGAAGCTGAACAACCGATTGAATTCTGCAAGACTGAACAAACAACAAATGTTAGCGAAAGAAATAGTCTGGATGCCAAGAGAAGTATTCATCATGAAATAATTACATTATCTCATGTTAATGTGAGGAAGGGAAATAATTGTCGATGGATATGTCCCAAACTGCCCTAGAGAAAGTCAAAAATATACCTGAGGCTCCACTAGAAGCATAATTGAGAAAGAACTGACATATTATGTCTCACAACCTAATTGCCAAGCATTACAATGACTGCGAATTGCAGTTAGAATGGGATTGTTGTAACGTGTATTTTCAACATGATGCAACATTAGAATAACAAAAATTCATGAAAAAAAAATAAGTAGGCTCATTACTACAATACCTCCCACCAAACTCCAGAAGAGGTTGGACTCTCCCTAGAGTAATAAACCGGCTACAACAGAAGATCATTCACAGTGAATACGGGAATTGCTGCTTGGTATTCACAGTGTAACACTACTTAATAGATTTCAGGGTGTGTACCATATTTCTCAGACATCTGAGTAGTTTTTATCTGCGTGATTACAGCTCTGTGTAGGTCTCGTCTGACAATATGAGGGTGGTCTGCTCCTTAGCCGTTCTAGAAAAGTTTGAATGTCATTCTTCATTCCATTATTTTGGGATTAACTTCTTCACCAAAAACATGGCCAGATACACAACTCTCTCTCTCCCCCTTAAAATGACAGATGCTTAGATCTTCACAGTGGACTTTCTCCAGAGCGAAGGCACAATGACAAACCCAGTGGGGATCCACACACCAGAACACACGGATGCTTTTAACCCTGTAAACCCGCGCGCAGTTGAAATGTTTCTTGGGGACGTTAGCCAAAGAATTAAGACATATAGTAATTTAAATATTTGGATCACAGTAAACAGTTTTTTGGCAATATTAATCATGAGCCTATAAGCAAAGATTTTCTTTACATAAAAAAAGCAACCAAATGTGCTTATCTCCTGTAACAGATGGTGACGATATGTACTTCCCCCTCTTCCCTAGCGCTGTTCCTTACCACATTCTCTTCGCTCTTCTTTTTTTTTGCTCTTGAAAGTCTCCTGATTTCCATTTCCAACAGTCGCAGGCAATACCCCATGTCATATTCATTCATTCATTCACGGATGGTTATTGAGCACCTTCCAAGACTAGGGCACGATGCTAGGTGCTGTATGCAGTGCCCAGTAAAATTGCTCTTAAAATATTGCCACTCCCTTTCTTTCTTCTAACAAATAATGGCAATCTTTTTTTTTTTCTTTTGTGAGGAAGATCGGCCCTGAGCTAACATCTGCCAATCCTCCTCTTGTTTTGCAGAGGAAGACTGGCCCTGGGCTAACATCCATGCCCATCTTCCTCCACTTTATACGGGACACTGCCACAGCATGGCTTGACAGGTGGTGCATCGGTGCACGCCTGGGATCCGAACCGGTGAACCCCGGGGCCGCCACAGTGGAGCGTGTGCACTTAACCGCTTGCGCCACCGGGCCGGCCCCTGGCAATCATTTTTGATGGCTAGTTGTCTATAATTTGCATCCTGTTAATCATATCTTATTTCATCTAGTGACGTAAAATATCAAAAATATATAAAATACATTGATCAATTTATATATTGATTCCTTTTCCTGGTGGAATATTAATATTAAGCATTTATTTAAATGGTGAGAAGAATTACAAATGTATTTATAGTATCATCAAAACTATGATGTAAGTTCTTTAGGGAAAGCTGAGGATTCTCTCATAAATCTATAAATCCTTGAATGCAATAAGCATCACGTATATCCTGAAGAAACAAACAATTCAATGTGTCTTTAGATTGCCAATTCCTGAGAATATAATAAAGGAAGCAGCATGTTTATGATTTCTGTGAAGAATATAGCTCATATATACATCTCCAAAAATATGATATAGCTTCAGAGGAATGAAAATGATTTCCCTAAGTCATATATGGACATCATCCTCATTACTTCTGGGTTACATCACGTATATGTGGCTCACACACAGATTTTGGCATTGACATAGTGAGATAGGAGGTCTTAAAATCCGACATGAGGAAGAGAAAAGGAAGGCCTCTCCAAGA
Source organism: Ceratotherium simum simum (assembly GCF_057802395.1). NCBI lineage: Eukaryota > Metazoa > Chordata > Mammalia > Perissodactyla > Rhinocerotidae > Ceratotherium > Ceratotherium simum. The sequence continues at coordinate 22,949,475 of NC_141931.1, forward strand.
GGACACAGCACTTAGGGTGTATCAAAAATCACGCATGGAATAAGCAAAGCTTGCCTGCTCACCTTGGTAGACTTCCAGCTAACTCCGTGGTCGTCTCTCTGGAGGAGAAAAAGAAGACAATTGTGATTAGCTTATTTTGGTAAATAATAAAAATGAGTTTAACAAAACCATAGTACAAGGCACCCAGGCATGACGGTATCACATGTGTGCAGATGATACTGTATACGCAGCTGTTTAGAAAATGTTTACACACATGCAAAAATCTCTGCCTCTGTTTTCTAGTGGTAGAACCTAACTGAGTTTAAAAGATTAAAATTTAAAAATGTACGACATACAGAAGGAAGATAGGAGGGGAAAAAATCCCAAACCACCTTTCAGATATTTTCTAGTTAAACAAAGCACCTGTATTCTCTTTCCAAGAATCATTTAGGAAGAAACTCCTTTGAGGATATGTCCTCACGTTGATGATCTCTGTCATCTGAGGTTTGGGAAGGAAAAGGTACAGCACAGGGGCCGCCTGGTGGTGCAAACTGTTAAGTGCGCGCTTCGCTGCGGCGGCCCGGGGTTTGCCCGTTCGGATCCCGGGTGCGCACTGGCGCACCGCTTGGCAAGCCATGCTGTGGCAGCGTCCCATATAAAGTGGAGGAAGATGGGCATGGATGTTAGCTCAGGGCCAGTCTTCCTCAGCAAAAAAGGAGGAGGATTGGCAGATGTTAGCACAGGGCTGATCTTCCTGACAAAAAAAAAAAAAAAGTACAGCACAAAATGCAACTCCTTTAGTAGCAAATTGTTGTTTTTCATTTCTTTGTTATAATGTCTTACCAGCTGGGATTGTTGAAGGCAAATGCTATGACAATTCAAATGGCACAAAAGATAAGTCACTAATTTAAGGTTCTATAGCATATTAATAAGAATGACTAGAGACAAATTTCAAAACTAACTTTTTCCTAAGTGCAATATCTTGTCCTTCAATCACAGATGTGTTCTTGGAAGTAACGGGGAGCAGGGAAGAGGAGGTTTAATGTGGAAATATGTTAAAAATGGAGGTGGGCTCAACTTTAGACTGAAGGATTAAGGGGATATTCTTAGGAACAGTGGTGCATAATCTTCTTCATGTCATGTAATCCCTTTAAGAATCTCAGTAAAGATATGAATACCTTACCTAGAAAAAATAACAATATACACACACATATACACACAAAATGTGGTATACAATTGTAGATGGTTCATGAAGCTCCTAAAGCGAATATGTCAACCCTGGGTTAAGAATCTCAGCTTTAAATTTACATTGTCTTGACTCATCTTGTCAACCCAAATAAAGGACTTCCTCCTCCATGAACTTTCTCTGGCCCTCCTGGCTTCTAGAACTTCCTCCTACCTATTGTCTCTGACAGTAGGTGGGCACTGTTGGAATGTACTAGTTCCCCTAGAGCCATACTGCCTTAAAAATATGAGTGATTATAAGTTCAGCTTCTACAGAAATGTTCTTTCCAAAATAACAACATAGTATTAAACCTTCAGCTTTTAGTGCTATAGAAATCAGCTTTTATTGCTATAGAAATCAGCTTTTGAGAGAATGTTTTCATTCCTTCAGCAAAACCACAGATGAAAGCATTGTCACATGCATTCATCTCTTCTAAGAATTTAGTGCATTGCATAAGAAATTTCTCTTTCCAAACAGAACCTGGAATTGTGGGTACCCCAGCTAAAAAGCATCCCTCCCTTTAGTCTTCTTTTATAACATCACAATAGAAATATCTTTTAAATTCTATTTCGTTATATATCATTTTGTCACTTGAGACCAACATATATGAGGACTCAGTAGATACTTGTTCAATTTGTAAGGAATGAATTAATGAACTTTTCTGATCTTCTTGTTATCCTTGAAGGACAGATCTATGTTTAGAGCTTGCTCATAATGACAGCAGCATCCCAGGGTTAAGGTACAGTTACCTTTCCTTCTTTCTAATCTTTCAACTCTTTATTTTTGCTCTCCAGATTATACATATTTTAGTATTATCAGTCCCCCTGGTATCTTTTAAAACTATAGTAGACATATTTTATAATGAATCCACTTAAATCACAGTAGAGTAGCATTTCTCAACCTTGGCACTATAGTGACATCCTGGACCAGATAATCCTTTGTTGTGGGAAGTGGTCCTATGCATTGTAGGATATTTAGCAGCATCCCTGGCCTCTACCCACTAGATGCCAGTAGTATGCCCCCCTTCCCATTTGTGGCAATCAAAATGTCTCCAGACATTGCCAAATGTCCCCTGGGGGCAAAACTGCCCCCAATGGAGAACGATTGCCATAGAGCAATAGAATGCAAGTGTCTACAATGGACCTCTGTCTCAAATCCTTACTGGATTAACCCACATTCTCCATTCTCATGGAGAAACATAGTGACTGAGCCCTCTCAAGAATGCCTGGTTCATTTTGGGTCCTGACACCTAAGTTTGCATGCTTATCAAGACTATGTTGTGTTTGTTTCCTAAACTGTTTATGTTACTGGCACTCATTCTAGATTTTTTTTTTTGCTCAGGAAGATCGGCCCTGAGCTAACACTTGTTGCCAATCTTCCTCTTTTTGCTGAGGAAGATTAGCCCTGAGCTAACAGCTGTGCCCATCTTCCTCTATTTTGTATGTGGGACGCTGCCACAGCATGGCTGGATGAGCCGTGCATAGGTCCGCACGCGGGATTCTAACCCGTGGATCCTAGGCCGCAGGAAGTGGAGCACGTGATCTTAACCACTATGCCACCAGGCTGGCCCCACTCATTCTAGTTTTTAAATTTAATTAAACACGATGTAAAACTGATGAAATATGAGTATGGAAAAGTTCTTGTTTCTGTGAAAACTAAGTTGGATTCTTTGGAAAGGTTAAAAACAACAAGTGGCTTAAGAAAAACTGATGTTGAGTTAGGTATAGGGGCAAGACAACTATAAATATTGGGGGAAAAAGACAAGATTTTCACAAGTGTCTAAGTTCTGCTTCCTCTTAAAAAATAAACTGGAAATTCCTAGATGGTGAATTATGGGTGGATTTGTGCATGAAAGACAGTGCAGAACTCAGGAGACCCACACACTCAAGGTGTTGGCCTTACCTTTACGGCAAAAGACAAATGCTGGCAAAAAGTTATGCTCTCCACGTTATAAGTATCAGCAGGGGAAAGTTATGTTTACACAACTGTGTACTCAAAAATTCTCATTAGAATTACAGACATTATTTCATAGGAAAAGTAATTTTTGGTGAACATGAATGAATGGATGAACACAGTTTAAATTACAAGATGTTACCTAAAAACCTGATGATTCCACTGGAGCATGTAGCTCCACAATTAAAAAAAATATGAAGAAAGAACCACTGTATCTGACAGCAGCAAGGCAGCCAGGACGCACCAACTGATCGCCATTCTCGAGATCAGCAAAACACTAGAGCTTTTAAAGGATGACCTGTTCATTTTACCCATTTGCTATTGCTAACCAATGATCTCAATTATTCACGTTTTCATGAATTTATACCTTTTGTAAAGAAATCCTTGGGCCGCCCTGGTGGTGCAAGTGGTTAAGTGCGCGTGCTCTGCTGCGGTGGCCCGGGGTTTGCCAGTTGGGATCCCCGGCACGCACCCACGCACTGCTTGGCAAGCCATGCTGTGGCAGCGTCCCATATAAAGTGGAGGAAGGTGGGCACACATGTTAGCCCAGGGCCAGTCTTCCTCAGCAAAAAAAAACAGAGGAGGATTGGCAGATGTTAGCACAGGGCTGATCTCACCAAAAAAAAAAAAAAACAAAAAACGAAATACTTGAGGAAAATAAATTTAGCATAATATGCTGTGCTTCATCTAAATAATGCTTCTTCATAACTCAATTGAGAGAACTTAAAGAAGGTGCCATACTGAAAATTTTTAGGGCAGTGAAACTACTCTGTGTGATACTACAATGATGGATACATGTCATTATACATTTGTCCAAACCCATAAGTGTACAACACCAAGAGTAAACCCTAATGTCAACTGTGGACTTGGGTGATAATGATGTGTCAGCGTAGGTTTATTGATTATAACAAATGCACCACTCTTGTCGGGGATGTTGGTAATGGGGGAGGCTGTGTGTGTGCAGGCGGCAGGGAGCATAAGGGAAATCTCTGTATCTTCCCCACAATTTTGCTGTGAACCTAAAACTTCTCTAATAAAAATCTATTAAAAAAAAGAGGAGGTGCCATAAAGACCATGCTTTTCTTCAATGAACTTGTATAGGTCTCAATGTCCATTATTAACATTACCTTCTAAGCATAAACCATCTTCATCACTAATATTTATTCATCCAACATATTCACTGAGTGCTTAGAATATGTTCAGCACAAACCATGGTGGGTGTTTTCAGAGGCACCAAGAAGAATTAGATCCTGATCCTTCTTTCCAAGTGTTTACACTCCAGTAAAGGATATTATATAAGGTACAAAGTGGTGGACACTTTTTATTTTTCCACTACTAAAAGCTCCTCCAAGTCAAAGACCATGTCTTAGTCAAAATTTTGAATACTCAGTGCCTGACACACACCAGACACTCAATAAATATGAGTGCGATAGAACCATGAAACATTTTCTACTTGTAGGTAATTCCAGTCTCTTACATTCACTTTTTAAAATGCCTGTTGTAGTATAGCAATATTTGGAGTTTAATTGCACTAATTTCCTTTCCTTAGTTAGCTTTACCAAGATAATCTGATTTCAAGAAGAGAGCAGAATGCTAAAAATTGAATGAAAACAATGACGAAAAAAATGCGAAATTATGGTCCTAGAAATAGATTTGTCCTAGGGGCTCAGAAGTAGACGGCAATGAGGGAGGGTGGGTGTTTCTGATAGGTTTGCACATTCTATTCCTTCCGCCTGGTGGGGTTGCTAAGTCCCAGAATGTAATAATAATGCTGCCCTTTGATCTAGAATTGTTGGATCTAACAACAAGGCCAACAAACAGGACAGCTCTCTGCAAATTTGAAGTTGTGCTATAAATTCAATTTTATCAAAGGGAAAAAACAGAAGACAAGTACCTTTCAAAAGCAAAGTGTCCCATGTGTATTAGATACAGGTTTTGTAGATTATTTAGCCTTCCTTAAAAAACGACTTCAATTTTAAACGTGTAGAACGTTCGCCAGTGCACACAGTGATGCCAGCTTTTATCAGCTGTCTGAAATAGTGCTCTTTCTCGTCATCTTCTATCCCTTCCCATTCCTGAACTATGCAAACAGTTCTTTTTTTAGGAAGTGTTGAAGCAAGAGCACACCATCTATTTCTGTACAGCTTGCCAGTTTCCAAAATTAGCCAACAACTATAAAACAGAAGACATGAGCCCCCATGCTAATTGTGTGTCAGCATGACAAATATTTTTAAGTCCTGGAATGCTTCTCTCCAGTGGTAACTTCGATTCTTCCAAAAGTACAAAGACTTCTTTAAAATACATTTTATTTTTATTGCCTGTCCTGCAAATGATTTCATTTTAATATTCTGGTTGTAAAAGGAGAGAGATTTTCTTTATTTTAATTAAGAGTGAAAGTATTACAATGAAGCAGGGTTTTTTTCTTCTCTTTTTCTTTTTTTTTGGTCACCTGGCTTTGGTGCAAATCGTGAGCCCTTAAAGTTGACTCTATTTCCAAATAATACATAGACAAGAAGATTAGCTTAAAGGTATCATTACAAATCCATATAGTAAGTTAGAACAGTTAACTTTTTCTTTTTTTTATTTGTTTATTGAGGTCACTTTGGTTTATACCATTATATAAATTTCAGGTGTACATCATTATATTTTGACTTCTGTATAGACTGCATTGTGTTCACCACCAATAGTCTAGTTTCCATCTGTCACCATACACTTGTGCCCCTTTACCCCTTTTGCTCTCCCCCCACTCCCTTCCCCTTTGGTAACACCAATCTGGTCTCCGTATCTATGTGTTTGTTTGTTTGTTTATCTTCCAGGTACGAATGAAGTCATACAGTAATTGTCTTTCTCTGTCTGACTTATTTCGCTTAGCATAATACACTCAAGGTCCATAGATAACTTTTTCTTATATGGTGAACCTTAGCTCTTGGGAATCCAAATATCTCAGAGATGAAAGTTTCTTCTCCGATAAAGAAAGACGCTTCTCCTTCCCCTTACTCTGACTTTCTCTCAGATCATTTATTTGTCTTTATGTTTTCTTTATTTTGGCCCTTCTTTATTTCTTCTCTCCCGCTTTTAGCCCTCCTAAATTTTCACTCACATGATTAAAATAATAGTGTGTGTGTGTGTGTGTGCGTGTGTGCACGTGCATGCATCTGGATATAAACACTAGCGATTATTCCCACATGGTGAAATATACACACATACAAACGCTCACATTTTTGGGGCTCTTATTTAATACCAGCCACTATTCTTGGTCATTGACATGTGTCCACTTACTTAATCCTTATAAAAGCCTCATGAAGTCGTCACTATGATTAAACCACAACATGATGAGGAAAACAGGACACAAAAATGTTGAGTAGCTTCCAAGGCCACTCAGCTAGTGACAGACAGAGCCAGGATTTGAACCCAGGCAGTCTGCCTCCAGAGCCCATGCCTTTGATCACTGTGCTACATGGCTACTCAGGATATACAAGCTACAGACATGATATATATATATATTCCTTTTGGGGGGAGAGCAGTGAACCTCTCCCCCCAAAATGGCCTCACTCTTAGGAACTTTCTAATCTAGAAGGAAGAGATAGATGAAAAACAAATGAGCAAATGGATATTTATTACTATCTTAAGTAGTAGGTGTTACGGAGAGGAACGGAGCAAAGTAGGGGATAGAACGTAATCAGGAGTACTGTGGGTATTATTTTCTACAGAGTGATCAGGAAGGGCTCTCTGATAAGCAGACATAGTGAATACGGGAATGCAGGAAACACATCCACTTCTATCCCCACCTTAACTGCTTATGCCCGTTTCTTTCCTTTGCACTATTGCATTTCATTCTTTTTTTTTTTTTTTTTTTTTTTTTTTTGCCAATATTCACCGAGTACCCACTGCGTGAAGCAGACAATACTAGGTGTTGCTGTGGTTTAAAAAAATGATAGGCGGTCTGGATCTGTACATTCAGAATGCTGACAAACTAAAAGGGAGACAAGACCCGGAGATAAACTCACCCAGTCACTTAGAAAACTGCAGGTTTCGACAAGAGATACTTCACATCACTACAGAGGCTGGCCAGCCTCTCAAATCCACTCTGATGGGGAAGTGAATGAAACATCAGCCAGCAACATTCACAGAATTGGTCCTGCCTGCAGACCGACTTCATAAGAGGTACCACTCCAAGCTCCTTCTGCCTAGCCTGCATTCACAGGGATTAACCTTTCCACACGTCTCAGTCATAAAATTAAGTTTACAAAGTGGAGTGTTTCTTTCAATCACTTTTGGTGTTCAGCTCAGGCTGAGGGTTGCCACTGTGCGGAGATGGAACGTCGGTCCACTAAATCCCTCAGGAAACAGGGATATACTGGGGGGGTGGTTGAAGTTAGCAACTTGCACCTGGCAGCAGACACACATGCAATTTGGGTTGTCAGAAGACTTGCTGCATTAAGATTAGTTTAATGTGGGGCTGGCCCCGTGGCTTAGCGGTTGAGTGTGCGCGCTCTGCTGCTGGCCGCCCGGGTTCGGATCCCGGGTGTGCACCGAGGCACCGCTTCTCCGGCCATGCTGAGGCCGCGTCCCACATACAGCAACTAGAAGGATGTGCAACTATGACATACAACTATCTACTGGGTCTTTGGGGAGAAAAATGAGGAGGATTGGTAATAGATGTTAGCTCAGGGCTGGTCTTCCTCAGCAAAAAGAGGAGGATTAGCATGGATGTTAGCTCAGGGCTGATCTTCCTCACAAAAAAAAAAAAAAGATTAATTTAATGTAATCACTGACCTCCTGAATAGGTGAGTCCTTTTCAGAGAACTTGATAAGATTTTTTTGGCTCAAGATTTCTTCAGATGGTTTTGCTATTCCTTACATAAAACAGCTACAAATGTGTGTCTTTGTCTATGTTCTTGTGCTCCAGGGTCTTGAAAATAAAATCGCTAAAGGTTTCTCTTAATCGGCTCTGCAAAACAGTCCGTCTGGCCCCGACTGCCATCTGTCGGTGGCCACTGTCCAAACAGCGCTTCTATCCCTCCATCTTTTCAAGATGGCATGAAGGACTTGTTTTCTTTTCTTTCAAAAATGTCATCTTGACACTTAGCTCAAGAATGCACCTGAGAAGAGGGGGCTTGTCCTCGACACTGCTGGTGGCATTAAGAAGAGGATGTCTCCAACACACTTGGGTTTATTTATTAAACATCACACTCTTCATGCTCTGTGAATCTACCACGGTTAAACTATGTGATCCAGTAACAACCCGAATAGGCCATTAGTAAAAATTCCTGCCCATTAAAACTCACTTATTCAGCCTTTAGCAACAGCAAATGTAGCCAGCCCTGGAGGACAGTCCCGGAGCCTCGAAATGGCACATTACGTTTCATTTACCAACTTGTACTCTCAGAGACAGAAAGCAAAGGCAAAAACAAAAAACAGACAATGCACATGTAAGGCTGTGTGTATGTATGTTTTTTTAAAGCTTTGCTAGCAAAATGACATCTCTCTCAAAAAAAAGTGTATTTTCTTCAAGTACTATGCTTCTGCATGGGGGAGGGGGTGTCAGATACTAAAAGACCTCTGCATTTAATGTTGCAGGATTATTGTGTTCTAAGCTTTACTGCAGTTCATGAGTGGGCATCTTAAGGGAAAATATACCAAAAAATGATTAATCAAAACTAAGTTTTTTTCTTTGATACATCAGTTTAAAAGGAAGCCCATTTTGCAATAATGCCTAATTTTTCTCTATTAGCTCCCAGGGACATAATATCACCAATAAGTCCTCTTAATGAGAGAAAATCATCCCCACTCCTGATAATTTCTGGATCAAAGAGGGATTTGCAAATACCAGCCTGCATTGTAATGTTTGACTAATGGCCTAATCCATCAACTGGCAAGTACTGGTATTGAGTTCATTAGCATTTATTATTATCATTTATTTATTAATTTGTTCAACGAATATTTCCACAGCTCCTACTATGTGCCAGTTTCTCTGTGCTGGGGGTTGAGCAGACAATAAATAAACGTGGACCCCTCCTTCCCAAGGCTGACCATCTAGTGGGGAAGCCATTGCAACAAATGCTTACACAGAGGAACGCCGACTTGTAAGTAGCAGGATGAGACTTTATGAGCCCCATCCCGTGATGATCTCCTTTTGTGGAGGTTTTTAGGAAAACAAATCCAGAGAGACCTCATTAGCGTAAAGGTGCCAAAGTCATGACTGATGAAACAGACTTTAACAAGACGAAGGATATTTTGTTTTATAGATGCTGCCCTTTTCAGAATCTAAATTACAAAAGCCACTGCCCAGTCTGAGATAGATGTGAGAGTTTGCAGGAAGTTATGTGCTTTTCCAGGATGGGCTCTGGCCTGAGGGAGGGTATCAGAGGGCTGAAGACGCATGGGGCATTGGGGGCAGGAGAGAAGAGGGAGAAGAAGATGGCGGCTTCTGACAGCCACAGTCAAATTCTATATGGGATGAAGTGACTTAGTGAAAAAAGATGGAGAGACGGGTTACACCAGCTCCTGGACTCCTAGTCTGTTCCAGATCGGCTAAGAGTCTGATTACTTCCTCCTCTTTCACAGACATGACCTACAGGCCCTGCCAGGCACTGGGTGCCGTAGGGCTTTGAGGAACACAAGCTGGAACTTAGGACACTTGGCCTTGTTGGTTTCCACCCGATATCCCGTAGTAAGGGACACTTATGCTTCTATTTGGGGGTAGTGTAGCCATGACCTCTGCCAAAAGGACAGCTCCTCAAAGGGCTTCCCTCCCTGGGGGCCTGGCCTCCAGCCTGCAGTGGGGAATGCGGCTCAGGCCAAGGTATTGAGTCCCTCTTTTTTTAATTAAAAAATGCACCAGAGATTCTGTCAAAGCTGACTCTGGCTGTAGAGTCGAAAGCTCACAGCAGCCAACCATGGAAACTGAAAAGTAATAAAGGTTGTTCGGATACGATTTGGGGGAATCTTGGTTTTTAGTTTGTTTTTTATTTTTCACTTTTCAGAAGAGTGACCATAAATACATAATAAAATGCTCCTTTCTCCCGAAGCTAAAAAACCCAATTCTTTTCTCCAATTTTTACAGAAATCTACCCTATACAGTCCTGGGTGAGGAATGGGATGGCGCTATGACTTCTCATTTTGCAGATGAGTAAAATGCGGCTCCAAGAGGTTCGAGAGTTTGCATTAAAACAGTCAGCTCAACCCTTGATTTTTTGAGCTATTCCACTGTTGGGTATTTATCCAAAGAACTTGAAAACACCAATTTGCAAAGGTACATGCACGCCTGTGTTCATTGCAGCCTTATTCACAATAGCCAAGACTTGGAAGCAACCTAAGTGCCCATCAAGGGATGAATGGATAAAGAAGATGTGGTATATATACACAATGGAATACTACTCAGCCATAAGAAATGATGAAATCCAGGCATTTGTGACAAGATGGATGGACATTGAGGGTATAATGCAAAGTGAAATAAGTCAGAGGGAGAAGGTCAAATACCATATGATTTCCTTCATTAAGTAGTAGATAATAACAACAATAAACAAACACATAGGGACAGAGATTGGATTGGTGGTTACCAGAGGGGAAGTGGGGAGGGAGGAGGGTGAAAGGGATAATTCGGTACATGTGTGTGGTGATGGGTTGTAATTAGTATTTTGGTGGTGAACATGATGTAATCTATGCAGAAATAGAAGTACAATGATGTACACCTGAAATTTTTACAATGTTATAAACCAATGTTACTGCAATAAACAAAAAATTAAAAACAAAACAAACAAACAAACAAAAACAAAAAAAAAAACCAGTCAGCTCAGGGACTCCTGCCCAGCCCCTCTGACTATAAAGGCAGGCAGGGACCTTAGGGGGATGGGCAGAAACACAGAACTCCATCTGAGTTCTCAACACAAAAGGAGGAGTGAGATGAAAATTCTCCCATTCGTGAGACCCTTTCGCCCTTCTTAAATTTACCCATTTGAAATAACTCTGAGACTCTGAGAGCTCTCCACAGAGGAGTAGTTAATGCTATTTTAGATCCTTCACATTTTCCAGGTCGCTTCTTGGACCCTGCTGGGTAAATTAAATGTGGTATTCATTGCTACCTCTGAAAATTCAAATCTGTGTATTCATGCATGGTGGGTCATGTCCAAATCTCTCATTCAACAATCGCCAATATGTCTCTTTTGTGGCAATGGGAATTTTGAACCAACCCCAGATGAAATCTCCAACCTTCAGCACATTTGCAGATGACAATTATATCTCTACAATCACTAAAAAAAAAATAAAATAAAACCAACAGAAATGGAATCAACAGTAAAAGAGCTAAATTATAGATAACAGAATATTCATAAAACTATACCTCATCTCATGAATGTGGGTGCACTGTCTGTATGCCAGGATTTCTTTAGCCAGTGGTGATGTTCAGCATATTGCAATTGAGTGCAATTACAGTTAGCTATAATTAAGAACAATTACAGCTTTTATTTCTCTACTTGTTCTTTAAAAGCACATTTGTAATAAAATTTTTTTTAAAAGGTGAAGAATATAATTATACATCCTTATAACGTCTCAAATAATTAGTTTGACTAAAGTTTCTTCTGGAACAATTTTCATTTTAACTGTCAGATCTGCCATTTATAGTCAATGGAACATACTTAAAAAAAAAATTCCATCATTAACCTTTTTCACCCCATATAGCTGTATATGAATTATTGGTACAAATTAAAGGTTTCAGTATTTAAATCTCTAGGGCCTGTGGAAAGCTATAAAAAAAATTTTCCCTTTTAGCTGTGTATTTGTGTGTATGTGCATGCAGACATGTAAGCCTGTGTGTGTGTGTGTGTCTTTTAATAAAAAAAGAAATGCTATATTTATAGAGGATGTTTTCTTGCTCAAGATTTTTGGAAAAAAATTGCTTGTGTTAGAAAGGTGTGTTCTTTAATTCTATATTACAGAACACAGTCCTCTTTGTTTATTTGCTGCAGGTTTATGCAATGCCCAAATCATGCAGTACCAAAACTAAGAAGTCCCTGGATTGTGATAAATCTCTGTAGCACAGGGTCAATCTCAGACTAATAGGATTGGTGCTTAATTAGGATCGGTGACATACTACCTTCTCATAAATCTAGCCTCTAACTCAACTACGCTTTATCACCATCTCCCCTGCTAGACTGTAAAGTCCATGAGGGTAGGGATGATCTCTCGTCCATCTCTATCTCCAGCCCCCAGGACAGAAAGTCACTGTCGTAAAGTGCTCAATAAGCTGAATATGATGAATCAGTGAAGAGGGCTTTTTTAGGTCTTTCCCATTTATGCTGGGAATAATTGAAAGTTAATCACCTGAATGACTTTGAAGATAGAAGAAAATTAGGTAATACAACTCTGGAAATTAAGGATATTTTCACCACTTATCTGGTTGAATTAGCTGTCCTGGGAAATAAATCGTTAGCCAAGTCTGTGTACCTGAGAAAGCGGGGTTGGAACGGATAATCTTTCAAGGTTCTTTAGAACCTTGAGATTATCTAATCGTTTACCAAATTTAGACCAAATTTTAAAGGCAGTTAACACAAGACTAGAACAAGTATGTGTAGTTGTGTGTAGGGTGGATAAATGGCAACCCATTCACAGGACCGACCATTAGTATCAAAGATACTAATACACTGAGACATTAGTCTTATTAAAAATAATCTCAATATTCAAAATATCAAAATAGACTTGGATACAGTTTATATTGTAAAGTCTATCATTTATTCCATAACAGCCATAAACTACTATGTGTTTACTGTACTTTACCTTGCTTAGCACTTTAAATGAATTCTTTTATTCTCCACTACTGTTAGTTATTATTATGACCATTGTTCAGATAAGGAAACAGGCTCAGAGAAGTGAAGTAAATTTGAATCCAGGTCTGTCCAACTCTAAAAAAATGGTTTAAACAAGAAAACAAAACAAAACATGGCTAATCATGGTCAAAAGACACCAAAAATAGGATGGTAATCTGGGTGGACCTCTTTCTATAGCAATCTAATAGCCAAAATGAGAGAAATAGGGATCTAAGAACAGAGTTTCACTCCCCAACTTAAGTTTACTTATAGGTCTAGAAGCTTTCATCTTCCAGGTTCTCAGACATAGACCCTTTCTAGGAAAAAGTTCTGTATGTATTGGAGGTATTGAGAGCAGATATGGGGGTCAAATGGTATTTCTCAGGGTCAAGTCTAGGGTTGGGGTTAGTTTGAACTCCTGGGTACCCACCCTCCCCCAAATGCACAAGAAGGAACTGACATGGCCATTCATCATAGCACTGTCTGTTACTGAAACAATCTGAATGCCAGGAATAAGGTAATGGCGAAATAAACCGTGCTCCATCCACACTGTGGAACATCCATGAGCAGTTAGAAAGAATGAGGTAGTCTTCTGTGTTCTAAAAAGATTAGAATGCCAAGGTATGTTGAATGAGAAAAAGAATAAGGTGCAGAATAATATGTTGGGTTTTGTGCTGTTGATGTTAAAGGCAAACACAGAACAAGATGTTTCACGGGTACATTTGAGTATGGAAATGCATAGATACGGGGCTGGAAGGAAACACAGCAGGCGGACAGATGGCGGCCTCTGCAGAAAGGGGAGTGGGGGACATAGAAAATTTCAGTCTTATGAACAAAATCTGGTTTTTTCAAAGGCCTCCCAGCCAACTCAAGGGCCCAGAGGGTGAGGTGTCATTTCCAGGGCAGCAGCAGGGCCACCTTCTGGGGACAGAGGGTGCCAGGGTGCACACGTGAATGTGGCATCTCCTGAAGGGTGGCAGGAGCTGGGCACCGATCCTCTGCCCCAGCTCCCAGGGAAGGGCTGCAGGCTCGGGTCTGGGATGGGACGCCAGGTACACATCACGCTCTGTGTGCGCGACCTGCCTCCCATCTGTGACGCCAACCCGCCAGGCTGCGGATAGGACACTTACCATGCCCACAGCTGGGCTAGGTCCAGCAACGTGGTCAGCAGGTCACTCATGGCTTTGGGATGTGCACAGGCCTGGGGATCTCGCCTGCCCAGAGAAGGGCGAAAGTGAGCCCAGGTTGCCTTCCCAACGGCTGCACAGTGGGCCTCCCATCCACTAGGGGCACTAGGGAAGATCCCCAGGGCCCTCTGCAGGCCTGCTTAGCAGCACACGGGACACAGCTCGACCTTCACCAAGTGCTGCCAGAGGCAGTTTGGGAGGATAATAGGGTGGACACTTGTGACCACAAAGGCCCATCCAGAGAAAGGGCAGCTTATTCCAACACTCATTTCACTTGGTCAGGCTGGCCTAAGAGTATGTAGATAGATTCCTGAAAAGTGTACACAACCAACTTTTTATGTTTTGAAACAATTTTAGGTGCCCTCAAGTAGCTTTTCTATTTAAAGGAGCCCTTTGAGGACTCTGTTTTGGTAAGGAATATAATGAATCTCTCACTTGTTTTATAAACTTGTATTTTCGTAAATCAGGTTTGCTAATTGGAAAGTTTGGTAACTAACAGAATTCTCTGTGGTAAGGGTTAAGTAGAAAGTAAGGAAGTAATTCGACTAATAAAAAAAGTCCTAGATGACAGCTGTGGTCTGTGTTCTATATGGAGTCATTTGCTTTTTCATCTAACATCCTGGGAGTAGAAAGGTTAGCTTTTTCTGAGATGGTGGACTGATGATGTTCCAAATTATTACAGAGAAGTTGTAAAAAGTAAGTGTGAATGGAACCATCTGAGCAAACATTCCAGGGGAATGTCTCTTAGCTTATACGCGTAGTCAGGGCCAGTCTTACTCAGGTTAGGAAATGATGTTGGGAGCTTCAAGGAAATTCTCACTTTCCTCTCACTAACGTAACCCCCCAGAAGGCTTCTCTGAGAGCTGAAATTTCCCTCCCTTCCTTCTGGCCTCCCACCCTCCCTCCATTCCTTCTTCCTTCCTCCCCTTCTCTTCCTCCTTTAGGAAGAGTTTCTCTCAGCTTTACTAAGATATAATTGATAGACAATAAACTGCATATACTTCAACTGTAGGCTTTGTTAAGTTTCACATATGTATATACCTGTGAAACTATTGTCACAATCGAGATAACACATATACCCCTCAACCCCAAAAGTTTTCTCCTGTCCCTTTGTAATCCCTTCCCCCCATCCCTCCTCCATCCCCAAGTAAGCACTAATCTTCTTTCTGTCACTCTAGATTAGTTTGCATTACCTAGAATTTTATATAAGTAGAATCGTATGGTATTACTTTTTTTGGTCTGGCTTCTTTTACTCAGCATAATCATTTTGAGATTCATCCATGTGGTAGCCTTTATCAATAGTTCATTTTCTTTTATTGCTGAGTATCATTGCGTTGGATGAATATGCCACTGTTTATCTATTCTCTTCTTCTTCTTCTTCTTTTTTTTTTTGTGAGGAGGACTAGCCCTGAACTAATATCTGATGCCAATCCTCCCCTTTTTTTTTTCTTGAGGAAGAATGGCCCTGGGCTAACATCCGTGCTCATCTTCCTCCACTTTATATGGGATGCCGCCACAGCATGGCTTAACAAGTGGTGCGACTGTGTGCTCCCGGGATCTGAACCTGCGAACCCCAGGCCACAGAAGCGGAGAGCACACACTTAACAGCTTGCACCACCGGGCCAGCCCTATCTATTCTCTTCTTGATGGACAGTGGGTTGTTTCCATCTTTTGACTATTACAAATAAAACCGCTGTAAACATTCAGGTACACATCTTTGTATGGACATTGTGAGATTTCCCTTCTCTGGGGTAAATATCTAGGAGTGGAATGGCTGCATCATAGGGTAGGTGTATATTTAATTTTTTAGGGAACTGCCAAACTGTTATCTAGAATGATGGTACCATGTTACATTCCCACCAGGAATTTTATGAGAGTTCCAGTGCTTCCACTCTCACTACGATTTGATATGATCAGTCTTTTTAATTTTAGCCATTCTGGAAGGTGCATAGTGGTAGCTCTTCATAGATTTAATCTGGTTTCCCCTAATAACTAATGATGTCGAGAATCTTTTCAAGTGCTTGTTTGACATCTATATCTTCTTTGGAAAAGTTCCTGTTCAAATCTTTTGCCCAATTTTAAAAAAATTGGGTTGTTTGTTTTCTTATTGTTGTGTTTTCAGTGTTCTTTATCAGATCTATAATTTACAAATGTGTTCTCCTAGTCTGTGACCCGTCTTCTTTCTCATAACGATTTCTCTCAAAGAGAAGATTTTTTTTACGAAGTCCTATTTATCAACTTTTGGATCATCCTTTTTAGAGTTGTATCTAAGAAATCTTTGCCTACTCAGAATCACAAAGATTTTCTCCAATGTTTTCTTCTAGAAGTTTTGTAGTTTTATATTTAGTCCTGTGATAATTTTGAGCTAATGCTTTTTATGTGGTGTAAGGATCAAAGTTTGTTTGTTCATTTATTTTTTGCATGTGGATGTCTAATTGGTCCAGCACCATATGCTGAAAAATCTATCATTTTTCCACTGAATTGCCTTTGCACCCTGTTGAAAATCAATTGTTCATATATCTATAGGTCTCTTCCTGTATTCTCTATTCTGTTCCCTTTATCTGCTTGTCTATCTTTTGTCTATCTAATCACTGTTTGATTACTGCAGCTTGATAATAAGGCTTGAAATTATATAGTGTTAGCCTTCCAACTTTGTTCTTATTTTCCAAAGTTACTTTGGTTATTTTAGGCTCTTCAGATTTCCACAGGAATTTCAGTAAATTCTACAAAAAAAGCCTGCCAGGATTTTGATTGGTATTGCATTAAATCTATAGATCCATTTGGAGAGAATTGACATCTTAACAATATCGAATCTTCTGACCCAAGAATCAGTGTGGCTCTCCATTTATTTGGGTCTTCTCTAATTTCTCTCCACAATGTTTTGTGGTTTTCAGTTTACAGATTTTCACATCTTTGGTCAGATTTATTTCCTAGCCCTTAATATTTTTGATGGTATCATAAATGGTATAGTGTATAGAAATACAATTTACTTTTATATATAGATCTTATATCCTGCCAACTTGCTAAGCTTATTTGTTAGTTCTAGTAGCTTTTTTTTGTAGATTCCATAGAATTTTCTATATAGACAATCATGTTGTTTTCAAATAGTCAGTTTCACTTTTCCCTTTTCAATATAGTTGTCTTTTATATTGCACTTTTATATTGCAGTTTTTCTTATTGTACTGGCTAGACCCTCCAGTATAATGCTGAATTAAAATGGAGAAGCAGACATCATTGTCTTCTTCCTGATCTTAGATGAGAATCATTCAGTCTTTCACTATTAAGTACGATAATACCAGTAAAATTTTCATATCAGATTGAGGAAGTTCCTGTCTATTCCTAATTTGCTGAGACTATTTTTTCAGGAATGGATATTGAATTTTGTCAAATCCCTTTCTGCATCTATTAGATGATTATATGGTTTTTCTCTTTTAGTTTATTAATATGGTGAATTACATTATTGATTTTCAAATGTTGCAACAAGTTCGCATTCTTGGCATAAAACCCACATGCTCATCATGAATTTTCATTTATATCTATTGTTGGATTCAATATGCTAAAATTTTGTATAGAATTTTTGCCTCTATCTTCACAATGGATAGTGATCTGTAGTTTCCTTGTCATGTCTGATTTTAGTAATATGGTGATGCTAGTCTCATAGAATGAGTTGGGAAGTATTCCTTCCCTTTCAATTTTCTGGAAGAGTTTGAGTAGAGATTGTATTATTTCTTCCTTAAATATTTGGTAGAGTTTACCAGGGAACCCCTCTGGGTCTGGAGTTTTCTTTGTGAGAAAGTTTTTAACTACATTCAATTTCTTGTTGGATATGGGGCTATTTGGGTTATTTATTTCTTCTTGAGTAAGCTTTAGTAATTTGTGTCTTTCAAGGAATTTGTCCATTTCATGTAAGTCAGCAGTGGGTCCCTAGCCTGCAAGCTAAGAACTTTTTTTTTTTGTTTTTACATTTTTAAAGATTGAAAAAAATATGTGACATAGACCATATGTGGTCCTAAAATCTTTACTGTCTGGCCCTTTACAGAAAAGTTTGTTGACCCCTAACCTAAGTTTCAAATTTATTGGCATAAAGTTGTTCATAATATCCCTTATTATCCTTTTAAATATCCATAGGGAATGATATCAGATCTTGCTTTTTTTCTTTTTTGCTGAGGAAGATTAGCCCTGAGCTAACATCTGTGCCATCTTCCTGTATTTTGTATATGGGATGCCGCCACAGCATGGCCTGATGAGCAGTGTGTAGGTCCATGCTCGGGATCCAAACCCGTGAACCCTGGGGTGCCGAAGCAGAGCACACGAACCCAACCACTACACCACTGGGCTGGCCCCCTCATCTTGCTTTTTTGATATTAGTAAGTCATATTTTCTTTTTCCCCCTAATCATTCTAGCTAGATCTTTAGCAATTTCATTAATCTCAAAGAACCAGCACTGGTTTCATTAATTTTCTCTGTTGTTTTTCTGTTTTCTATTCCAATCTTGTCTTTATTGTTTCCTTTCTTCTACTTATTTTGTGCTTAATTAGCTCTTCTTTTTATAGTTTCTTAAAGTGGAAATTGAAGTCATTGATTGGAGGCTTTTCTTTGTTTCTAATATAGGGGTTTTGTGCTAAAAAGTCCCCCATAATACTGCTTCAGTGGCATCCAATAAATATTGATATCCTGTTTATATTTTTATTGAGTTCAAAATACTTTCTCATTTTCCATTTATTTGACACATGGATTATTTAGAAGTATGTTATTTTAGTTTCAAATATTTGGAGATTTTGTTATTGATTTCTAATTCAATTCTATTTTGTCAAAGTGTGTGCTTTGTATCACTTGAATACTTGTAAACTCATTGAGACTTGTTTTAATGAGAGTATGGTCTATTTTGTTAAATGTTCCATATGCGCTTGAAAAGAATATGAATTCTGTTGTTGGTTGTAATATTCTATAAATGTTGATTAGATCAAGTTGGTTCAAGTGTTATTCAAATCTTTTACACCCTTACTGATTTCCTGTCTACTACTTCTATCAATTATTGAGAAAGGAGTGTTGAAATCAGTGAATATTGTGGATTTGTCTATTCCTCCTTCAGTTTTTTCCCCCTGTATGTTGAATCTCTGTTATTAGATGCCTAAAAGTTTAGGATTTCTATGTCCTCTTGATAAATTGATGAATTGACCCCTTTATCATTATCAAATGACCCGTTTTATCCCTGGTAATATTCTTTGCTCTGAAATTCACTTTGTCACTGTTAACAGAGCCACTCCAACTTTCTTTTATGAGTGTTACCATGGTGTATTAGTTTCTTAGGGGTGCTGTGACAAAATACCAGAAAATACGTGGCTTAAAACAACAGAAATTTATTCTCTCACAGTTCTAGAGGATAGAAGCCCAAAATTAAAATGGCGGCAGGGCCTTGCTCTCTCTGAAGACTCTAGGAAAGAACACTTTCTTGCATCTTTCTAGCTTCTAGTAATTGCCCAAAATCCTGGGTGTATTTTCTTGGCTTTCATCTGCATCACTCCAGTCTCTGCCTCTGTCATCACATGTCCATCTTCCCTGTGTGTGTCTATGTCTCTGTGTCTCCTCTCTTCTTCTTATAAGGACACGAGTGATATTGGATTTAGGGCCAACACTAATCCAGTATGCTCTCATCTTAACTAGTTATATCTGCAGACTCTATTTCCAAATAAGGTCACATTCTGAGGTTCTGGGCAGACAAGAGTGGGGGAATGCTATTAAACCCAGTACAGTCTGCCCTCTGGACCCCAAAAATTCATAACCATACCACATGGAAAAAACATTCACCTCATCTTAACATCCTCCAAACTCTTAACCCATTCTAGCATTAACTTTAAATCCTAAATCTTATCTAAACATTTTCACCACAAAAAAATTCCAAATATCAGCATATAAATCATCTATATTAGATATGGGTGAGATTCTGGGTATGATCCATCCTGGGAAAATTCCCATCCATCTGTGGACCTGTGATACTAGAAAATAAGTTATCTGTTTCCAACGTACAATAGCGGGTCAGGCATAAGATAGACATTCCCATAGGGAAAAAAAAAAAGAGAGAGGGAGAGAAAGTTGAAGGAATAAAGGACTCTCTAGTCTAAACAAGTTTGCAACACAACAGGACAAGTTGCATTAGGTTTCAGGGCCTGAGAATAATTCCCTGAGTCTTGATCCACCTCTGGGCCCGGGAAGGCTGAGCCACCTCCTGCCTCTGGGCTGGCAGAGATCCCATCAACCTCTGCCTCTGAGCCCATGGAGGCCCCACTGGCCCTTCCTCTGGGTCTGTCTCTCTGACCTCTGTTTCTGAAGCTCTGTCCTCAGAGCCAGTATTCCTTATTCTTGAAGAGTAGAGTATGTTTGTAGCTGAGTAGTTCTATCAGCCTATTTCCTATCTGTAGAATCCCTGAAGTCTGACAGCCTTTTGCCATTTCATCCTGTCTCTGTTCCCTTCAGTTCAAGCTGTCAGTGTTTCTGCTGACATAATGTTCTCAGAAACCTTGTTGGTCTTCTGTGTATGATGTGGGGCTCTAAACCATTACACAAGAGGATTCTCTACAGACCCTTCCTAGATAACCCCATGTCTATTCCTGGCTTCTGCTGAGATGGTTGATTGGATCCATGCGTCACAAACTTAATCTCTTCAGCCAAGGACTGTCCAACCACACCCGTGGCCTTCTTTCCAGAGTACGCTCTGGATGGGCTGAGAATTTTCCCAGTCATCAAGTGCTAGGTCCTTTTAGTTAACAGTTAATTCCTCAATTTATCTTTCTCCTATCTCATTTTACTATAAGTAACAAAGAGAAACCAGGCCACACTTTCCACACTTTGGTTAGAAGTGTCCTCAGTTAAATATCCAAGTTCATCACTTATAAATTCTACTTTCCACCAAACATTAGAATGCAATTCAGCCACGTTTTCTGCCACTTCATAACAAGGCTTGCCTCTCCTCCAGTATCCAATAACATGTTTATTCTGAGACCTCACCAGAAGCACCTGAATATTCATATTTCCACCAACATTCTGTTCATGATGATATATGCATTCTCTAAAATGATGGAAGCTTTCTCTATCAAGGCCTTCACTTCCTTCTGAACCTTCACCAGAATCACCTTTATGGTCCACGTTTCTACCAACAATTTCTTCAAGGCAATTTAGGCTTTTTCTATCACGCACCTCAAAATTCTTCCAGCCTCTACTTATTACCTAATTCCAAAGCCATTTCCACATTATTAGGTATTTGTTACAATAGCACCTCATTTCCCAGTACCAAAATCCATATTAGTTTCCTAGGGCTCCCATAACTAATTACCAGAAACTAGGTGACTTAAAACCATAGAAATTTATTTTCTCCAAGTTCTAGAGGCCAGAAGTCTATGATCAAGGGGTTGGCAGGGCCATGTCCCCTCTGCAGGCTCTAGGGAAGAACCTCTTGCCTCTTCCTAGCTTCTGGTGATTGTCGACAATCTTTGGCATTCCCTTGCTTGCAGCAACACCATTCCAGTCTCTATCTCTGTTGTCACATGTCCTTCTTCCCGGTGTGTGTGTTTCTTCCCCTGTTCTTATAATGACACCAGTCGTAGTGGATTTAGGGCCCATCCTACCCAAGGAGGCTCTCATCTTAACTAATTATATCTGCAAAGACCCTATTTCCAAATAAGATCATATTCTGAGATTTTGGGTGGATGTGAATTTTTGGGAGACACTATTCAACCCAGTAGACATGGAGTATCTTTTTTCACCCTTTCACTTTTAGCCTATTTATATTTTTATACTGGCAGTGCATTTCTTGCAGGCAGCATATAGTTGTGTCTTGCTCAGCTTATGGCTTATTTTTCCCATTACTAAGACAACACCATTCTGTGTACTGCGTCCATGACTCTTGAGGTTTTCCTGTCTGGCTGAAGGGAACAGTCACCATTTTCAGCCCTGCGTGAATGCCAGGCACTGTTATTTCCAATCCTTTCAGATGGTTCTTTCCCCAGCCTCCAGGAGTTTTTTCACACTCATTAAGCTGATCAGTACTCAGCTGAGTACTCAAGAGGGCCCTTCTAGAGATGTCTGAAGTTTTTTCTCTCTGTAGCTCTCTGCTCTCCAGTATGCATGTGAATTCTAGCCATCTTGGTCTTCCTGGACTCTCAGTTTTGTCTCCTCAACTCAGGGAGCCCACCAGGCTCCTCCTAACTGCCTTCCCCTCCCCCAGTGCCCTGAGCCATGGCCTGGAAATTCTCTCAAGATAGCAAACTGGGGCAATTTAGAGCTCACCTCCTTTGTTTCCTATTTCTTAAGGATTACTGTCCTTCATTGTCTGGTTGTCCAGTGCCTTACAAGGTGTTGTTTTTTTTTTTTTTCCAAATATATATTTAATTTTATGCTATATTTATAAAATACATTTTGTCCTTCTTAAAATTGGTTCATAACACGGGAAGATGGATCCAGTTCCCATTACTCCATCTTGGTCAGAAGCAGAAATCCCCCAGCTGACTTTTATTGAATTGGAAAATAAGCTTTCAATTTCACAATTACAGTTAAGATTAAAACGTGTAGGGTGGGTAACACTTTCAAATTCACATCAAAATGACTAATCTGTCTTTCTTAAGAGAATAGCTTTATGGGGTAAGTCCATGAAGGACATTAGGAGGAGGCACAATAATGTCGGTCAAGAGTCTGA
Organism: Ceratotherium simum simum; assembly: GCF_057802395.1. Taxonomy (NCBI): domain Eukaryota; kingdom Metazoa; phylum Chordata; class Mammalia; order Perissodactyla; family Rhinocerotidae; genus Ceratotherium; species Ceratotherium simum. The sequence goes on from NC_141931.1 coordinate 22,972,311, forward strand.
CCACCCGAGTTCAAATCGTGGTTCTGTCCTCCATCAGCTGTGTGACCTTGGGCAAGTGACCTCATCTTTGCACTTCAGTGTCCTCATCTACAAAATGTAGGTAAATCTGGACTCTTGGGAAGCTTTCACGCGATAGCAGATGTCAATACACTCAATACAGTGCCGGGCACGTAGCAACTAGCATTCAATTCTCAATAAATATTAGCTGTGATTATTACTTCTACTTCATGATATTGCCTGGAGACAATACGTGTGAACAATGTAGGAAAAATTCTTTAAAAATACAGCTTTGGGTTTCTCAATGGACAGACATTTTCCAGCTTATAAAGAGAAAGTATGAAATCATTAGATTTCCAGTGGATCCGCTGTCAGTGAGTTCACCACAGGGTAGGATAAGGGGATTCACCATGGGCAGCATGCATAATAAGTTTGGGAATTGACTTAGTGCCATTTAAAAACGTTGCACCTGATAAGCTGCTGGTTTTTAATACAGATTTATTTTTTTTCGGGTGGCACATTTTATAGTTGATCACAGTAGATCACTATTTCTAGTTAATCATCCCCTTCCTAAGTTCAGACAAGCTTTTATAACCAACTGCCTACAAACCAGACCTACTGGTATGATTGAAAGTTGATGATATAAACCAGTAACTGGGAAGTCTCTATGCTAGAGCGATTTTCACATTATCTGTTAAACTGCCCCGGGTATCTGCAGCTCTGATAAAGAGGATTCACTTTAGAATAATACCAGCTAAATCAAGTTGCTCTTAGAATCTCACCAAGTGATTAGGCTACTTACAATATGAAGGGTTAGCAATTTCAGACATTACATTGAAGCCATCATGTTGGTGCTATTGAACTGGTCAGATGATTCATCTCAAGAAATCCAGTAACACGCTATGACCTCTTATACTCAGACCCCAATTTTATTCTATTTGGCTCTTTATAATCCATTTTAAAGCTTATATTATACCTCCTCCTTGAGCTGCAAGTTTTGGCCTCTGGCCCAAAGACGTAAACTTCTGAGATTACCTCCAATTCTTTTGGCCCCAAATGAAAAAATCTACCACTTGGACTTTCTTTGCCCAATGAGAATCAGGTTAAAAATATTTTTTGTTAGGAGCCAGTCCCATGGCGTAGTGGTTAAAGTTCGGTGCCTTCCACTTTGGTGACCCAGGTTCGCCGGTTTGGATCCTGGGCACAGAACTACACCACTCATCAACCATGCTGTGGCCGTGACCCACATACAAAATAAAGGAAGATTGACACAGATGTTAGCTCAGGGCGAATCTTCCTCAAAGAAAAAAAGAAAAAAGAGGAAGATTGGCAACAGATGTTAGCTCAGGGCCAGTCTTCCTCAGCAACAACAACAAAAATATTTTTTGCTAAAATTATCTTTAAGGTTCTGACTCACATTCATTACTGTTACAGTGAACACAGTCATTTGGGTCCAAGAATTCTCTGATTCTAGAAACCGTAAAGGGCACCAAGTGCTTGCCTTCCTAGACTCGAATTGCTCCAGAAACTCTGTGTAGCAGACCCAGGCCACAGTTTTAGGTCCTGCAGCCATGTACAAGGATGCAGTGTTATGAAGGCTCTGTACCTTCATAAATCTCGCATTCTGCTCCTGCCTGCCTACCGGGTTTAAGCTAGTGGCTCCCAACCTCATGGCAGTTGATATGGCAACCACTTGGACTGCAGAGCCACTGTTGGATGCTTCACATATCATGACATGTCTATCATCTTAGGGTTCAAATAATTAAGATCTTTTTATATGTGTAATTGCTTCCAAGCTGCTCAGTAACTTGCTGTGTGGCCTTGAGCAGGTAATTTACCCTCTCTCGTGTCTCTGTGTGAAATGCCCTGTATCTGTAAAACAAGAAGAATGTTACTGACCTCTCTCATTGGGATTTGGGCTGGATTAATTTGTTGCTGTATTTAAAGGGTAGTTAATTCTAATCCTCGCTTCAAAGCAAAATGTTTGAATGTTCTGTTCTCCTGCTATCCAGGATGCCCTAAAGGAGCCAGTGTTAGAAAGCAAACAATCAAGGGGAAACAATCATAAGAAAAGAAAGGCTGGGCAAAACGATGTCCGCGTTTTACTTTTTGGCACTTCCTCCATTCTTTCAAGTACTATTATCTCCACCTGAAAGTAAAGAATTACCAGACCTAACCCTCCTCTACAGACACAAATTTTCCTGTGTTTGCCTTACACAATAACAATAAAAATCATCTTTATGTGCTTTTTATCTCCTACATTGTTACACAATGCTTTTCTCCATAATGGATCTACAACACTTAGGAACGAGATTGGGAGATTTCTGGCAAATTGGGGCAATATGCAGAGCCTGACAGTGGATCAGGGCAATGACTAGTTCAAGTATACGATGCGTCCCAGATAGTTCAAGTCACCACGTGGACTTATTTTGCCATTACTATCTAAGGCAAATAACAACAATTCCAAAAACCATTAATGAGACTGTTTGGGGAATGGAACGTTTTGATAATTTGGAATTTCTATTTTCAGCCTTTGTGGTTGAACGTCTTTTAACAATGAATTGATTCACAGTGAGTAAGCCCAGTCTATAGGAACTGAAAAGTGTGCCTACCTGTGTAGATGGAGAGGATCTGATGAGCTCTCACTCTGACCATCAGCGTGTGCTCAACATTAGGTCAAGGAGACGAGACAGAAATATGGGGTGGATGCAGTAGAAAGAGCACAGGGCCCTGGGTTTCAGCCTTCTGTTTGGGGAACTGGCCTTGGACAAATGACTTGACGTCTATGGTCTCTAGGGAAACTTCCTGTTCTAACAGTCTCTGATTATGACCCTACAAATACTTTAAAAGCTATTTGGATTTTTAGCAAATCTGTGCTATTCACTTATTTTCTTACTAATTGTGTCTTGCTCTCAAAAGAAGAAGAGTTCAAGGGCCAGCCTGGTGGCATAGTGGTTATGTTTGCATGCTCTGCTTTGGTGGCCTGGGGTCATGGGTTCGGAACCTCAGGCGTGGACCTATACACCGCTCATCAAGCCATGCTGTGGCGGCGTCCCACATACAAAATAGAGGAAGATTGGCATAGATACTAGCTCAGCAACAATCTTCCTCAGGCAGGAAGAGGAAGATTGGCAACAGATGTTAGCTCAGGGCCAATCTTCCTCGCCAGGAAAAAAAAAGTGGAGTTCAAGAAAACAACAGAAAACAATGTAGATAATTAATAGTTTCTATTTACTTGGGATCTAATTAAATAAACATTTTATTGCATACCATTGCTTGTACTACTTGATAAATGTCCATGTCACAGAAGAACACAAAACTTTTAAGACAAACACAATTTTAAGAATAAGCCTTGCAAACAATACCACTCCAGAGGAAAGAGTCACAAGAAGAGCTGCTATCCATCTAGCACTCAGCATGCATTATGTCACTGCGTCCTCCCAACAATCCTATGAGGATTGAAGGCCCAATATTAACAGTGCTTTACAGATGAAACAACAGGCTTAGAGTGATTAACAGACTCCTCCAAGACCACAGAGGTAATAAGTGACAGAATTGAGACGTGAGGCCAGAGGTTATTTGACCTTAAGTCCTGTAGCTCTGCGAATCCATTCATCCAGCTCATCTGGCTAATAAACACTGAAGCACGGAATAGTGGAATGAACTAATGCCTGGAGTCGGATCTGGGTTGAAGTCCCAGCTCTGCCTTTTAAAAGCTGTCCAAGTTATATCAACAATCTGAGCTGCTGTTTGTTCATTTGAAAAATGGGAGGTATGATCCATACCACTCAGGGTTGCTGTGAGGATGAAATTACACCAGCTAATGAATTTAAGTACCTGGTATTGTATCTGGCACATGGAAGAAATTCAGTAAAAGTTGCCTATTATTATTATTATTTTTCTAGATGATGAAAGATAAAGCTTTTGGATTTTGTCATTTCCAGATTTCAATTTCCAACACGAACAGCTACTCTTTCAAACTTCTTTTAGAGGAAGGAATGACCATTCTTCCATGGAGTTTGACTATTGGTGTTAGTTAAGCACTGCTTTCTCCCCACCCAGATGTCCTGCTTTGGATAAGGATTTATATCAGAGAGGGTTAACAACACAGTTAATGCCCAGTTGTTCGCACTAATGGAAAGGAAAAGCAGTATGAATAATCCCAAACAGATAATCCAAAAATTATTTACATTTGTTCTGACTTAAAGTATGGGTGTCTAATGTCCTGGAAATAATTTTAAACAAAAGAGAAAATCACTCTGAACATTGAGCTTCCCCACTGTGCTCTTTTCTTTAATCACTTTTTTCTCTCTCTTTTCTGTTGTGGAAATGGAAGACACCACTTTGCACACTGATGTGCAGAGCAATCAAAGCCAGGGTTCACCTCTCTCAATAAACATCCTACCTCCCAAGGCAGAGAGGGATCTTTCAACAAGTGGACAAATAGTAAACCAAATTGCATTCACAGTAATCAGACTGGGTGGAGAAATCAGTAAAATTATAAAGCAACATTTTCAAGGATTAGTTGGAATAATGAACAACGGAATGTTATATAATGCTTTTTAGTTTACAAAGCACTTTTTCCATGATATCCTGTGGAGCTCAGCCAGTCTCCTGATTTGGCCTAGTATAATGTGGCTGGTGAGTGGCAGGGGGGATGTGCAATTCCATGTCCTCAAACTCCAAATCTGTGGTCCTTCCTCCATGCGTCACTCTCCATGATGTGGACAATTAAGCCCTGAGCAATTCAGACCTAGATATAAAGCTCTATGGAAATACTGCTGATTTCCAGAAATTTGGACAATTTGCTTGGATACTCCTCAATCTTGGTATGTCATTATTCTCATTCTTTTTGACTATTAATCTTACTCTTATTTTGAAACTGAGGAGAAAAAAGTCATGAGAATTAATCACATCCATATGTCATTAAAATTCTATTAGTTGGGATTTGGAAAAAAAAAAAATTTCCTCGTCATCATTTTGACCCCATTCTTTACTTATCAGGAATCTGTATGCTTTTTTTTTTTTTTTTTTTAAGATTTTATTTATTCATTTTTTTCCCCCCAAAGCCCCAGTAGATAGCTGTATGTCATAGGTTCACATCCTTCTAGTTGCTGCACGTGGGACTCGGCCTCGCGTTGGACGGAGAAGCGGTGCCCTGGGGCGCGCCCGGGATCCGAGCCCGGGCCGCCAGCATCAGAGCGCGCGCACTTAACCGCCAAGCCACGGAGCCGGCCCTGTATGCTTTTGATTTTAGACTAGAAGATTAAGTTTAAAGTTGATCCACATTTGTATAGGACTCTCCTAGCTTTAACGTCCCCAAATTTATCATGCATAGAAAAGACTCTCCACTCTCCAAGCAATTAATGAGGATTCCAGATGGGCTCTTTACTTTTCTCAGAATCAGAACCAGGAGTTAAATTGTGTTACTTTGGGGGCCTCTCCTACGGTATACTGTTCTGCTGCAAGTATAGAGGGAAGGGGTAGTTTATGCTTTCTTGGCCAGCAAGGACATGGTTAGAGGTGGCAGAATCGAGTTCTTAATGTCAGTGCTCGAACACGGGCTAGATCTGAACATTTACCCATTAGTTTTATTAGAAAGCAAAGGTCAGACTGATCCGGGCTAGAGACCCTGGAGGTCTTTCAAAAGAAAACGTATCACCTGGATCTTGCATGTTTCTGGGTATCAGAGATTCTCCTGTTCTGCCAGAGTATGTGCAAAACCTCTGATTTTAATGAAGAAACCACTCACAATAATACATACTTGCTTTGGGGATGGCCAAAAGAAAAGAAAATAAAAAAGAAATGTATTACCTACAGTGATAAACATCAGCTTATTTATCACTGTTTTGTACCATGCTGCCTGGAAAAGAAAAACCCTGGGGCCCGTAAGTAGAGTACAGTATATGATTTCTTTGAAACTTCATTACATGTAGATTAACCCCTGCAAAATGCCTCCATCACATGGAATTACTGGGAAGAGGTGAAAACAACAAGAAAGCAAATCCATGGATTTCAGAATGAAAATCCCCTAGGCTTAGTTTCTTCTCTGTTGGATCTGCCCACATGAACATTTTATATTAGAGGATTTTAAGTTTCACAACCTTTTTCTGCTTTCTTCATCAGAGGAGATTTTACATTAAGAATTTTACATTCTTGGACTAGATAAGAAATATAAAGGGGGGGATGGGCTGTCCTTTTGACTGGCTGATGTCTCTCCTCTGGGCATAATTCATTCAATCATTGAATAAGCATTCACTGAGAGTCTATGATTTGCTTGGGCAGGGCAGGACTACAAAGGTGAAGGTCATTGGAGGGTCATTACCCAAAGAAGCTCACAATCTATGGGGGAGTGGGGGTGGGACGGCCACGGATGCTGGGAGACAGACCATGTTGTAGATAAATAACAATGAATTGGTCATAAAAGAAGTACATACAATGCGCTAGTGGATTTCAGAAAAGAGATACTTACTAGTTTCAACGAGAGGTGGTGATGACCATTTGTTCTGGGTCTTAAAGGAGAAGTAGGAGGTCACCAGCAGAAAAAAGTGTTTCAGACAGAGGGAACAGCTCAAAGCAAACGCATGGAGGCATGAAAAAGTTCAAGTTTGGGGAATGCAGGCTTTCCAGTGTGGCTCCAGGCATGAGTTCATGCAACACAGATGGTGGCTGTTGGAAGAGGCCTTTGAAATAAAAGGCTCTGCTCTCCACTTGTACATGCATAAACATTAGAATTCATTTATCTAACCGGTCCTTATAATGGCATGCTGCTCTACAACCAAATGATAATTTTTAGCTATGCTTAAAGTTATGCTTTGAGATGAAACTGCTCCCCCAACTTTTCCCCTAACAGACTTCAATTCACAGGAAAGCCTTCTCCGTGCCCCTTAATACCCTGTGTGCACAATTAAATTTCCTTCGGAATGTTTCCGGTAAGCAAGTCGTGCCTTGAAGGAATGTTCTTTATGCTCCCATCAAACCCGAGGTGTTTTTTCACCAGTTAAATCTCTTGTCATTTAGACATTTAGTAACCCAAATCATTTGCCATTTCATCCATAAATCTTATGTACATATACAATTTGACACGCTAAACAGTCCCCCACATACACAGCTGGAGTGTCACAAGTTGAAACAGACCAACTGTGCTTCCCTCTTTGCTTCAAGGACTTTCCCAGACAATTTTTAATTTTTCAAACTTTGTGTTCCACCAGAAGCTTTGATGTGTTCATTTCTAAGAAAAAAAATAAAATGACACATGGAAAAATATTTTCAAATTGTGTCTAATACTCTGGAAGTGTTCCAAAAAATATATACGAGCAGCCAGTCTAATCGCCATCATGTGCACGTGGGTTTCCGTGCTATAAGTATTTGTTATTCTTACTCTACATAAGCCTAGCAAAATCAATGGAACAAGAGGCTTCATCGATTCAATTGAATTTTGCAAACTACCACCCTGTCATAATATGCACTGAAATGTCTGCCCAAGCTGCTTACATAACACAGCTCTTATCACATGAGATTTATCAGCAGCCACATTTTTCTTAGTAGTCTGGAGCCCAGTGAAGTCAATGGTGAGAGAGACCTATTAATCACAGTTGAACTTAGCGTGCTATCTGTGATACCTTGTAAAAAGAAGGGTGATAAAAAAGATGCATAGTGACACTGACTGTCAGAAATGCTTACCGGCTGATGTGCTCATATCAGATGGCTTTGCAAGTTGGGTTGGCATTAAATATTCCACAAGTGGAGTTTAGAAAAAATAACAATGCCACAAATCTGGGAAGGAATAGCTCTAGGCTTCTGCCGGTCCCCGGTTATTTTAGACCTGGCGACAAGGAGTTTAAGGCTTCGGAGAGGCTGCTGAGGCATCCTTTCTAAACTGCAAATTCAGGAAGCTGTGACACTCAGACAAAAATTTGCACCCCGCACGGGCCCCCCCAAATTCCATCCTGTCTAGAAATGCAATTCCTGTGACAGCTCTTGCTTGGCATGCCACAAACAGCTTATAAATAATGTCAACATGTTACTCATTTACTTTTTTAATGCACAGAAATGTTTGGCGCTTGCTCAGTTGTCAGAGTCTTCCTTGTACAGTCATGCATTGTTTAAGGACGTGGACACATTCTAAGAAATACATCGTTAGGCAATTTCGTCCTTGTGCGAACATCACAGTGTGTACTTACACACACCTAGATGGTATAGCCTCCTACACACCTAGGCTACATGGTACTAATCTTATGGGACCACCATCATATATGCGGTCCATTGTTGATCAAAATGTCATTATGACCGTTTATCTCTTTGCAACAGTCTTATCTGTCAAGAACAATAAATATCAGGAGGGCAGCCCATCTGTCAGCACTTTGCTAGCATTCTGTATTTTGAAACATTCAGTAAGTGTTCTAACATAATGATGCTCAAACTTGTTTATGGGAGGCTCATCAAGCTATTGGGATTCGGTTGTCACCCAACTTGGTATTCCTTGTCTTAGTATTCCATCTGTCCAGAGCACTAGAATACCTGGGAAGACTGAGTTTTTTCTGGTGTCATGAGACGTGGTAGGCAGCTAATGGCCCTCAGAAGATATTCACATTCTCATCCCTGAGACTTGTGAATATGTTACTTTACTTGGCAAAGGGGACTTTGCAGATGTGATTAAGTTAAAGATCTTGAGATGGGAGAATATCCTGGATTATCCAGGTGGGCCCAATGTCATCACAAGAGTCCTTATAAAGGAAAGAAGGAGGCAGGAGATTCAAGGCCAAAGCAGGAGATGTGACGACAGAAGCAGAGGTTGAAGAGAAAAAGATTTGAAGATGCTGCTCTCTTAGCTTTGAAGATGGAGGAAGGGGCCATGAGCCAAAGAGTGCAGGCAGCCTCTAGAAGCTGGAAAAGACAAGGCAATTAATTCTCCTCTAGAGCCTCCGGAAGGAATTCTGCACCAGAACTGTAAGAATATATATCTGTGTTCTTTGAAGCCACTAAGTTTTATTAATTTGTTACAGCAACAATAGGAATGAGATTTCTATTTTCCTTGCCAGGGGCTTATGGAGCCATTTTTTTTTTTTTTTTTGTGAGGAAGATCAGCCCTGAGCTAACATCCAATGCCAATCCTTCTCTTTTTGCTGAGGAAGACTGGCCCTGGGCTAACATCCGTGCCCATCTTCCTCCACTTTATACGGGAAGCAGTCACAGCATGGCTTGACAAATGGTGCGTCGTGCATGCCCCGATCCGAACCTGTGAACCCCTGGCAGCTGAAGCGGAGCACGAGCACGTGCACTTAACCACTGCACCACGGGGCTGGCCCCTGGAGCCATTTTTGTGATTTTAAAAATTTGTTCTTTGACTTAGTTTTCTTCCTTTATGTAATTATTTTTGTAGATTTCAGAAAGTCAGTTGAGGTTATTATACCATTCATCACAATAAAACTCCTATCTTCTGCTTGTTTCCCGCCAATCCAAAGCCTAGATTCTAGATTCAGACTAGAACTGTGCTTCCAACATTTCTCACGGAATTTTAAAGAAGAGCCGTCTACCATTGATAACGTTGTTTTTGCTTCATTTTTTCAGCACCTGTAGAAAACATTTTTCCTTTAATATATACCTTAGTGTGAAGCACATACCTACATATCTTCTGTAAAGACCTATTATTTAATGTTAAAAATCATTTACTTAGCACTTACTATGTGCCAGATACCGCCCCATAGGCAGAGAATGCAATGATTAATAACCTATAGATTCATGCATATGCATAGATAATCACGACGCAAAAAGAGACCAAGGGGCCCAAAGTAATACACAGTGGTACAGTGTGTAAGTGTGAAGACATGGAGTGCTGGTTTTTATTGGGAAAGCTTTCACAAAGCCCTCATTTATTTAGATTTTTCTCAAGTTCAAAGAAGCATTATGAGTAAGGGGTTGTGGATGTATAAGTACAAGGCATGTTCTAGAAATGGCAAGGGGTCAAGAGATGGTTAAAGCACTGTGTGTGTGTGTGTGTGTTGAGAATGTAGGTGGGCACAAGTGTAATATATGAAATACATAAGAAAGGGTGAGATAGGCTCTGCTCATAGTCTTAAAAGGCATACTAAAGAATGTAGACTTCACTTCATACATAACGAAATTAAAAATTAGGGAATTGTGAGAGTACTATGTCATTTAGATTTGTGTGAACTGAGACCTCGACCTTCGGCATTTAAAATCACAGCTGTGTTAGCAATGGGAAGCAGAATTGGGGTGAGAAACATCACTCGTCACCTCCGGGATCGTCAAAATCGCTTCGGCCAGTGACGGGCATGAACAGATCCCACCTCCCCAAAGCCAGCCAGTGGGGCATACACAGCTCCAGTTCTCAGTAAAATCCAACTGAATTCTAGTTATTCTTTGTGGAGTCACTCTTACAGAGTTCTGAAACTGGAAAGGGACCACTGAGATGATCGTTTACTCAGCCTTGGCTTTTTTTTTCAGCGTTTGTTTGGTTTTTTAGAATATGATGGAAAGAAAAAGGAGAGAAGGAAAGATTATGGGGTTCCTTGCTAATTCTTAAATCGTGTTCCCAACATATTCCCTCCTCCTTACAAGAGGAGGAGAGGCGGAGGGGGAGGTGGAGGGGGAGGGGAAGGAGAATTGTAATGAGTGTCCAGCCCATGTCATCTCTATCATACTGGCAGCAGGAGGACAATGTATTAGGCTAAACCATATAAAATCATCAACTTTGTAGGTCAAAATGGTCAAATATCAGCAATTTGATATGGTTTAACCTATCCTTTACCCTCCCATTCCCCCTTGAGACCAGTCTCCGCTAGACACTTCGAGGCTCAGCGTCATCTCAACCACAGTGGATGGGGTGACCGATAGCCTCGACAGTAAAGACAGCATTAGATGGCGTTCCCATCACAGTGTCACACTAGACTACCAGGGACTCATGTGAATGATGCAACATGAGGAGCACGCAGTTCATTTCAGCAGCATCTAAAAATGCTATTCTTGGCAGCAGCATCCATCGTGACTAACGATAACCTATAGAAAAGAACAAGGAGTGCCAGTTCATATCTAGAACACATATTTGAAATAGGAATCCTCTTACAGATGCTAGGGAATCTCAACATAACTGCTTGAATAAGACATTTTTTCTCCTTATAGTGCAGGAAATGAAATTTTGGGACATGAAAAATGCTGTACTTCAAATTTTACTTCTTAAATGCCCAATTTCTATGAGGAATTTTAAAGCTAGAAATAAACACGATGAAGCTAAGTTAACATACAGTCTCATTTATTGTTCTGCAGTTTTTGGGGTTTTGTAAAATATACATTTGCTCCTCTTGTGGGTATTTAAGTTTGCAAAGCTTTCCGAAGGCATTCCTCTTGAAAAGTGACATGGATGCGCATGCTCTCTGTGAAAGGGTGAATGTGTCTGTTACTAGGGTAGCAAAATGTCAGAGTATTGGTGAGTATCTTATGATGACCTGTTACAATATAAAAAAAATAAAAGTAAACTATCTTTTACTCCCAGTGCTATCTTATCTTAATTAAAAAGCATGAAACTAACACTTCAAGAGATAGGAGGAATGACCATAAGCACTTTTGTCATCCTCCAATACCCAGAGTTTATACACTAAAGGAAGATGAGCTTTACTATATAATTATGACAAATCATATGCCAGAGTGCACTTACCCTGATGTTGCATTGAGGGAGCAAGCAACCAATGGTTAGTGTTGTATCCAGAACACGATGGTTTTTATTAAATATTTTAAAATTTGGAATAATAGAATAATAAAATAGTAAGAGAAGGATAATAAAATGCATTGTATTTATTTATCAAGGGCCCAAACCACAAATAAAACCTCCAGGGAGAAAATTCACATGGGGCATCCTCGCCGTTAAGTATAATAATTTTTCTCTCTTAGTATATTACAGAGTTTCTCTCACCAATGAAGGAATTGCTTTTTTAGACCAATAAAACCCAATAGAATAATTCAATTTGTTCGTGTTAGCAATGGGATTTTCCAATAATGAATTGAATTTCATAAGAAAGAGATGGCACATTTTCATAGCTGTGAATGAGGATTAAACCAATATAAACTTCCTTCCCTGTTCAGGCAAGCAATTTAGTGACGACAGAACACTTTCCCTTTGTGGTCAAGTAATGATAGTGGAGAGGAATCTAAGAAAACAAACTATGAGGGAAACCACATTTCAACTCCGCTGTTCTATGGCCATTTAAGCAGCACTAGGGTCACTCCGGGGAGTTGTGCTTTTTTCCTTCTTTTCTCTCTTCCCTTCCTCATTGAGTTTTCTTGCTAATGGCTTCATTTTATTAGACAAGGCTGAAAGTGAGTAATGAGATGCAAGCCAATAGCAGTCTAAATGATGCTGATGAGCATTCTGGAAGAAATGGGAAATCCAGCCAGATAAATGGATATGGCAACAATAATTGTATTCTTCAGAATTACGATGGTGATATGCTAGCTTTTCCAGGGTCGTTTTCTGCACGTTTCTTCTGCAATGTCCTTCAAAACACATTAAAAGATGCAAAAGCACAGTAGCACTAGCAAAGAAAGATATCAACGGAAAACGTCATTACTCTTTGGGAAAAATTGCCCCAACTGTAAAACAGGTAGCATATGTCTTCATATTGAAGAAGGAGTAATATCCAGTCATGCCTAGACTTCTGAAACTCAATAAAGTAGGATCATACCGGATAAATGACTGTTAGGCAGCAGAAATGTTGCGTGGCACATACCCAACAACATGCCTTCAAGCTTCAGATCTGAGAAAGGGATGCTAGCAGCACTGCTAGACCCTGAGAGGAGATGAATCTGTCAGCAGACAAGACTGGGTATAGAAAAATCTTTCTTTGTTCGAGAATCAGCATAAGAAAACAAAACAAATATTGAATGTGGGGGTCTATGAAAAGAAACACCAGCATAAAAGAAGGATCTGTTGTCCTCTAGATGCAATGGAGGTATACCTCACACAGTGTGACACTCATAGTATAGTTTTGTGGTTAATAGTGGGGGTTTGGAAGCCAAATTTCTGGCCTAAAATCCTAGCTTTTCCAACTATTAGTTGTTTAGTCTATTGGGACTCAGATTCCTCATCTATGAAATGGAGAGGATAACAGCGCCATGTGGTGTGAAGATTAAATGAGTTAACACCCATAATGCCCTTGACAAAGGAAGTCTCCCATTGTTTGCTGTCATTGTCATCATCATCAATACCATGATCATCGTCATTCTATGAAACTGCAGACTATGAAACTCGGTGCTCTCTTACAATGTCAAAGAAGCATGAATTTTATGAAAGAAGAGATTAAAATATTAGAGGGGAGGGGATCTGGACAAGGTGTGAAAGGGCAACTGACGGAGAAGAAATTCATGTAAGAAAATAAACACAAATCCCAGAGTAAACGAAAATGTGTATTCAAGGCAATAAACAAACAGAACTGACAGTGTGTAGAAAAGCACACTGATGCTGAGAAAAAATTACAGATCATTTATAGGAAAACAGAGGAAAAGAAGAACTAAGTAAATAAAGATCAAATAAAAAAACTGATAATCCTATATATAGCAAATCCACATTCCCAAGAAATAAACCAGAAGGTGGGGGCGGGGGGGGGGAACAGATAAAAAAGAAACCAGAGAGGAAAAAACAAAACCAAACAAAACCACATTTCCATGATGCTAAGACAGTTTCCCTTCTCCCACATAGATTTTTTTTTTTTTGGTAAGGAAGATTGTCCCTGATCTAACATCTGTTTCCAATCTTCCTCTTTTTGCTGAGGAATATTAGCTCTGAGCTAACATCTTCCTGTATTTGCCCATCTTCCTCTATTTTGTATATGAGACGCCACCACAGCATTGTTTAATGAGTGGTGCGTAAGTCCGCGCCCGGGATTCGAACCTGCGAGCTTCCTGCCACTGAAGTGGAGCATATGAATTTAACCACTACATCACTGGGCCAGCCCCCATATAGACTTTTTAATAGTTGTGAAAGCAGGAGGTTATCTTCTCATTGATGTATGTATATATATACATACACACATATGTACATATGTATATAAACACACGTGTATATATACACACACAGATATTATATATATATATAGTTAAATCAACAATGTAGATCACAATTAGTGGCATCATAAAATAGAAAAAAAGATTCAGTAAACACTTTCTTGAGTTAAGAATAACCAGCCAATAGGAAAAGAATATTAAGAGTAAAGAGACACATACCTATCCTAAGACCTTATTAATGTCAAGACTAAAGCAAAATATTCTCATCAAAAATGGGCTTGGGAATTTAGCTAACTCTTAATATTTCATTTCTTTTAAAAAAGGAAAGAGATCTGAGGTACATACAAAAAAATATTTCATTATGTTAAATCTGGATGTCAGGCTTGCCTTTGTCTAATTTTACTAATCTTTGGATGTGGTATAAGTTTGAAATATTTCATATTTTAATAAAAACAGACCTCTCGTTGCTCAGATTTCTTTTTCTCAACTGTGAACTCCACAAAAAAATGAAGTCAATCTTTTTTTCTGAAGGAAATAAGTGGTTACTCATGAATTCTGTACACAGGCAGATGGCTTTCAGATTTTAAGGCAACAGTAAGCCTTGCTTGGATATGCAAGGTCTCTGAAAATATATCATCTATGTACCAGTTCTAAAAATTTATGCAAATCTATTCCAGTTATAAATGAGATGAATCAAAGGCAAGAACTTAGCATGGGAAAGTCCAGGTGAAAAAGACTGTGGTGAGCAATTGAACAAGTTAATCTCAGTGAATTACACTCAAATCAAAGTTGTAAATAAAGTTGCAAAATCAAACAAGAATGTTAAAAATAACTTTTGAAAGAAAATCTATTTGCTGTAACAATGAGCAATTTAATAACACAAATTGTCAAGTAGTAATAACCAGGTGTGGAATTCTATATCACACAAGGATTAGCCAGAAGGGGATGGGGAGAAGTAAAGGTTGTAAATTTCTCATTGTACATAAGGAGGAATTAAAAGATTGGATCTTGAGTCAGGTTATTAAAGTAAATACAGCTTTTCTACCTTCCAGAGACATACCTTCCCTATCACTGGGAAAAAAAAAAGCAAAAAAGACAAAAATTATGGAAATGGTGAGGCACATAAACATGGAATGTATAAAATAATATGATAAAAGTCCACACATTTTGGTTAAGACAGAAAATCAATGTTGGAACAAAGTTTAAAATCCCCTTCAAAAATGAAGACTCTAAGAATTTATTTAAAAAAAAATCCAACTAGAAGCTATTTTTTAAGGGAAACAAAAGGACAGATAAATGTTAAAAAGAAAACCAAAAAGATGAGCTAATATTTACCGGGCAACCACAGATTAAAAAAGAAAACAGAGGTGGCAATAATAAATTAAGGTAAATTTGAACTTAAGACAAAAAACATCAAATGAGAAGGAGCATAGTTTTCATTATTAAAAGTTAAAATCCTTAAAGAAATTGTTAAACATATAGGTGACAATTCAGGTAGCATTTCACTGAGTCAAAAACTTATAAATAAGAGAAAATAACAAAAACAATTTTCTGTGAGAACTACATCTCTTAGTCTTCGACAGATGAAGAATAAAAAAAAAGCAAGGAGTTAAAAGATTTGAATATCATAAAATGGACAGAATTGAATAAATATATATCTAACTAACTTTATATTGTACAAAGCAGCCATCATAGAATTATTGCAAAAACCTTGATCCAATGATAGGCTATCAAAAAATTAAAAAATTCTTTTAAAAAAGGAACTGTAAAGGCCGTAGATTCTGACCATAATGCAATAAAACCAGAAATTATAATGGAAATTTAAGCAAACATACACAATCACTTGGAAATCTAAAATAAAATAAAGCAAAACAAAAAGTAAATCTCTGCTAAATAACTCATACATTAAGTAAAAAATAAAAATAAAAACTTTACAAATGATTAGAAAAATTTTAAAAAGTTTACAAACTGTTAGAGAATAAAAATATTAAAATACAACAGATAAAAATTTACAAAGGGGGTAGATTTATTAAACAATGAATAAAAATAAGTTAAGCATCACATTTAGGAGAGTAAGAAAAAGATGGGAAAACAGGAGGATATAAAAGATGATAGCGGAAATTACAGACAGAGAAAAAAATAAATTGAGAAATCAATGAATGAACTGATTATTTGGGGAGAAAAAGTAAATCAAATCAAGAAAATGAAAACCACAAAGGCAATAAAAGCAAAAACAAACAAGGGGATAACATTAAACGAAAAAGCTTCTGCTCAGCAAAGAAAATCATCAATGGCCACAGGAAAAAGAATGAAACTGAAGCCCTATCTTACACCATACACAGAAATCAGCCCAAAATAGATTAAAGATTTAAATTTCAGACCTGAAACCATAAAACTCCCAGAAGAAAACATAGGCAGTAAGCTCCTTGATGTGGGTCTTGGCTATGATTTTTTTGGGTTTGACACCAAAAGCAAAGGCAACAGAAGCAAAAATAAACAAGCGAGACTACATCAAATTAAAAAGCTTCTGCACAGCAAAGGAAACCATCAACAAAACAAAAAGGCATCCTATGGAATGGGAGAAAATATTGGCAAACCACATATCTGGTAAGGGGTTAATAGCCAAAGTATGCAAGGAACACATACAACTCAATAGCAAAAAAACAAAACTCAATTGAAAAATGGGCAAAGGATCTAAATAGACATTTTTTCCAAAGAAGACATTTAAATAGCCAACAGGTGTATGAAAAGGTGCTCAACATCACTAATCATCAGGGAAATGCAAATCAAAACTACAATGAGATCACTTCACACCTGTTAGGATGGCTATTATCCAAAAGACAAGAGGTAAACGCTGGTGTGGATGTGGAGAAGAGGGAACCCTTGTGAACTTTTGGTGGGAATGTAAATTTGTGCAGCCACTATGGAAAACAGTATAGAGGTTCTTCTAGAAATTTCAAATAGAACTATGGTATGATCCTGCACTTCCACTTCTGGGTATACACATACATAAAGGAAACAAACTCATTATCTCGAGGAAGTCTCTGTACTCCTATGTTCACTGCAGCATTCTTCACAATAGCCGAGGTATGGAAACAACCTAAGAGTCCATGAACAGATGAATGGATACAGAGGTTGTGGTATACATATGCAATGGAATATTATTCAGTCTTAGAAAAGAAGGAAATCCTGTCATTTGCAACGACATGGACAGACCTTGAGGGCATCAGGCTAGGTGAAATAAGCCAGACAGAGAAAGGCAAATACTGCATGGTATCCTTTATAAGTGAAACCTAAAAAAAAAAAGTCAAACTCATAGAAACAGAGTAGAAAAGTGGTTGCCAGGGGAAATGGGGAGAAGTTGGTAAAAGGGTACAAACTTTCAGCTATAAGATGAAGGTCTCAGGACCTAATGTACAGCATGATAACTATAGTTGATAACACTATATTATATAACAGAGATTTTCTGAGTAGAAGTTAAATATTCTTACCAAAAGAAAAGAAAAAAAAGTAAATATGTGAGGTGACGGATGTGATAATTAACCGGATGGGGGAAATCCTTTCACAATATATATGTATATCATATCATCACATTGTACACTTTAAATATCTTGCAATTTTGTCAACTATACCTCGATAAAGCCGAAAAAAAAAGAAAAAGAAAAAGAAAACCAAAGAGAAGTAGAAAAAAATGACCTTCTTAACAGGCTCCCATATCAGTTTTATTGGTAAAGTTTTTGTTTTTTCCTTAAACCCTCCACTCTAAAAAAACCAACAAATTTTGGAACTAATCAGCTACTATATGATTTGTTCCAGGACATGGAAAGATAAGAAGCTAACTGGTATATTTGATGAAAATAGCAAAACTCTACTCTCAAAATCTAAAAGAGGGAAAAAAATTAAAATAAAGACATTTTCCTTATGAGGATAGATGTGAAAATATTCTAAGTAAAATCTCAAGAAATTACGTTTAATAGGCATTAAAAGAATGAGAAGTCAAGAATTTATATGGTTTGCCACGAAGAGGCAAGGATGTTTATGTATTTCGTAAGCTATGAATTAGTAGACTATATAAACAGACGTAAAAAAAAAGGCTTTGGGTAAAGTGGAACCAAAAGCAATCTTCCTTAACATGATGAAAAACATCTATATTTCTTAAACCAACAAGCGTGGTCCAATTTAGATGAAAACATCAGAAGCACTGTGATTAAAATTGGTATTGTACAAGAATTCTCTCTGAGTCCCGAATGGCCTCGCAGGCCCCAAACGTGCTATTTTGCCTACACATTTCTTCCCCAGAAGTCACCCCTTGGACAGAAGGTGTTATTCAGATCTGTGTTTGGGAAGTAGGGAGTAAATGACATCTCTTCCTCGTCCCAGGCATGTTTCCTCACCCCCTCACAGAACAGAGAGACTTATTTCCACTTCTCTTGGCTTTGGTCTGGTCTGGTGGCAGCTTGCCTGAAGAGTGGTAATGTCGGAGGGTGTATAATATTATAGGTCTGTCTTTATTTTTTCCCCAGCCTGCTCTTCAGCTTACGTCTGTGAAAGCTAAATAAAAGCATTGTTTTGGCTGAATTGTGTCCTCTTGTACAATCCATGTGCCCCCCATATTTTGGCAGTAGAGAGTGCAGCCAGTGTCTTTATAACCCAAATCTCATTTGAAGGACCCTTCAGGTTAGAGTCACAGTTTCCTAAAACGATCTGAATAAGGAGATGTGCTCCTTTGCATCCTTCTTTATTTGATCATCCTAAGAAATGAGGCCTGAGAATTTCTAGAGGACATTTATTACCCCTATTGTCTCTCTGCTCTGAATATTCAGGCCTATAATGTAAGTGTATGCATCTTTCCAGCCACTTGTAAGTTAAAAGACAACAGAAACTACAATATGTGCCCCATTAACATTAGGCATGGAAGAAAATCTAACTCTTTTCAAACCCAAATCCGTGTTTATTTTATCTCCCTGGTATGCGCAGCCCCATACAATCTCCATAAAACTTATAGGAACTGATCCTTCCTCAATGAATAAGGAACCACCTTCTCTTGTGTTACTTCTTGACTCATTACTATATTCTTTTATTTAGCTTTCACAGACTTAAGTTGTATGGTCCTTGAAGATAGGCACCTTATCTTACCCTTCCTGACTCCCATTAGATTGAGCACATTTTCTTCTACTTAGCAGGCTGAATAAATATTTGCTAAATGGATTTACAAATGAAAATTGAACTGCTTGAGTTCACCCCGTGTCAGATTTCTCAGGAGGTTAGATGTCAGGTTTTCTAATTAGGAAGATGGTCATCTCTGTGGTGCCGTTACTGTCAGACTAGATAAGAGAGTCCACAAAATGTGTGTGGCGAGGTGGTGGGTAGGTGGGGGGCGGCAAAACTATTTGAAAACAGTGGAATGATTCAACCTGGTGAAGAGAAGGTTTAGGAACAGGATTACAGATTATGAAGGAAAGTTGGAGAGAGGCAGCATTTATTTCCATGTAGAAGGCAGAATGGACAGGAGATAATGAGATTACTTTCGACTGGGAAGAATTCGGATCCAGCAGAAGGAGAGATTCCTGAACTCAGTGTCAAAGGATTGAGACAGTTGCTCTACAGACTTCCTAGAGACCTTTTAAAATAGAATTGCCATCTATCCATTCAGAATGGTTTAAATGCAGGATTTCCTGGGAGGGTATTGGTAAAGTAAATGCCATATTTTATTTACAGTTCTGAGATTCTATGAAATGAACAATGTCAAGAATGAGTTTCGCAACAACTCAGTTCTAAACAACTTAATTTTCCTTTTTGTTGTTGTTGTTGTTAAGGAAGATTCGCCCTGAGCTAACATCTGTGCCAATCTTCCTCTATTTTCTAGGTGGGACGCCCCGACAGCATGGCTGACATGTGGTATAGGTCCGCACCTGGGATCCGCAAACCCAGGCTGCCGAAGCGGAACGTGCCTAACTTAACCACTATGCCATGAGGCTGGCCTCTTAATTTTCTTTTTAAGTGGATAGGTCAAGTGAAGTTCTAGATCAAATCTGTGTTTAACCAGGTTGCATTTAAAAATCTTAGCCAGAGTGTGGCACTGCTTCTTCTATACACTGGAGAGTTGTTGAGGGGTGGGTGCTTGAAGAGAGACGGGACCTGCCAGCATTGTTTTCCTGGCCTTGCCAGATGCATAGAGCTGGATTCGCCAGGCCTCTTTAAATGTTCAGCTGTGTTAGAAAAGTGACACACAGTGTTTACTTTACATTATGAGGAAGCACATTGCTGTGAGGGCTTGGAATTAACTGTTTTCATTTGATTACCTAAAGGATAACTACCTGTGGGTACAATCATCCCAGTTATTTCCCTGGATAGAAAGAGACAAGTAATTAATGGCCCCTTGTGAATTCTCACAAAAGCAAAATAGATGTGGACTAGCTTTGGAGTTAGGCATGTGAAAAGTAAAGGATAAAATCTTCGTTTGTTTTTCTAGACAATGCTTTTGAGGGCGGTGGGAGGGAGTCAACGGCAAACCAGTCACAGCCCTTCATTTCCCCTGACCCTGATCTTGACCCAGGGCATGGAAGAGACAAGGACATGCTGGGACCAAGCTGTAGTAGGTACAGCTGCTTTCACCTGTGTATTTGGGGAAAAGAAAGTCATGTTTTCTATCATAAACATTTATGTGATCTCAGTTCCAATTGGAAATAAACACTCTCTCCTCCACAAGTAGTTCTTTATATTGCTACTCAGAAAACCCTCCACTCACCCAAGATGAGGAGTCTTGTTAGTACACACCACCATCTTGTGAGAACTCTGGCTGGGTTTGAGGGCCTTTGTATAGCTGCAGAGGGTGCTTACCAGGGCAGAGCTGCCTGTCTAGGCCTGCCCATTTGGACACTTGTGTATAAGATCTTTATGTACCATCTACTCAAAGAGGGGACAGAGGCCCTGAATCTGAGGCTTGTGAAGGTGAGCAGACTGTGGTGTGGCACAGAAGTGCGGGTCAGACTGGAGGTTTCGTTAAGGGGAACTGGTTCACACACACAGGAAGTGTTTGCCCGGTGTCGTCTTCTCCCTTCAGGAGAATAACTCCTAGTGCTCAGAGACTCACAGAAAGGTCTGTGGTTTATACTCCATCTGTGGCTGGCCACCAGATTAGCCCATGAGAGTGAACGCTCAAAATAGCAGAGGGCAGGGCAGCTCTTGGACCATGATGATTGACACTGACATTGGAATTAATATTCTTCCCTCTGGTTTAGGGATAAGGGATCCCAATATAGTCGCATTGTGTGTGTGTTGGGGGGGTTAGCTAATGGGCTCCTCACATTGGAAAGTATAGGGGATGGTAGTCGTTTTTGTGTACAGTTGGGAAATTCCTGCTGGTGTGTCAGCAATCTCAAGCTTTTGGATTGCTTTATCTTCCTGTGAAGGCAGGGAGGCCCAGTGACCTATTCTTGGTCTATGAATTTTCTACCTTAGAAGAGTGCATCTTCATTAGCATGCTTTGGTTCAGGCTGCTGAAAAATTAAGTCCTTTCTGGTTGAATGAATAAAAGAAATGCACGTTGTCAACTACGGGAGGCCAGAGGCTATGCCAGGCCTGTTGAATATAATAGGCATGAAGTAGAATTGATGAATGAATGAATGAATGGAGAATCTACCCAACCACCATTACGGATGGAAGTAAACTGGCTCCCCCCATCCAACTCTTCCATTTCATTGTCCCACAGCCTTACTAGCTCTCCTTCCCCAAGTTCCAGGTAGCTGAGAGATTCTTCCATCTGTTCAAAAAATTTTTAGTCAAACTGCCTAGAAGGTTAGGATAAGGAAGGCTGAATTACTGCTTGCCTAGGTCACTGAAGTGGCCTCTACTTTGCCTATTCCTTGTCTACATTAGTTGCTCACCTTTATGGAGTTATATCTGAGACTTTTTAGACATACATTGGATCGCACTCTTCTAGAAGAAGTGTAAAACCCTAATATATAAGAGTAGTGTAAATAAACTTTGCAGATGCCACTCAGCTGAGGAAAGGTGATTTTAGGAATTTTAGGTAAGGACCTCAATCTCTATCTACACACATGCAATCACACACACACACACACACACACACACACACACACACACTGACCAAACACTGCTATGTTTTAAAGAGCAGCTCTTAATTTATATGTGAAATTTCACCTTCATACAAAGGAATGCACAATGACGATTTTTTCCTGGTAGCAAGTTTTAGGAGCAGGAAGCAAGCAGAGGAGAATGTAAGACAATTAACCCTTTAAGTGGAAGAACATTCCCTAGACTAGGAAACCCAATGTATGTAAGGAGGGCTGGGGTCAGTGAAGAGCCATTTCTGTATTTCACAAGTTTGTCTTGCAATCATCAGAAAATCTGAGCGATCAAACTCTATTCAAGTTGATCAGCCTCATAAAATGCAACCATTTTTGCCACATCTCATTTGTGGTAGACATGCTTGTCCGTGCATGTGAGAGTCTCCACATTGGGAGAGGAAAGAGTTAGAGAGGGCACGTATTACGCACCGACTGTCTAATCAGGGGCAACCTTTCAGGCAAGCTGGGGATTCTGTCCCTGAGGATTTAACTCTGAGAGTTGGATGAAATTTCACCCAAGCGGCCCATTGTGAGAGCTTTCCTCCAAAACATCACCCTATTCTTACCACTTGGCATTTCTCCCCCCACATTTTAGAAGTAGGCGTTTCTCTAGCTGGTATTCAAATGTAAAGTGACATTTGGTTCACTTCTAAGAGATTGACGTATGTGAGGCTTTTTTATATGGCCCTTTGCTCAGATCCAGAGATTAAAATGAGCCTCAACATAAACCATAGGGAAAAGGCATGAGAATGATTCTAACCCTCACCTATGCCCAACTGACACCTATAAAGCACAATTGTGTTTTAATGATAACACGTTGGAATGGCTCAGGTAAATATACTGCCATATGCAAAGCTTTCAGATCCCCACAAATGCCGCCAGTACTTATGATCCCTGTGGGTAGATTTTCTCTTGCTGTGTTCAAGTTTGAATGGAATATAAATGCACCATTAAATCTGCCCTAGAAGTACAGAGAGCAGCTGTCGCATAGTTAAGTGAAAAATGCAGCATTTTATGTCTGATAGAGCAGTCAGCTTGTAAAGAGCAAATTGGTAGAGAGAGGCAGGGGGAAGAGATGTATGGAGAGTGGTCTCACTAGGATAGGCAGATGGAAGTCTGAATTCTTTTATAAATTCCTTTTAGGTAACATATTTTATTGAGCTTTTAGAGGAAAAAATGCAGATTCTTTCCGAGGCTTAGAAATAAGGTGGCTATCCCCAACCTCCCACTCCACCACAAACATCAAAGCTGCTATGATCCCCGCCACCATTGTTAGTAAGAAGGGAAAAGAACAGAAACAAGAATAAAAGTCATCTTTCACTACAGTAAACAAAGTGATTTTAGCTTGTCACCGTGAGTGATAAATGGCTACCCATCATTTTCCCAAGGAGAGAGAAACCAAAGATTGTGTATCAATTTTTATAATTTTAAGGCTGAAAGATAATAACTCTGCAGAAATGGAGCAGACTATATAAAAATCCCCTCTGAAAATGTGATTACACATAAAAATCCATAAAAATGTACAAAGTGATAGATGAACCAAAACTAAACAAATGGAGTTTTTTATCCTTTTGGAACGGGGCAGAAATAGCATATGCAGAAAGAATGATTTTATTTTGTATTTTTAAAGGAAATATTTGGAACTTAATTGAATTATCCTTGTGGTGGGAATTGAAATTTTCAGATGGAATATCGAGTTTTATTTTATATTGAATTCTATATTGACAAAATGAAGAACACACCATCAGTGAAATGTTACCAATAAAGTTGACGTATTTCAATAAACAACTGAAAAATCTGAGCATCATATAAGCTGGCACAATTTCTTCCCACATTCTCCTAACCCCCACAAGGTCTATATTAACTATTCGTAATAATTCTGATCTAGTCTAAGTAAATCCCATCTATATCTGATATTTATTTCCTGAGATTCTTAAAACAAATCAAAATTAAATTCTTTTTTGTGGCTATCCTGCTGAATCTACCATGTTCCTCACACCTTCAATTTCATATTATTAATGAATCTGGAACATGTAACGTGAGTCATGTCTCATTTTGCTTATTCCTTAGAAGTTATCAAAGTTAATCTCAAATTCTATACATAACATCTTACCAATATATATTATTTTTTATTCACTTTTAGTTATTTTGTTCAAATTGAGCCTTCAGGGATTTTATGATGTCCTCATCAGGTATATTTAAGCAACAATAATGTATAATAACATGTGCTTAAATTTTTTGCATTTAGAAATTATATGAATAATTTGTATTTCTTTAATAATTGTGGTTGATGGAAAAAAATGCCTTTTTCTCCCATAAACCTCTAAAAGTTTGTGTCAGAAGTCTTTAGAAGTCTGCTTATATTTTTCAACTCATGGGTAACAGCTAGTAAGGACACCATTGTATAATACAGGTGAGCTATTTTCTTTTCTCTGCAATCTGGTCGAGTGTACTGTAAATACAATGGTATGGTTTTTAATACGCAATTTCAATGTATTATTTATATCAACTAGGTTTAGGGAATGTACAGGTGCTAGGTTAATATCATGCCAACAAACCCGTATTTTAAATGGCCATACGGAAAAACAATGTACTCCCTGCACAGGTCAACCTTGCTTCTAGCAAACTGTTTCCTCCGCACCGTCAGAAAGAAGGCTGGGCAAAGGAGCAAGGTTCTGAAAACCAACAATGAGGACTCGGGTAAAGAAGAACTAGACAGAGACTACAGGTTGGAAAAATGAATGCCAGAATAAGGTGGAGGTGGAGAGATTAATAAGCCTTTGATTTACTGCTAATTTCTGTAACATATGATGCCTCTAAAACCTTGGTTAAAGACCCACTCATGTTGTATAAACATCTACCCCTCAGCTGCCCCAATTCCTATCCAAAGAGACCTGGTGAGAACAGACATTATGCTAGGAGCATGGAGGTACCTGGTATAAACAGTCTGAACTGCATTTCATCTTACTAAACACCTTGGACAGCATCCAGCTTGAGAATCATAAAACACCTTGGAATACAAGATGTTGTCACTGAAGAAACCCTGTTTGCTTATCAAAAAAAAAGGCAACCAATTAATAGTTTTATTGCTAATACCATTAGCCCGAGGGCTACAATTAGGTTTATTTATTTATTTTAAGTTCAACCTACTAAATTCCATGCTAACACACAAGGTGCAGCTCGTATTACAAATGAATAACTTAATTAAAAAACATTGATTTTGCTCATTGACTGCTGCAAATTTTATTAAATATTAATGATAACATTTTGTATTTTTTATACTAGTCATGAAAGTTTTATGTGCTCTCTCCCCTACAGCAGCCTTAGATTTTATGACAAAATCTTGGGCAGCTCAAAGTACAAACATAAATATTGCATTGGCCAGGTTGGTACAATATGTGTGTGTACGTAAGTCAACGAGTGGATGTGTGCACATTTACCCAAATATGCACCGAGTTAGGAGAGCCGACTCAAAGCAAGCAAGGGAGGAACTTGAATGGTTTGTTTGTGTTTTATTTTAACTACCAAGAAGGGTCACCCAGAAACTCTTGGAATGAGCACCCTGTGAGGTGGGACCTCAGAACCTCGTAATAACCCTACAACCCACAACCTCAAATTCTGTATGTGTAATACAACGGACCAGACATCGCTCCAGAAATAATGTAATTTTACTTATTACACGTCCTCTATGGCAAGAGGCTTCACCCAAAGGACAAAATTCTCCTCTTCCCTCACCCTATGTGCCCCCAAAGCCAAAAAAGCCCACCAGCCTAAAGGAGAGCCTTTAACATTTTGGTAGAATTTTCTGTTGTTGTTTCTGTGGGTTTATTTTACGTGTTTATAGTAGAGTTGGCACAGCCTTGGACTTTTATCAGTCTAGATGGAGCAAAAGGCACCCTTATCTTATTGCTTTGAGCTCTTAATGGGAACCATAAATGTTTGGAGTCAGGTGACAGCTGTGTGAAGTGAATCAGATGACACATTATTTGGAATGTTTTCCCATTATCTGGAAACTTTTACTTAAAATTTTTGTAAAACGTTCAGCAGAACATCACTACTTTGAACTTCTGCGGTGATTTCTTTTGCTCTGAATCTCAAAGTCATTTAGAAACAATTGAAAAGTTAATTTGTTTGAGTCACTTCCTCAAATCACCTCGGAGGTCAGAGGGACAGGTCAGGCCTCTGAGTTAGATGTCTTTCCAAAATGTAACAGACTTCCTTAGTAATACAATCATAGCAACTCAGACTTGAAAACAAAGCTTGAGTATCATTCAGGACCTGTCAAAAGGCTCCAGCCATACTCCACATAGTTTGCAAATGCCGTCATCTCAAAAGGTGAGGGAGGGAGAAAGGGTAGGAGGAAAGCTTTCCAAAAGGAAATACTTCCCGGGAAAAACATTAACAATTTTCTAAAAGGAGGAATTAAAAGGCAGAAGAAGATCTTTAAAATACACCCCTCTTTGAAATGCAAAATATGTTTTTGTAAAACATTGGTGGAAGATAATATGTAGAAATCAACTTTTTTCAATTTTATACTTACTAGTGATCCAAGTATGTTTGGGTGTTTCAGCTGTGTATCTGTTACTCTTTGTGTACACCCCTCTTATCTGCCCCCTTCTCCCCAGTCTCGACTGCCCCCTGGGCTCTGGGAGGTTGAACCCCAAGACAGCATCACTGGGGCCCTTAACAGCCAGCTTCCTGTTGGGTTGGGCCAATGAGAGCAGCAGGAGATCTAAGGGTGGAAGGAGAGAGCGACTGGGGTATTTCTTCCCTGCTGCTCCCTGCTGTGGGCTGACTTATCAAGTTTCTTGCATGTTTTCCTCTCTGGAAAGACTATTTCCTCTTTTTGCTCCTGAGGCCTCCTTCCACTTCTGGTCTTTGGGCTCCTCCATGTCCCCTGCTGGCCACACAGCCAAGAGTCCTTCATTAAATGTCTTTGGAACCTTCTGAGTTAGAATTTCTTTCCTTTCCGGCTAGTACCATGACTAACAAGAGCAAAGCAATTGTAGCTCCTACTAAGTGTCTTTTTCAGGCTGTGTTATATAAACAACAACTCCAGATATCAGATTACAGGTGGGCTTAAAAAAAGAAATCTTCTAAAGAAAGTAAAAAAGATGCAACAATCACCAATCAACAACATCAGAATTTGTGCACACATTTTTCTGTGACCTTAGAGATATACCAAATGCCACACAATGACATCAGTATTATTTCCCTTTCTGTTGTGGAATAAAGTTTCTTTCCCTATTGGTGGCTACTCAGGAAAAACAAAACAAAACAAAGCAAAAAAACCCCCCAATCATTCCTTGCAATAGAGTTCGGTGCTAGACCTGAGGGCACGGTCTCTGTAAGTTTGACACATTTTGAAAGGAACTAGTGTCCCCAACTCAGCTTGACTGTGAACTGAGTCTATACAGCCACCTTTAGTCCTCCCAGGGAATAAATTAAATCTGCATCTTGACTGTGTTGCCAGGAAGAGATTTTTAAATTATTTATGGTGCAGTAGCAGGCAGTGGCTCCTCTCTGCAAGTTGGGGATGGGGTGGAGTGCGTTCTGCCTCTTGTCTACTCCAGCCACTGCGTTCTTAAGTCCAGTAATGTCTAGAGAAAAATAACAAGGCTGGAGGCAACCAAGATATATTAACGAAAAAGAGGCAGTAAATCAGTTTTCACTGGTTGGAGACTACTTTCAGGCTGGCATGGCTGCCACTCTGCTCTGGTTCTGCCTGGGATATGGGAGACATATGCTGATGCCTGGCTGGGGAAGGCTGGGCAGGTGATGGGCTATGGACCACAGGGATTTAAGGTTGAGGTTTTAAAAACAGAAATAAGAAGAAACTCAAGAATTTGTAGAAGGGATTTGGCTAATTTGGAAACTTCTGCTTCCGAGTTTTGGTCTTGGTTCATGTATACACTCAGTGTCGAAACAGCTTTACGTTGAGAATCAGAAGGCCTGACTGGTTCCCACAAGGCTGGTTCAAGAATGAATCCCTTAAAGCTTCTCAGTGATTTACCGGTATTTTGGAAATCACTGAAGTACAGAGTCACTTGGAGAGCCTCAATGGCGTTTCCATTAGGCTGAGTCACCTATGGACTCCTATCTTTGTGCCTTGATGCCCAAATTGCTTTAACATGGAAAAAAACCCCACCAAAATACTGTATAATTATATAGGACAGCTAATATTACACATTATGGTGAAATTATCTCAATGACTACTAGCTGATTGTTTAAAAAGATCTATTATGTAATAAGGCATGGTGAAAGAATACAATACGGAGGAGGGGGTGCAGAGAAAGTGAACACTACACAGAAGGAAAGATGGAGGATGCTGAAGACTGCCTACTTTGTAATTTTTCCTAAAACCAGGGTTTAGAAAATATTTTGTCCTACTTGCCTGGAGAGAGAGAAATTCTATTCTAAAATGTATATGGCAGGACCATCTTTATTCTGATTTGTAAGGGACATTATTTTATCTGACTTCATTGGAACTATAATAGAAATCAAATATATTTACATAGACTTTCTCTCTTCCTAGACCACAAAGTCTTTTCTACACCTTATCTAATCCCTCCATATCCAAGTTAAGAGGCCACTATTATCTCATTTTACTATTAAAGAAAGTAGGCATGGGGCCAGCCCCATGACGTAGTGGTTAAGTCCAGCGCGCTCAGCTTCTGCTGCCCGGGTTCGCAGGTTGGGATTCTGGGCACCAACCTACACCACTCATCAAGCCATGCTGTGGTGGCGACCCACGTACAAAGTGGAGGAAGACTGGCACAGAAGTTAGCTCAGGGCTAATCTTCCTCAAGCAAAAAAAAAAAAAAAGAGGAAGATTGGCAACAGATGTTAGCTCAGAGCGAAACTTCTTCATCAAAAAAAAAAAAAAAAGGAAAGTAGGCATATAAAAACTGAAAATTTTTGCTTTCCTAGGTAGATAGAAAGATAGATGCATAAATAGAGAGATAGATAGGTGATGGATACATATAGCATAGAGATATATACAGTAGTTTTATTTATCCTAATATTAGTATGTGTTACTATAACATTCTGACTTTTTGTGTGGTAAACATTAATTAGTTCTCTAGTTTAGAAAAAAAGTGGTAAGTTTGGGGCAATACCTAGCATTGAAGTTAGTACCAAAAATGCATACTATGAAGATCCACACATTTGCTAACAGTGAGCCGCAAATTCTTTTCTTTTTTCTGCTATGTTTAAACTTTTTGTTAAGGTATAATACATGCAGAGAAAGTATACATATCGTAAGTGATGAATTCAATGATATCTATACTTATTTTTTCTAAGAACATAGATATAAGAGCTTGCTTATAGATTAAGGCAGGAGAGGAAACAGTAGGAAGGAAGCAGATGAAAACTAGGAGAGTTTTAGTACTGTGGCAGACTGAAGGTCTCAAAGATGGCCGCAATACTATCTCCCGTCCCACGTGCTTTTCTGCAATGTGACTTTGCTACTCCTCCCTCTAGAGGTAGAGTTTGTTTCTCCACTCATTTGCATCTGGGTGGGCTCTGTGACTTCTCTGACCAATAGCATACAGTAGACTGGACATTGTGTCATTTCTGGGCACAAACTTTTTCTGGTTTCGTAGGTTCAATTTCCTGCCTCTTGGAATATTTGCTCTTGGTATACTCTCTCCCAGAACCCAGCGTTGGGCTATAAGAAGCCCAAGCCATATGGAAGGGCCACCTGTAGGTGCATTAGTCTCACCCCAGCTGAGCTCGACAGCCAGCATCAACTGCCAGCCACGCAAGTGTGCCATCTTGGATATCTCGCCCAGTCAAGACCTCAGATGACTGTAGCTCCAACCAAAGTCTGACTTCAATTGCATGACAGATCCCAGTGAGAAATGCCCAGCTGAGCCCAGTCAACCCACAGAACCATGAGAGAGAACAATAAATGGTTTTAAAGCCACTAATTTTGGGGGTGGTATACTAACCAAGAACAAGTAATCAGAACAGGTTCCAAAACACAGATATAGGAATTTGGCTTTGATGGGAGGAAGGC
This sequence comes from Ceratotherium simum simum, assembly GCF_057802395.1. Classification (NCBI taxonomy): domain Eukaryota; kingdom Metazoa; phylum Chordata; class Mammalia; order Perissodactyla; family Rhinocerotidae; genus Ceratotherium; species Ceratotherium simum. The sequence goes on from NC_141931.1 coordinate 23,002,434, forward strand.
AGAAAAGAGACAAGCGCAAGCAAGATTATAGATACATTTACAGACCGAACTGGTGAGAAGTGAGAAGTGAGAATTTGGAAGCAATATCATTTGGTAAGAAAGAGAATAAGATGGGGTAGTGGATTTAAGAAAGGGACACATATTTGGAATCTCAGATATGTGCAAGTGGAGACAGAACCCAGCAAAAGTTCACTGACGTATTAAAGGCTGTGCTGATGTTGTAAGATATAAATTTGAAGAATACCATCTGCCTAGGGTAGAGATTTTCTCCATCTATGCTCAGCTGTCCAGGTTGGGAGAGAGAAATCGTATGACGGGATTGATCTTAGATTCCAATTTTAAAGACCAGGTGAGGAAGGAAGAGAAAGCAAGATAGCTGTGGGTTCTGGTAGGTATTATTTGAAGCAATGGGCCATGGACTTTAGCCTGTGTAGGGAAAGAAAATGAAACTGGGAGAGACCTGATAATAGAAGTAAAAGAAAAGAAGACGCAGAAATTTGAGGTAAAAAGATTAGCTATATGAAAGAAGCGATCGAGAAACCTGGAGAAATAAGTTTTGATCCAAGAATAGAATATTATTGAATTCTTTGATGTGTTTGTATTTTTTTATAACCTCACTAGTAATTGAGTTTTACCTATAAAATATTTAAAGATTAATAAATAAAAAAATCCAAACCAATTAATGTTTCTACTTGTCATCAATTTGTGAACACCCCCGGATGGGAAGATGATTCACAATGGAGGGTGAGACTGAGGTTTTATTTGCCCACATTTGCTGGAGCTGGCCCATATCCACTTGTGAGAGCTGATTGTGCACACTCTTTCTATATTTGTGGTCAGCGACATCATGCTGGTAGCTTGAAATTGGCCGTAGTGGAATATTTACACCACAAAAATCTGCAGACACTACAAACCAGGGCTTTTGTTTCCCAGAGAGTGGGTTGTTAAACATTTACCAGTACACCACTACACATTCCCTCCCTGTACCCTGTTTACCACAAGAAAGAGAATTTAATTTTGTACCTTGCTTATAAATGTGTCTATTAACTTACGCCTAATTTTGCAAGGGACATGAGTGAAAGATGATTTCACCATACTTTTATTAGCTGCATGAAGCACAACTGTTGGATTCAAGATAAGTGATGTATTACATGTGTTACATACTCTTTCTTATGCCAGAACATTCCAAGACTGAAGGAAAAAGGCAGCAAAACAAGCTGAAGTAAGCAAAATTCAGCCATGTGAAGAGGAAGGTCCCATACCAGCTATGGAATTGAAAAGAGGATTAACTGTGACAGGATTATTTTAAGAGGGGGAAAACTGGCGTACTTTGGTCTCTCTTCTCAGTGAGCTTGTGGTGAAGAGGAATGGAGGTCAGGATGTGTTCCCCTTGCTCTGCACCAATATGCCCACCCATGCCACTTGAAAGTCAGAGCAGCAGAAATCCACCCCAGAGGGTCCATGTTCCCTCTGCCTTTAGTTTGAAAACACTATAATATTGGCACTGAAAAGAATGCCAAATAAACCAATCATTCAAAAAACTTATTCACCTGCCCAATTTGCCCGATAGTGTAGCTGGTATATTGCAATCTGGGGCCCAAACAGCCTCATCCTCCCGCTTCATCTTTTTGGTATTTTTTTCAGTTCAGCTTTCAAATACTCTCTGCATTTTTTTTTCTCCTCCATTTTGCTTTAAGATAGCAACAAAAATTAACGAATTAGTACAATAGAAAGAAAAGGTTACTAGGAAGATGAATAAAAGCATAATCCTCAGAGGAATTCAACCTAGTAAGTTTGAAATAAGACACAAAAATTGTATCTGCGAGGCAAAGCAAACCTGGGAATTTTGAGCTGTTACTTAGTATACTAAACCTTATTAATATTTTTTCCATTTATGCAGTAAAAACTTACTGAGAATGACTTAGATGTGAATATAAGGGTAATAAAGGTCTTTGTGACTCACTCTCAAAATTGCAATATGGACTTGAAAGGTTTCATTAAAATTAGAAGCATTTTTGCTTGTTCTGTTTCTGTTAAATGGGAGCACATTAATGTCGTTTATTTTGGGGAGAATTAGAAGAGATGAATATGTAATAACTGGTGTTGAAATGCAAGGTGATATTTTTGAGACAGAAGAAATGTACTAACAAACCCTCCATCGCACTTGAATTCTGTTTTGTGACAATCTTTATTCAGGTGGCTTCAATGATAATTCCATTAGGCATTTGCAGGTGTTATGTTAGTCACTAGAAGGCTTCCTTTCATGTTTTCCCTTGAATACAGTAGAAAACTTATTTCCTACTGAGAACAGATGAAAAGTGTGGCACATGGTGAATTCCATTTAATGGTTACTCTGATTAGTGAATGAAAATTATCTAACCGGGAAAAATAATTTTCCTCATTTTTCCTTCCAAGAGCACATATTAAAATGGATTTTTTTTAAATGAATATGCAATGATACAGCAAATTAAGCTTGCTATATCAAAACAACACACTATGAGATTTTGGAAATACCCCAGGTTCTTTTATTTTCTATAAGGGGAAACTACTATATTGTGGGTATATTTTTTTTTCATTACTTTTAGGTGATAGAATTTGGGGAGAAGAAGGGGCTTTAAAATTTTAACAAGCTTTCTCCGAAAGGAAAATGACATATGAAGTACTGTGGACATAAAGATTAAAGGTAGCTTGTTATAGATTGAATGTTTGTTTCCTCCCCAAATCCTTATGTTGAAGTTCTAACCCTCAATGTTTTGGTATTTTGAGATGGGGCCTTTGGGAAGCGATTAGGTCATGAGGATGTGGCCTTCCTGATGGGGTTAGTGCCCTTGTAAGAAGGGATAGCAGAGAGCTTGCCTACTCTCTTTCCTCCTTGTGAGGACACAGCGAGAAGACGGCCATCTGCAGGCCAGGAGGAGAGTTCTTACCAGGAACCAAATCAGCTGGCACCTTGATCCTGGACTTCCTAGCCTCCACGACTTCTTCAAGAAAATAAATTCTATTGGTTAAGCCACCCAGTCTACGGTATTTTGTTATGACAGCCTGCGCTAATGAATACATAGTCTCCACCCTCAAAGAGCTGAGTCTAGACGGGAAAAGAAGTAGGTACACACACGATTTCAGTAAGTATTGTGGCAAAAGCATGCATGAGATGCTGATAGAATGCACTGAGAAATGACCTAATTCTTCTCTGAGATCTAATAGGTGACAAGGCAAAGAAATTGTGCCCAGATGTCAAAGTGACTTACCCAGGGTCAAAAAATGGTTGGTGGCAGAGCCAGAATACTGAGATTTTGTGTGTGTATATTTATATGAATAAATACACTTTTTACCCATTTACTCAGTGAATTTTTATTGACCCCTTACTGTGTGCTAACTACTATAATAAACATTTACATGAACATCTAATTTTATCCTCACAACCACCTTGGCCCCATTTGACAGATGAGAAAACTGAGGTTTAGAGAGATTTACTAGCTTGCTCAAGGTCACTCAGTTAGTAAACTCAGAGCCGGCTTTGAACCCAGGTGAATGAAACATTAATGTTCTGGAAGGTAAGAAATGTAAAACAACTTGGAAGAAATTAAATCGTAAACAAATGCTGATCAGTAGATCCCTAGCACTGTCTCACATACTATTAACATATATGAAAATACACAAATCATATAATTTCCTCATCGGTAAAATTGGGGTAATACCTTCCTCAGAGAGTTAATGTGAGGGTTAATGCAACTTGAATGAAAACGCTTCACTCTCTTACTCTGTGTGGCCTAGTTGGGAGGAAGGAAGAGTGTTCCTTGCTCATCCATGCCCTTTCCAGACCATTCCAAAATCTCTACTTTGAGGCTCATAGTATCTGGCTACACCAGCCTCTCACCATAACTGGTGCCATCATTCCTCAGTACCCCAACTGTGGCCATCATTTTAAGAGACTCTAAAGTCTGTGCAGATGACACATCTAACACTCTGGCTCTCAGATCTTGTCTGATCACACCCTTTGCTGTCCCACCCCCACTCTGCCATCACACCTTTGACTGTGTCATCACATCTGCAACCAGAAGTTCATGCACCTCATTCTCCAGTCACAACCTCCTCTCCTTCCAGCTTGCTTGCTTCAAGAGCCCCATTGAAATTGCCCTTCAAGTGGACAGAGAACTACTTCCCATACACAGGGTGCCTTCTCTTTCAGCCTCTTGCCTTCACTCTCCTGTTTACCCAGCTTAGATTCCATGATCCCCCACCAGCATCATTATCTTTGTCTTTCCCTCCTTCCTTCTCATCTACATGGCATGAACGGAAAATTTCCTACTTACAGAAGCCCTTGCTTAGGAGGTATCAAACGGAATGTTGTGTTTTATCACAACTAGTTCTAATAGCTGAAGCTCATAACAAACTTTGAGTGACCCGGAACACCAGACTTTACTAGACCTACTTGAAATCCCTTTCCTGACTAATAAGCAACAAAACTTTTAAAAATTGTCCCTGTACAGACCTATGGACTCATTCCATTCTATATAGAGTGCTAATTTTTAATCCTTAATTAGCATAACCACTATGAATCGTCTTGCTCCCAATACTGAATGATCTCTGACTTTTTCTGCCAGCTAACTATTCAGTATTTCTTCACTGGTGTATGTTCTCTGGCCTGGAAGGTTAATAAATAGGTTTTGCATCTTTTAAAGCCCTGGTATTGTTTTGTTCTTTGACAATGGAAAATCCCAACTCTAGATAAGTTTGGGTCTTGATGTAAACAGCTGAAAAATGCTGAATAAAAAGAACGCTGACTCACATATTGTCACATTATAATATGTATAAACACCACCCCAACTGGGTGGTTTCAGAAGATGGCTCTACTGAAATCGTGGTCTCAAACTCATGGATAACTTTCTAGTTGCTCAGTTACCAAGTCAATGTCCTATTCTTAATCTTCCCCAATTTAAGCACAGAAAAACTTAGCACTGTTGCCCACTTTCTACTACTTCTTAGAATTTTCTTTTCCTTTGGCTGCCATGATTCTCTCCTCATTTCTTCTGAATTCTCCTTACATTATTCATTTATTCTACTCACACTTTAAATTAGAGCTCCTCCTCAAGGTTCCATCCTTACAATTTTTTCTCTTCTAATTATGTCATCTCTCGATGGATCTCTACTTTTATTCAAGCAGTTCTCACAAATTCTGAGTCTAGATCTCCATTCACTAACTTTCTTTTGATTTATAGACCTAAATTTTCAGCTATGTGTTAGAGAAACCTGTTATGGCATTCTTGGAAGGAAGGAAGGAAGGAAAAGAGTGAGCCATGAGAACTTATGCAGAAAAGGTGCTGAGGAGGTGGGTGAATAGGTCAAGGAGGCAAGTGGTGGGAATGGTGCTGTACATTTAGATCATATAGAACCTCATAGGTCATTGTAAGGCCTTTGCTTTTTACCTGAAAAATTTTGAGACTGACTTAGGCTTTAAAAGAATAATTTCCCTGCCAAGATAAAAGTATGGAGCACAGTTAGGAGATGATAGCAATAATACAAGCAAAAGGTAAAGGGGGACTTTTCACCTAAAATTCATATGGGGTTTTGTTTTCAAGCTTTTGCTTATGACTTCTCATAAAATTTCCGCAACTAAAATAAAAGAGAGGTATCATATTGTCTCTATAAATTACTATGAATTTCAACTTAATTTAACTTGGTTCTAATTCTCAGTCTCAAATTAGAATGTTTCATTTTAACCCACTCTAAATTCTGTCTCAGTAGTTAATCCATCCTGGATCTGGTTCAACTCTTGGACTTTAGGCCAACCCAGTGTCCAAAGCCCTTAGCGTTTCTTTCAGCTTGTAGGCGATGGACATTTTTGTTTTGAGGCTGATGGTCTCTCTCATTTATTGTCCACTATTGAAGTGCTTGTAATTCCACATAGACTTCTTTTGAGTTTTATCCTCTGTCCCTTTTTACTTCCGTATAGAAGATGAGGCTATATTAGTCAACCCCTTGTTGAGAATATACAAACTTTCCCTTTATGTTCGTGTTTTCACCAACCAGAAGAGTGGAACAATCCTTTTCTCAATAGTTTCCTGACTTAGAGCTTATCTGGGCAATTTTTAATACAATAACACTTACTTTAACAGTAACTCTAGCAATGGCTTAGCAATCTGAAGCTTTTAACAAATTAACTTTAGAATAATATGATTCTTCAGAATCTGTTTTCTGAAAAAGGTTGCTTCCTTTACATAGACTACAACACTTTTAACATAATTAAAATAAAAATTTTGAGGGGCTGGCCCCATGGCAGAGCGGTTAAGTTCAGTAGTTAAGCACTCGGCTTTGGCGGCTGGGGTTTGCAGGTTCAGATCCCTGGTGCGGACTGACGCACCACTTGTCAAGCCATGCTGTGGCGGTGTCCCATATAAAGTAGAGGAAGATGGGCACGAATGTAGCCCAGGGCTGGTCTTCCTCAGCAAAAAGGAGGAGGATTGGCATTGGATGTTAGCTCAGGGCTCAGCTTCATCAGAAAAAAAAAAAACAAAAGAATTTTGAACATAAATTGTTTTCATGTGGTCATGAATATTTTTAATTAGAATAAAGATATAATGAATTTTACTGATGTTACATAGTTCCTCATGGGAAATATTTTTCCTCATTTGAAAGTATTCAAGCAGGCATTCTCAACCTTACGTGCTGTGTCGATGTTAAAGCATGTTTGCAAACCATTGAACACCCCTCCCATTGAGAGGCAGGATTCATGTGCCCTGCTCTTGAATCAGAGCTGTCCCCAGTGACTCTTCTTGTACCCAGTAGAATACAATGGAAGTGATGCCTAGTGACTTCTGAGGCTGCTTCAGAAAAGGCCAAGCAGCTTTTACCTAGTTTTCTTAAGATGCTTATTCTGGGTAAACCAGCCAAGTGCTACATAAGAAGTTTGAAACTGTCACACTGGAAAGTCTACATTTAGGCATTCTGATTGACAGGCCAGTTGAGTTCCAGTTAACAACCAGCATCAACTGCCAGGCAGATGAGTGAGCCAAATTGGATATATACCCCAGTCCAGCCTTCAGATCATGTAGCAGCCCAGCCAACATGAGAGACCCTAACTGAAAACAGCGCAGCCAAGTCCTTCTTGAATTCCTGACCTACAAAACTGTGAGCAAAATAAAATAATTGCTTTAAGCTGCTAAGCTCGGTGATAATTTGTTCACAGCTAATACACCAGAACACATGGATATTAGAGCCATTACATGCTTAAGTGTCCTCTATTCATTGCCATCTGGTCTAACTTACAGTCTTGCAAAGTATATATTAATATTTCCAAAGAAATATCCTTTCACAGATAGAAGTCATATGTTAATATGAAGAGCTTGCTTCATTTTCATTAAAATGTCCCCAAAACCTTGTCTGTGAGCATTTTGGAGAGCTGGACACAATGAGAATCAAAAAGAAAAGAGGTTTACTCTGCCAAGTCCTTTTACTAGACCTATTGTTTTTAAAAAATTATTTCTAATTATATAATGGTTAGGGAGTCAAGGGCCTTTGTCTAACTTTGAGCATATTAATGATGCTCTTAGTTTAACAAACTCAAGGATGTGAGTAATTTTTATCTGCCTTGATCATGTCTTCTAGGAGAATCAAAAATTTTAACAGATAAACTTTGAACACTTTTCACTTTAAAGGAAAACACTTTTACTAATTTCTAAGGCAGGAAGTCCCAGTTCTTGTAAGATATTAGGAGTTTATGTGTGAGAAGGGGGATTGTGAAAGCACAGAGTTGTTGATTGTTGGTTAAAGTGACTGGAGGCTAACTCTTCTGATGGACTTACCTACAGCGCCTTTCAGAGCTGAGAAACATTCTAGGGATCACTAACTTTTTTTCTTTTTTTTTTTGGTGAGGAAGATTGGCCCTGAGCTAACATCTGTTGCCAATCTTCCTCTTTTTTTTGTATGTGGGTTGCTGCCACAGCATGGCTTGATGAGTGGCGTAGGTCTGCACCTGGGATCTGAACCAGCAAACCTGGGGCCGCCAAAGTGGAGCATGCCAAACTCAACCACTATGCCACTGGGCCGGCCTAAGGGATCACTAACTTTTACAAGACCATGTAAAGATATTTTTCTTTTATAAAAATGTACCAAGGCGTATCACATAAAATTTATCAACTGAATAAAAATTGAATTTTGCCATAGAAACCAAAGGAATAGAATTTACTTTTTTCTCTCATAATTTTGATAACTTTTCATTCCTTTTGTCATGAGTTATACAATTGCCATCAGGAGGCTCTGGTCAGAGAGAGTTCTTTGAACTGGTTAGGACAGACATTCTCAAAGCCTGGGATGTCTGCAGGTCCCAGAGACCCTTTCAGGATGTCTGTGAAATCACAAATGTTTTCTTAATAACGTTAAGACTTTATTTGCTATTTTTCCTCTCCTTCTCTCATGAGTGTGCTGTGGCATGTTCTAGAGGCTGCGTGGTGTGTGATGTTGCAACAGATTGAATGCAGAATTATGCATTAGAACCCAGTTTTCTTACTATGTAAGATACTAAAAATGTTTGCAAAAATGTAAAATAGTGTCACTTTTATCACTAATTTTTTTCTGTAAAATATAACTATTTTATAAAATTACTAACAAGTAAATACATTTTCTTAAAAAATTATTAACATGTAATGGATTTATTATTATATTGAATGATTAATAAATATTTTAAAATTTTCCCAGTTTTAATTTCTAAAGTAAATATTGAGAGACATAACACATATAAACACATACTCTTTGGGAATCCTCAAATTTTTTTTTTTATCGTGGCGACATTGGTTTGTAACATTGTATAAATTCCAGGTGTACATCATTATACTTCTATTTCTGCATAGAGTACATCATGTTCACCTCCCAAATACTAATCACAATCCCTCACCACACACATGTGCCTATTCCTCCCTTTTACCCTCCTCCTTCCCCCCTTCCCATCTAGTAAGCACCAATCCAATCTCTGTCTCTATGCGTTTGTTTTTTGTTGTTTTTACCTCCTACTGACGAATGAGATCATATGGTATTTGACCTTCTCCCTCTGACTTATTTCACTTAGCATAATACCCTCAATGTCCATCCATGTTGTCGCAAATAGGTGGATTTAATCATTTTTTATGGCTGAGTAGTATTCCATTGTGTATATATACCACATCTTCTTTATCCATTCGCTCCTTTTTCAAAAACTGCAAAGAAGGACTGAGACCAAAACACTAAGAACTGCTGGGTTATGGATTTACCTAAGAAAACAAACATTATTTTACTGACAATAACTAATAACATCTATACTTCTAAATCACAATCAGAGCAATGTTGTAAATCTCAAAAATTCTAGTAAGAATCAGAAACATCATTGCGTAATGTATGGCCTATTTGATGGGCCCAGATAGGATAGATATTTATTTGGACCTCTCTGAATCAAAGATTCTGGCTAGAATAAAAAGTATTGTATGTGTGTGTGTGTGCACGTGTGTGTATGTTTGATTGAAGAATTAGGTTATCTTTTCTCTAAATCGCTCTACTCTTTTCTTTTCAGACCAGATAACAGAGTCATACTGTGGTGGCTATTCAACATTTCCTTGTTTGCTTAGTAAAGCAGGTAATATGAAAAATGGTCACATCCTTCTGTTCCAAAGGATTGTTAACACTTACTGTATTTAGCCTCTTGCCTCTTAACCAACAAAATGAGAATATCACATCACTTTTGGTTAAGAAATCCTGAAATTAGATTCTAAGTAGGGTAATAAAAGTTAACCACCCTGACCAACCCGAGCCTTCAACCAAGCCTTAATATAAATTACTAAGTTTTAAGGAAATGTGCAATTTATTTTTTCTTGTTTAACGACTTGCTTTCAGGTTTTTAAAATTGCATTTGTAGCCAAAGCCAAGAGAATAAATGAAAAAGTGTTGCTAAAAAACTTCCAAAAAATGAAAAACGAAAAAGGAAGAAAACAAAAAAATCCACATAATTTTCGTAAGACTTCTTGAAAAAGTCCAATTCTTACAGTGCTTGCTCATAATTTTGATTTTGCTCTCTGAATGTCAGTCCTTCAAAGAAAAAGAAATATTTACTTATTATTATCTTTCAGTTACTGAGTACTTTTTGGGTACATAAAAATTGTACAAAAGATAAAGAGCCCAAGATGTCCTAACCTAATATTAAATTATACCTGTATACATAGGCTTTATCTAAGGTTGTTAGACAAAATTATATTCCTTCTTAGTTTATAAACTCTTCTGGTTTTCTGAATCTTTTAATTGAATTAAAGGGATGTTATTTAAACATTCTACTGAAAAGTAGAGACTGTAAATTTTGTGCACTTTTTAGAAAATATATCTATTCCTCCATTCTTTCATTCATTCAACAACTATTTGTTGACCAAGTACTATGTGCCTATACTGGAAATAATGCACTGGAAAAGAGAGAATGTCATGGAGTCTATATCTAATGGAGTAGATAAATTAATGTTTAATATAATTTTGAATACTTACAAGTGCTAGGCAGAAAAATCATACAAGAATATAGAGTGTGATGGGATGCAGAAGGCAACATATTTAGATAGGATGGTCAGGAAGGCTTCTCTGATGGAATGACAGGGTAGATTGCAAATAGCTACACATTCTTTCTATCTCATTATGCCTGCCTCTTTAAAATGTAACTTTGCTGTTTCTCCCATCAAAAGATAGATTATATTACTCTAGCATTTGAATCTGGCCCAGGTTATGTCACTTGCTGTGCCAATGGGACATTAGAAAATGGGACGTAATCTGAGTCTTGACAAGTAGTTGTATGTTGGGCTTTTCCCTCTCTTGTGCTCCTTCTACCATTTAAACAAGCCAGGGCTAGCCTCCTGGGTTATGACATATCACATGAAGAGAGGCCTCAGGCATCTCTCCCATCCCTGCTTGGATCTGTGGGTTTGTAGTTTTCATCAAGTTTTGAAAAATTTCAGTCATTATTTCAACAACTATTTATTCTGCCCTTGCTCCCTTCTGGGACTCCAAATTACATTTAAGACCACTTAAAATTGATCCATAGCTCAACAGGGCTCTGTTCTTGTTTTTTCCCAGCATTTATTCTCCCTGAGTTTCATTCTGACTTTGGATAATTTCCATTGCTATGTCTTTAAGTTCATTAGTACTTTCTTCTATAGTTTCTAATCTGATGTTAAACCCATTTAATGACTTAAAAAAAAAACTTTAGAAAATGTATTTTTCAATTCTAGAAATTCCCTTTGGTTGTGTTTTATATATCCTGTTTCTCTATTCATTAAATTCATGTTTTCCTTTACATCCTTCAGTATATTTATAATAGCTGTTTTAAAGTCCTTTCCTGCTAATTTCATCATCACTATCATTTCTGAGTCTTTTCCTATTGACTGATTTTTCCTTTAGCCATGGATTACCATTTCCCTGCCTCTTTGTACATCTAATAATTTTTGATGGGATGTTGGAATTTTAATACTACACTATTGTCTTCATGTTTTGGCAGGCAGTTAAGTTACCTGTGGGGAAGCTTGATCCTCCTGAGATTTGTTTTTAAGCTCTTTTAGGGTGAGTCTACAGTAGCTTTTATCCAGCTCTAGTTTAGTCCTACTACTAAGAAGTAATCTTTTTGGGGTCTTTTTTGAATGGTTTGATTGTTCAACAAGGTCTCTCTACTCTATCTGGTTGGAATTCAAACATCCCCCAGCCCTCTGAGAGCTCTGTAAATTTTTTGCTTATCGGATTGCTGGTGGTTCTTTCCCCAGCCTTGTGGAGATTCACCCAATGCATGAGAAGCTTGGAATTCAGCCAAAGACTCAAAATGGTTTCATGGATTTCTGAAGCTCTTTCTCTGCAAGCTCCTTCTTTTCTGGTTCTCTTCCCTGAAAATTCCAGCTGCCCAAGCCTCTCCAAAGACAAATCTTTGTCTGCTCAATAACTGAGACTGTTCTTTTCTTGGGTTTCTCTTTCTTGTGCTGCAGTCCAGAAAGTGCCTCCCCTTTCTGGAAATCTGGGGTGATCACGAAGCTTACCTCACTTGTTTCGCTTCTCTAGGGGATTAGAATCCTGTGATGCCTGTTGTCCAATGTCCTAACAAATTCAATTTATGTATTTTTTTTGTGTCTGTGTGAGGAAGATCAGCCCTGAGCTAACATCTGTGCCAAACCTCCTCTTTTTGCTGAGGAAGACTGGCCCTGAGCTAACATCTATTGCCAATCCTCCTCCATTTTTCTCTTTATCTCCCCAAAGCCCCGGTAGATAGCTGTATGTCATAGTTGCACATCCTTCTAGTTGCTGTATGTGGGACGCCACCTCAACATGGCCGGACAAGTGGCACGTCTGTGCACGCCCGGGATCCAAACCCGGGCCGCCAGTGGCGGAGCACACGCACTTAACCACTAAGCCATGGGTCCGGCCCCCTGATTTAGTGTTTTGACCAATTTTCTAATTGTTGATTATGGGAGGGCAAGTCCAATACTAATTCCCCCATCAAATATGGAAGTGGAAGTCCAGAATATTGTTATTTATTTACTTGTTTGAAGATGGAAGATATTATAGCAATGTTATATGTCAATGGGAATGATCCAATTAAGAAGGGAAATCTGGTGATACTTGAGAGAAATGATATTTTAGAAGCAAATCCTTTGAGAAAGTGAGAATGGATATAAACTCACGCATGAGCAGAGGGGTTGACTTTCATAATGAGAATGGGAATTGTATCTACTAACTCAGAATTAAAGTAAGATGCTAATAAAGTCAGGATAAAATTAGTATGTAATGAAAAGACTACTTGCATTATTTGTTGTCTGATCAAATAATTTGAGGGAGCAGAACAGCAAATATGATAAAGCATTTGTTCTTTATCTTTGGTCAAAATGGAGTCATTTTTCCCTCCCAAATTTACAAGCCTCTCAATATTTAATCTCTCTGTTCCATTATGCAGATACTTTCTTTTGAGGATCTCTATATCCAGAGAGATCAAATAAAAGATTTTTGAAAATACTACATGTGCATGACTTGTTGTGGATGAATTCTGGGTTTTGGTGCTGGTCAATTGGTTACTTTTAAAAATAAAACATTAGCTTTTTATTGTTTTCTAGTTAGGAAAACCAATGTAATCTTGTGTATAAAATGGGATTAATACCCACATAATAGGGTTAGTGTTTGAATTAAAATAAAATGTAATCAAGTGCCAATCATACTTGTCACTGAAATACCAACTTCTTTTCTCCTCCCTAGGTAGTAAAAGTCCTGGCTTACACAGTTCTGTCTTGCATTTAGAAATTTTAAGTTCTCTGGAAAGATTAACTAACTAGGAAGATTATATTAGACAACATCCACCAAAGAAATCTAATGAATTTAGTTCTTTTTTCCCTCAAATACCCATACTAGAATTATTTTTAGATCCCGTTTTCCCAAACTGAGATCTCCTTATCACCTTTCCCAATTTTTGTCTCTTTTCTTCATTGATGGATCTCCTGGGCCTAGAATCATACCTAACACATAGTAGGAACTCAGTTAATATTAAGCTGGAATTAATGCTGAATATTGGTGCCTGTTAATACCTCCAAGAATCCTAGTATTCCATGGAAAAAATTTTGGGAACTGCTGTCATGGAGAATAATTCAGTTTAAGTTAACCACCCTGATTCTTTTCCTGTCTGTTGAGGCCTTCTGTAGCACAATGAATGAGAAGCTTTCTTTCTTTGTGTATGTCAGAAACAGCCTGTACCCTAAGTCTGGTAGCTAAACCCTTTAAAGTCACAATCTGTGTAGGATTTATGTGCCAAGGATATTGAAAGGATTAAATCTTTCTATGTTCCGATAGTCTTTGGTGACAGGGCACTATAGTTCCTGTTATCAGATCCCCTGTCCTTGGCTCTCACTCCGGTGCCAATGGATTTAGATGAGCAGGCTGTGCAGTGCCGTTGTGTGTACACGTGTCAGCGGCAGGAAGTCCATCCTAGGTGACAGCAGTGTCACTTTAGTATCACATCCTCTTTTACACCTGATCACACTTGCAGATGAAAATGCCAAAAGCACCTCTGAGTTACAAGGCTGGAGGAAGTGACTGGGAGAATAGATGCCAAATGGACATCTTGACGTGCAGAGGGGGTCTGAAGCCCCTCAGTGTGAGCGCTGTGAAAACATATAAAGCTTGTACATCATGCACAGATTCTCACTGGGACTGGACTCCAGTTGCACAAAATGGTAACAATCCAGGAACGAGAGTGAGGCAAGTGGACCTACATTTATGATGCAAAGATGAAGTTTCCTAGCAGGTGATGATGGACTTTGAAGGACTTTTGTCTGCTCAGCCAAGTTCTACCCTCATTGTGCTGGTGTTGTAAACTTACTCATCCATGCTAGACAGGAGGACTCTGTCCCTAATTTTCCTCACCTGGAATCCACTCTCTGCCCACTCATGTATGATTAAATCCTTGTGTAACAGGGCCAAAAGTTATTGTGAGTGAAAAACACTCTTTAATCTTCTTGTCTCCTTTGAGAGACAAGATCAAAGCAACCAGCTAGGGCATTCAGGTGGGGGTGAGGAGAGGATGGTGATATCTGATTTGAATTCATATGTTTTTATATTTATATGTGAAAGGGAAAATAGGTGACAGAAAGGCAAGGGAAGGGGGTTTGGATTGAGAGTTGAAAGTTAGAGGAAAAGAAAGAGTCCTCAGGTTTGCTGTGTAGTGGAGAAGTAGAGAGTAGAGAAATGAGGAAGGGGTTTTGGGAAATGTTGTGGGTTATGAATTGAATACAATTCCTTTAAGCTTTTTGGGGGACGTGTAAATAGAACTGGAATCATTTTTTGTGTGGGTGTGAGGAAGATTGGTGTGTTAGCTAACATCTGTTGCCAATCTTCCACTTTTTGCTTGAGGAAGATCGTCGCTGAGGAAACATCTGTGCCAATATTCCTCTATTTTGTATGTGGAACGTCGCCACAGCATGGTGTGTAGGTCTGTGCCCGGGATCCAAACCCACAAATGCCGAGCCGCCTAAGGAGAGCATGTGAACTTCACCACCACGCCACCAGGCTGGCCCCAAAACTAGAATCACTTTTGCCAGTAATTATTTTTGTTTCTTGGATTGTGTTCCTTTGAATGAATTATTGTGCCAAGAGGAGGCCACATGGACCCTGGGGTTTATTTGGGTTACATTTGAATGGAATCAATTTCTTACCTGTGGCTTTTTAGCTGAGTGGCACCTGTACACTCATTTCTAGAGTAAATGGCCATTCAGAAGGAGCCATTTGCAGTTTTGGCAAAACATCTTCTTAGTAGTCACAGTACATACACACTTTAAGTCCTGATTCTGCCTTGCTTTGCAATGTTTCATAGTCTGGGGCTGGCAACACCTAAAACAGGTACGTTGCTCCTAAACCATTCCTTAGGTTGGACCAGCTCTGGACAAAACTAGAGCAGGCACGGCCTGTTTTTTAACTTCCACATTCCAGGTTCTGTTCTCATGTCGACACAGAGGCCTTCTAAGTGTTTCCCAGACAAATCTGCTATTAATATTTAGGTATTCATGACTTAGCATTTTGCCTCTACCAGAAGAATGGGTATTTTAAATGGACTATCAAATGAGGGTTAATGCTTACCAGGAAAATATTCCCAAATGGTGGAATTTTAGAAACTACACAATGAAGGAATTTTGGGGGTAGAAAAGTTGCTTTTCTAGCACTCTTTAAATACCACACTTCTTGACTTTTGTGTATGTGTATGTCTTGTTCTCCCATTCAACATCCTTGTTGAGTCAGCATTATCAGGTGAGCGAGTCTTCATTTCTCCTTTCTAATGGCTTCCTGATTTTCTCTAGGGAGCCACCCTCCTACACTGTGGCAAATTTAGCGCAACGTTAAATTCTGGTGTTTGGCCCTCACTGAGGAGACCAAGAAGGCCACATGCTTGCTCTCATTGTGTCTAAATGGCCAGGAGGAAGGCACATGATGTAAGTCCTCCAATGGGAGGCCTTTTTTGCTGGACTTTAGCCCATGAACATGTGATATTATGACTGAAAAATGCTTGGAGTGCATTTCTGCCAGCCATCACGCCTCCCCAGTCACGTGTTCGTACCATGAGACAACTCTATTTATGTGATTCTGTTTCCTAGACCTCCAGAGCTTCTTTCGTTTCTGCTCATTTCAAAAACTGGTTTTGTCACTTTCCAGTGGATTCTCTGAGCTCCACAGATCCTCTCACTAAATACCCTTTTTGGCTTACAGTAGCCTGATAATTAAGCCTGTTCTTGTTACTGTAACCAAGACTCTGGGACTGATAAACTTGGAAAAGACAAAGTTAATATAATGATTAATAGTTGCATCATATATGCACAAACCCTCCTGTGCCCAGGTAAAATTGAAATGTTAATCCTGTGTTCTAAAAAAGGATACAAGAATAAATTATATGTCTCCTGTCCTGTCTCCAATGTCAGCTTTTGAGAATTGAAGACATGGCTGAGGGTATTTCATCTCATGCTGTTGTCTTTATATGCGTATATATTTTCTTTTAATTGAACTTTTCATTTTGAAATAATTGTAGATTCATATCCAGTTATAAGAACGGATACAGAGATCCTTCACCCTTTAACCATTTTCTTCCAATGGTAACTTCTTGCAAAACTTAGAGTATGACGTCACAATTGTGGTATTGACATTGATACAATTCATGGATCTTACTCAGGTTTCCCCAGTTTTTTATGCATTCATTTATGTGTGTATGTTTAGTTTCATGCAATTTTATCTCATGTGTAGGGTTATGTAGCCATCACTACAGTCAAGATACAGAACAGTTCCATTATCACAAGGATTCATCATGTTGTCCTTTCACAATCACACACCTCTCTTATGCCCCCTTCTGATCCCTAACTCTAGCAACCACTAATCTGTTCTCCATTTCCATAATATTGTCATTTCAAGAATTTTATATTCATGGAATCATATAGCATGTAACTTTTTGGAATTGGCATTTTTTACTCAGCACAATTTCTTTGAGATCCACCCAAGTTGTGTACATTGATAGCTCATTTCTTTTTGTTGCTGAGTAGTATTCTATGGTGTGGATGTACCACACTTGGTTTAAACATTCACCTACTGAATGACAGTCCCATTATTTCTAGTTTGGCTATTGCAGACAAAGCTGCTATGAACATTCATGTACACATTTTTCTATGGAAACGTGAATTCCTTTCTCTTGAGTAAACAGGAGTAGAATGGTTGCATCAGATGGTAGCTGTATATTTAACTTTTTAAGAAAATACCAAACTGTTTTCTAAAGTGACTGTATTATTTTACATTCCCACCAGTGGTGTACAATCATTCCAGTTCCTTCAAATCCTCACCAAAACTTGATATGGTCAGTTGTTTAATTATAGCCATTCTAATAGGTGTGCAGGGGTAGTTCATTCTAGTTTTAATTTGCATTTCTCTAATGACTAATAACGTTGGGAATCTTTTCTATGCTTATTGGTCATCCACATATGATGTGGATTCTTTGGGAGTGTGCCTGTTCAAATTTTTTGCCTATTTAAAAAAACTGGGTCATTTGTTTTCTTATTGTTGAGTTTTTAAAGTTCTTTATATATTCTGGATATAATTCATTTATCAAAGATATGATTTGTAAACATATTCTCCCAGTCTGTGGCTTGCCTTGTCAGTCTTTTAATGATATCTTTCAAAAAGAAGACTTTTTTTTTAATGAAGTGCAATTTACCAACTTTTGGATCATAGTTTTAGAGTCGTATCTAAGAAATCTTTGCCCGTACAAAGCCACAGAGATTTGCTCTCATGTCTTTTCTAGAAGTTTTATAATCTTAAGTTTTATATTTAGGTCTGTGATCATTTTGAGTTAATTTTTTGAATATGGCATGAGGATCAAAGTTCATTTTTTGCATACAGATGTCTCATTGTTCCATCATCATTTGTTGTTTATGGTGGGAGGGCAAGTCTGGTACCAAAAAGCTGCTACGAACATTTGTTGTGTGAACTTAAGTTTTCATTTCTCTGGGATAGATGCCCAAGAATGCAATTGCTGAATTTTATTAAAAAGTGCCAAACTATTTTCTGGTATGTGTTTGAAAAAGGAAGACGTAAGGGTTAAGAACTTGTATGAATTTGGCTTCTGCTTCTTCCTTGTTAGTAATCTTGGGCAATTTGCTAAATATCTCTGTGCCTCAGGTTCCTTATTTATAAACTAGGGACAACACTACTGCCCACCTCATTGAGTTGCTGTGAGGATTCAGTCTATTCAAAAGCAAAGTATTTAAAAGAATGCCTAACATGTAAGGCATGATCAGCAATGTTGGTTGTTATTGTTTGCAATTGGTGTTGCTACTATTATCTTTTGTGGCTGTCCAACATCTTTGAACACCCTTCTTGCGTTTTGATAATTTCCCACATTATGAGATCCCAGGAACAAGCCAGAAAACTTACATTCCCATCTTTCCTTGCAGCTGGGGTAAAGGCTTATGACTTAGGTTCTGCCAATTAGCCGTATCTATAAAGGCCTTGGATTCAGAAGTGAGTAATGAAAGCAGATGGCCATGTACCAGCAATTCACTCTTTCAAATAACTTCTAGGGGCATCCATAGCACCATTCTAGAATTCAGTCCCAAAGGACATAGGTACTGAGCAGAAAAGCATTGGTTTTCTTCCTGCAGAGAGCCCTGTCTTTCCTTTGGGATTTTTTTTCCCTAGTTGTATAGCTTCAGAGCATGGCTGTCTGACCTTTTTGGAGATTATCAAACTATATAATATTATTTAGTAATTTCTCTTGCCACTTGAATTAGCCAATTTTAAACAGCTGTGTGTGTGTGTGTGTGTGTGTATGGCTTAAATAGATTAATTTTTTTAGACATAGGTACATACAGAAAATATTTTTAGCCATATATAAATAGATAAAATATATTTTTTTATATGTAAAGGACATTATTGGAACAAATAGAGAATTTTGAATGAGGTGGATTATATCATAGTACTGTTTCACATTAATTTCCTGATTTTGATAATTGTATTATGGTTATGTAACAGAATATTCTTGCTTTTAGGACATATATACTGAGTAATTTAGGAGCAAAGGGCATCAGGTCTACAACTTATTCTCAAATGATTCAGAAAAAAAAATTATGGAAAGAATGATAAAGCAAATGTCGCAAATGTTAAGAAATAGGAAATCTGGGAGAAGGATATATGGTATTCTTTGCAGTATTCTTGTAATTTTTTTGCAAGTTTTACATTATTACAAAAAATAAAGGGTAAAAATTAGCCAAAGTGGATTTTGCAATTTGTAATTTTGTTGTTTGTAATTAAGAATTCTACTAGTACAGAGGAATAATGAGGATTCAAGGCTGGAGACTGTCTTAGTCAGCTTGGGCTGCTGTAAACAGACTGGGAGGCTTATAAACAACAGAAATTTACTTCTCACAGTTCTGGAGGCTGGAAGTTCAGGATCAAGGCACTGGCCAATCTGGTGTCTGGTAAGAGCCCAATTCCTCTCACGGCTCCCTTCTTGCTGTGTCCTCACATAGTGGAGAGAGAGAGCAAACTCTGGTCTCTTCCTTTTCTTAGAAGGGCACTAATCCCATCATGGGGGCTCTACTCTCATGACCTCATCTAATCCTGGTCACATCCCAAGGCACACCTCCAAATACCATCACACTGGAGATTAGGGCCCCAACATATGTATTGGGGTGGGGGGAGACATTCAGTCTATAGAGAGAGGGATGCTGTTCTCATGATTTTTCCCCTTTACCCCGATACCTGGATAGTCTCTCGTTGAGACCATGTGAGGGCAGTCAACAGTCATGGACTGGAGAAGGGAAGTACTCTTTAAATATGGGACTCAGACACTACCTAAACCATCATGGCATCTTCTATCAGACTTCCCCTCAAACCCTGTGCTATAAATCACCGTTTTCTAGATGGTTGAAGAAACTTGATAGAGACAAATGAAATGGCTTTTTCAATTTACTTGATTGATAGAGCAGGAATAGGAACCTGATCTTTTGATGTCACTTCTCTGCCTCTGCCACCGGCCTGGGAGGATGACCCAGTCCACACAAGGCCAAAACACTTTCCCTCCTACTCTGAAGGGAAGAAACCAGCAAAATCCCACAACACCATGGAAGTCTTCCAGCGAGCGGGAGAATACAGACCTCCTGACACAGCTAGCCTTCTGTTATGCATGGCTCTGAACTGTTTTAATGAAAGACTTCTGTCTTAATCCCATTCATAAACTTAAGCCAAACTTTAATTTCCCATGAAGCGCCTTCTGGTGAAAAGCGACATTCCTAATCTTTAGTAGTTTTTATGTTTCACATGTCAGCTTTTAAAGAATATGATACATAAAATGATTCCACCTCAACATTCAAGGCACTGTTGCTAATTCTAAAGCTCCCAGTATGCAAAAGAGAAAGGCGTCATCATGATCATTAGATGTACAAACTGGTTTCAATCCCCAACTCCAGAGCATTCGAACTTACTCAGGACCACACTATTTTTATTGCAGTAAAGAGGGACTAACAGATCAAATAGGAAAGGATTTACCTAAAATGCACTTGTTTAAAAGGGCAATTTCACATGGAAAAAGGAAATGAAATTTCCTCTAAAGGATTTAATCTGAACTGATATGCACAGTATAGCAGGAAATTGTAATCTCTAGTTATCTGATGGACTTGTATACCTGGAGGTTAAGAGAAAGGAGAGAGAGAGAGAAGGGGAATGGGAGGGGAAGACATCATCCTATATATGTGCCGTGAGAGTCTCCTGGTTAAAATTCAATGCTTACAATATTTACTTGAATGTAGTCATCTTAATGTAGTCACTTGTCCTGGATGTGTGTTAAATATTGTATCTTCAAATTCAGAGAGAATGCTATAAAATCTGGCTGCCCATTGGGATTCTGAAGGAGCTTAAAACTACGCCATACCGAGTCTCCACTGAGACCCAGTGAATCTCAGTCTCTGGAGATGGCTGGGGCCCAGATGATTCTGTTGAACATTGAGGGCTGAGAACCCCTGCTTTAAAATATGTACTCTGCTTTCTACAATAAACACGTTCCTGAAAAAGAAAGCCTTTTAGAATTCACTAAAACTTGATATGCAAAGTCATTCTACCATGATGCTTTTTCAACATGATGCTATCCTCCCTTTCAGAAATGTGAATCTGAATTTTTTTACATTGTATCTGCTTCCAATCACGTGAATGTTTACAGAAGGGAAGTACCTGGGGTAGAATGAAGACGCATTTCTTCACACATGTGCATCACAGTGATACCACCTGGACCTCACATTTATGTTTTTCCCCTAGAATATTTTCTCATTGGAGCCTATAAAGTAAGCAGGTCAGATGGTATCGTCACTATTTTCCAGACTGATGAGGAATCGGGGAGAATCGAAATGACAATTTAAAATGATCTTTGTGACACGACTAGCGTACAGTTTTCTTTCCATCTAATCCAGTGCTTTTCTTCTTCCAAGTTATACGTATACACATGCATATATATAAATAAGTTTATATATAAATTACTTTTATAATACATACTTCTATATAATAATAATTATATTTATATATAACATATTACTGTATCTTCCACTTTTGTTTATATATATTTGTTTATATGAAATATATATACACCTTATGCAAATAAAAATATTAAGGTAGTGCTTAGTTTTTTGAGGCCGCCTTCTTCAAGGCTAACAATGGACTTAGCTATCAAAATTGTGCATCAAATACGTAGGTAATAAAAGAAATCACATCAGATGTATCTTTCTTAACCTTAGGCGAGCAGGTACGGGGAAATTGCAAGAGGGAATTACAGACAGAAAACCAAAACCTGCAATCACTTGAAAGTGCTCAAATCTTATTTAAACAGCATGTACAAGAGTCTGGTGGCCAAAGTCAATTTTTATTTTAGGAAAACATAACTTTTCCTTAGATTGTTTTCAAACCTCATTTCAGCAAAATGGAGCTTGATCTCGGGATTCATAGATACTGCAGTCTGCTTGCAGGCACAGCTACAAGGGTGGCTTTCTGCTTTGTGTTAAGTGTAAACTCCAAGCATAAAGCATCCACTACAGATCTGGACCATTCAGAGTTTCACACTGGCTTTGCATGTTACACTCAACTCCGAAAGCAATTGCTTTCTCTTGCAATTTACGGATCCCTTCTAAATCTTTATCCCTGGTGATAAAAACATCAAAATGGAGACAAGTTTCTGAAAATAAAGTGACAGGGAAACCATCACATCCATAGATTCTTCTGGGATTTTTGGAAAGTTATTTGCTTATCTGAACGATATTTGCCAAGATGAAAAGACACCAGCAGATTCCTTCAACTCTCACTGATCAGGCAACAGCTGCTGCTCTGTTGATACAGGGAACATCTGTGAAAGATTCTAGGCAGCAAGTGGGAGATTTCGTTGTCAGCAAAAACGCTCTAGGAACAACCAGGTCCTGGAAAGCACAAAGAAGCTGGGAGACAACATTGAAACCTTGGGATACGAGAAGGCCGCGCTATACACAGTTAATCATGAAAATGCCAGGTCTTAGCTGAAGAGTAGGGAGCAGATTCCTCACTGAATAGTCCCAAAGATTGTCAAAAGAAATGCCTGCTCCTCCCTATTCAAAGGATCTGTTCAAATCACAAATGCCTACAATAAAAGGGGCCTCGCAGGTCAATGAACCATCTTACAGATGGGGAAACTGACACACAGACGCACTTACGTTTTGACTTACTCTGTTGAATTAATGATTCAGTGCTCGTCACTGAACCAAATGGTGAGATAATATTCAATTTTATCTTCTGCTTTTAGAATCCCTCTTTGACACCTCTTCCCAAGGCACTATGTTTCTCTCGGAGGAAATAGCTCGGAAATGTGTGGCAGGATTTTTCAGCTCCAACTCCATGTGTGTGTGTTGTTTGATTATTTTATTTTGTTTTAAAGTTTTAGGGAGTTTCCACAGACGTCATCACAATAACATAAGGTTATTTGCAAAAACAACTCCCATTTTCTTCAGAGCAATGATCTGAAGGCTAATCGACAGCAAACTGGGACTGTTTTCTTTTTTCCTCCCGTTAAGAAAGCTAATTTGCACTTGGAAACATGTTTAAAACAGATTTCTCATTTGAGGCCCTAGAAAAATCAGCCTACCCTCTCAGAGACCCGGGTTATTCGAGCAAGAAAATGGCCAAAGCTATTTCCCGTCTCTGATGACAAAAGCCACTCATCATTAAATAAAACATTTAAGCAGTAATTTAAATATTACAGGCTATGAAACTGCCTAGGCAGTGAACAGGAACTAGAATTAGAAGACAGTCCTGTCCTTGAGCAAATAATTAAAACCTTGCTGTTTCTCACTCTCGTCTACAAAAATGGAATGAAAATTCTGGTCATTCATCCATCTAACGTGAAGCTCTGAGACCTAATGAATAGTTACAAGGCTCTTTCTCAAACGGAAGTCCTTGTGAGAGAGGTGAGCAGTAAATAGCAGCTGTATTTTCCTGAGTTTCCAAGACAATTCTGATTGCAAATTTTCTGTCCCTTTGTCAGATCATATGTCAAGCTCTGGGCCAGATTTTGCTGCTAAACTTAATCAAACTCCCCTTCCTCCTGGACCTAAAACATAGTTAAAATTTCCTAAAGTCAGAGAATCTCAAGAAAACTCAACAGAGTACTTAGAGAGGAGACGCTTAGAAAATTTCTTTAGT
Organism: Ceratotherium simum simum; assembly: GCF_057802395.1. NCBI lineage: Eukaryota > Metazoa > Chordata > Mammalia > Perissodactyla > Rhinocerotidae > Ceratotherium > Ceratotherium simum. Next base: position 23,026,134 of record NC_141931.1, read on the forward strand.
ATTAGGCATAAGACATATGCTAATTTACACGACTGATTTAGAGACATCATGCAAGAGTCATTTGTCAAAGTTTCCCCAGGCTCTTCATTTTTCTGGGGATAAAAGTGCAAATAGCAGTAGAGCAAATTCTCCCTGGACTATTTCTCCCCACTTAGCAGAATCTTCTATACTTTCCAAGTTCAGGTATCTCCAAGTTCAGGTGTCTTTGAGAGTTCATTTTTTTTTTTTTTTAACAATTTTATTCCAGGAGAAGACAGCAAGAGATTAACTGTTTGTGTTTTGGCCAGAAGTATTGATAAAGACTCCTTATTTTTCTCCAACTTTTTGTGACTCACCACTTTGTCTGGTACACAGAGGGGCATGGATTGCTTACTACTAGGTCCCCCAATAAACATACTCTTGTTTATTGGTCAGAGGTCACAGATTAGGTTTTATTTAACAGATAACTTCCATTACTGAGGATGAAAATAGCAGAATTGTGAGGCAGGAACAAGAATAGGATCAAAGAAGTAGAAAAGTCAAGTAGAAAATATCACTAAGAGAATCCAGAATCCCAGAGTCAGAAGGATCTTAGAAACCATCTAACTCAATTTTGTCCTGATTCATGATTCCCTTCCCCAATATCCTCCATAAGTGGTTGTTCAACCTATTTTTTTCATACATCTAATGATAAGGAATTTACTATCATCACTTTTCAAGGATACTCATTTTCATAATTCGTGGAAAGACAGCTGGTGTGGATCCAGAGAGAAGTTGGATCTGCAGTATTGGGGGGTGATTTTGTTTCCAAGATCAGAACATTGTCACTGCTTCATAGCCCTCTGCCAGTAAATGATAGATCAAGCAGGCAGAAAATCGGTAAGGATATAGATGATTTGAACAGCACTATCAATCAACTTGATCCAGCTGACATTATAAATATGTCACTCAACAACAGCAGAGTAGACTTTCTTCCCAAGCTCGCATGGAATGCTCACCAAGATAGACCACATTCTGGGTCATAAACATACCTTAACAAATTTAGATGAGGAGAGGTCATGCAAAGTACGGTCTCAGACCACAATGGAATTAAACTAAATCAGTAACTGAAAGATAGCTATAAAATCCCCAACTATTTGGAAATTAAATAACACATTTTTAAATAAGCCATGGGTTGAAAAAGAGGTCTCAAGACTAGTTTAAAATAATTTGACTTAAATGAAAATAAAAATAAAACTTAAGAAAATTTATGGTATACAGCAAAGCAGTGCTTCGAGGGAGATTTGTAGCGTTAAATGCATATATTAGAAAAGAAGAAAGATCTAAAATCAATAACCAGTTTCTAGCTTTTGAAATTAAAGAAAGAAGAGCAATTTAAGCAGAAAGGAGGGAGAATAAAAGAAATAATAAAAAAAATTCAACCAGGAATCAGTCATTGAAAATAGGAAAACAACAAAGAAAACCAATGGAACCAAAAGCTAGTTCTTTGAAAAGAACAATAAAATTGATAAACCTCTAGCCAGGTAGGAAAAAAGAGAGAGGACATGAATTGCCAATATCATAAATGAAAGATAGGTCATCATTACTGATCTCATGGACATTAAAAGGATAATAAAGGAATATTGCCAACAACTCCATGGACTACAAATCAGATTACTTGGATGAAATAGACAAATTCCTTAAAAGATACAAACTACCAAAACTCCTGAGAGAAAGAGATAACCTAAATAGCACTGTCTATTAAAGAAATTTAATCAATAAATAATCTTCCAAAAAAAAAAAAAAAAAAAAGAATCAGGTCCAGGTGGCTCCATAGGTGAATTCAATCAAGCATTTATGAAAGAAATGGTACCAATTCTCCACATTACATTCCAGAAAATAGAAGCAGATGGGACACTTCCTTATTCATTCTAGAAGGTCAGCATTATCCTAATATCAAAGCCAGATAAACACATTATAAGAAAGGAACATTGAAGACCAGTATCTTTCATGAATATGAATGCAAAAATCCTCAACAAAATATTAGCAAATCAAATCCAACAATATATGAAAAATATTATACACCATCACCGAGTGCATTTATTCCAGTTATGCAAGGCTTAACTTAAGGTTCAACATTAAAAAATCAATGAATGTATTCCACTGTATCAACAGGCTAAAGCAGAAAAATCATATGATCATATCAATTGATGCAGAAAAAGAACTTCAAAATTCTAACACCCATTCATGATTTGAAAAAAACCTCTAAAAAAAATAGGAATACCAGGAAACTTCCTCAACTTGATAAAGAACATCAAAAACAAAAAACAAAAAACCCTGCAGTTAACATCCTTCTTAATAGTGAAATACTAGACACCTTCCACCTAAGATTAGGAAGAAGGCAAGGATATCCCCTTTCACCATTCCAGTTCAACGTCATACCAGAAGTCCTAGCTAATGGAAAAAGGCAATAAAAAGAAACAGAAGGTACACAGATTGGAAGGGAAGAAATAAAATTGTCCTCATTCACAGATGACATGTAGATGTCTATGTAGAAAATTACAAAGAAGCTACAAAAATCTTCTGGAACTAATCAGCAACCACAGCAGGATGCAAGGTCAATATACAAAAGTCATATTTTTCCTATTTACTAACAATGAACAATTGAAATTTGAAATTAAAGAAAAATACCATTTGCAATAGCACCAAAGAAAATGAAATACTTAAGTATAAATAGAAAAAAGCATATACAGGACCTATATACAAAAAACTACAAAACACTGATGAAAGAAATTGAAGTTTTAAATAAATGAAGAGACAATCTGTGTTCATGGTTTGAAAGTCTCAATATTGTTAAGACGTCAATTGTTCCCAATTTGATCTACAGATTTAATGCAATCTCAATCAGAGTCCCAGCAAGCTATTTTGTGGATATCAACAAACTGATTCTACAGTTTACATGCAAAGGCAAAAGAACTAGACTAGCTAAAACAATATTGAAGAAGAAAAACAAAGTTGGAAGATTCACACTACCCAATTACAAGACTTATAACTAAGCTACAGTAATCAAAATAGTATGGTATTGGTGAAAGAATAGACACATAGATCAATGAAATAGAATAAAAAGCCCAGACATAGATCTACACAAATATAGTCGACAGATTTTTTTAAAAGGTGCAAAGGCAATTAAATGGAGAAAGTATAGTCTTTTTGACAAATGGTGTTGGAACAATTGGATATTCATATACACATATACAAACCTAGACACAGACCTATACCTTCCATAAAAATTAACTCAAATACAAAACTATGAAACTTCTAGAAGAAAGTGTAGGAGGAAATCTATACGACTTTGGGTATGAGGAGGAGGAGCTTTTTTTGATACAACATGAAAATCACAATCAATGATAGAAAAAAATGGCTAATTTGGACTTTGAGAAAGATACTGTTAAAAGAATGAAAAGACAAGCCACTGATTGTAAAAAATATTTAAAAAACATATATCTGATAAAGGACTTGTATCCAAAATATACAAAGAACTCTTACAATTCAACAATAAAACAAGCAACTCAATTAAAAAATAGGCAAAATATATGAAAAGACACTTTTTTTGTGTGTGTGTGTGAGGAAGATCAGCCCTGAGCTAACATCTGTGCCCATCCTCCTCCACTTTGTATGGGACACCGCCACAGCATGGCTTGACAGGCAGTACGTCGAGTGGGCACCCGGGATCTGAACGTGCGAACCCCCGGCCGCTGAAGTGGAGCGTGTGCACTTAACCACTTGTGCCACCAGGCCCCCAAGACACTTCTTCACAGAAGATATTCACATGGCAAATAGGTATATGAAAATATGCCCAATATCATTTGTCATTTGGGAAATACCAATTAAAACAATGTGAAATACCACTACACATATTTTAGAATAACTAAAATCCAGAGAACTGACCATTCCAATTGCTGGTGAGGAGGTGAAGCAACAGAAACTCTCATTCATTGTTGGGGGAATGCAAAATGGTACGCTCACTTTGGAAGATAGCTTGGCAGTTTCTGACAAAGCTAAACATAGACTCAGCTTTCTCCAACAATCATACTCCTAGGTATTTACTCAACTAATCCAAAAATTTATGCCCATACAATAACCTGCACATGAATGTTTATGGCAGCTTTATTCATAGTTGCCCCCAAACTGGAAGCAACCAAGATATCCTTCAATAGGTGAATGGATAAACAAACTGTGGTACATCTATATACTGGAATACTATTCAGTTATAGAAAGGAATGAGCTATCAAGTTGCCATGCAAATGCATAGAGGAATCTTAAGTGCATATTGTGAAATGAAAGAAGTCAGTCTGGAAAGGCTACATACTGTATGAGCCTATGTATATGACATTCTGGAAAAGCAAAATCTATAGATATAGTGAACATATCAGTAGTTGTCCAGGGATTGTGGTGGAGAGGTTGAATCAGTGAAGCACAGGGGAAGTTTTAGGGTAGTGGAACTATTCTGCATGATACTGTAATGGCGGTTACATGACACTGCATTTGTCAAACCCTTAGATGGGCTGGCCTGGTGGTGTAGTGGTTAAGTTCACACGCTCCACTTTTGCGGCCCAGGGTTTGCAGGTTTGGATCCTGGGTGTGGACTTACACACTGCTCATCAAGCCATGCTGTGGCAGCATCCCACATACAAAATGGAGGAAGATTGGCCAGATGTTAGCTCAGGGAAAATCTTCCTCAAGCAAAAAGAGGAGAATTGGCAACAGATGTTAGCTCAGGGCCAATCTTCCTCACCAAAAAAAACCCCCAAAAAATGAACTCAGAGCTTTACAGTATGAAGAGTGAACCTTAATTTATGTAAATTAAAAAAATCATTTAGGAGTTCAAGGAATCCCAGGATGGAATTCAGAATGTGACAAAAGAATCTAACTATATTATAAACATATGAAACATATGAAACAACCAAAGGCAATAGTGGAAAAATATTCTGACCTAAGTAACTTTGGAAATGAGTGGAGTCTGTAAGAACTAAAGGCAAATGGATCTGTACATAAGCACTGTACTCTAGTTGATATAGTTGTTTCCCAATGGTGTATAAGTATGGCTTAACGTTCAGAAACCACTATACCTATGAAATTAAACACTTAAATAAGTGGATGGTGTAAGGTGAAAGCCAGATGACTCACTGTTAGAGCGGTAGGTTGCAGATAAACAAGGGAGAAGGTAATGGCTTAGAGTTGGAGACATTAGTATGAATTTACATTTAGCTTAATATTGGTATGAATAGATACATATAGAAATACTTAGAGCTATGTGTATATGCATGGGTTAATATACACATATATACTTCCTTGCTCTGTAAGCTGAGAGGGTCTAGATGTAATGACAACCCAGTAGCAATGAGCACACCTAGTGCCCTCATCTTGGTTTCTAATACCATTCTGCAAAAAACGGAACCAGGGCTCCTTGGAGAAATGGCTGAGTCTAGGACTGGGGCAAGAAATATAGAAGATGCACATGAAGCATCTTGTTTTTGAGCAAGGAATTACTCAAAATATAATAAAACAAAACAAAAACCCGTCCAGGATGGGGATATGTCAAAGGGACACAGAAGACAACTGAAAGAGCTCCCAATGGCCAAAGCTGGAACAATTTGAGCAACAAAATAAATAAAGTAGCTGGTATTGGATTATAATCCAAAGTATAAAATCAATATCCGTGAGTCTATCCTGATGTAAATAAATGGTTTGGTAACTAATTAAGTGGGGGAACAAGAGACAAATCTCACAAGCAGAAGAACTCCAAATAATTTTTGTGGATACTCTGCCCTCAAGTAGGTGGAGTAGAACTCTCCACTCCTTAAGTGTGGGCTGCACATTGACTTCTTTCTGAAGAGTACAGCATGGGAAGAGGGAAAAGGAACAACTTTATAGCGGAGAAACATGACAAATACTAGGTAATCAAGGTCAACATTATCAGTCACAAGCCATGTTGAGAGTATGCACCTTAGATATGATGAGAATGGTGGCATGTTATCTCTGTGGTCTTCCTCCCAAAAACCCACAACCCCAGTCATAAGATAAACACCAGACAAATCCAAATTGAGGAACATTCTACAAAATACCTGACGAGTCCTCCTCAACACTGTCAAGGTCATAAAAAACATGGAAATCGGAGAAACTTTCATAGCCAAGAGGAGACTAAGGAGATGTGATGACTAAATGTAATGTGATATCCCGGATGGGGCCTTAGAACAGAAATAGAACATTAGGTAAAAACTAATCTGGATAAAGTATGGACACTAGGTAATAATAATAATAATAATAATAATAATAATAATGTATCAATATTGGTTCATTAATTGTAACAAATGTGCCATCCGAATATGTTAATGATAGTGGAAACTGGATATGGGGTATACGGAAAATCTCTACTATCTTTGCAATTTTTCCGTAAATCTAAAACTATTCCAAGGTGGAAAAAAAAGGTTATTAAAAGCAAAAAAAAACAAAGTCGCTGGATCTGGATCTTGTTGCTTTGCCAGCATTTTTCTTCGAGAAGGCATCCAGGGAGGTGTATGGGTAGGTCTCTTCTCCTTGACGCTGACTCCAAAGTCAGGAAGAAATGAATGGAGAATATCACCACCAGTCAAACAATTAATACCGTGTACTAATATGTGTAAGATTTTGTGTTGGGAAAATGCTAAATGCAATGTCCGTTGTAGTCCCTACTCTTTGGTAAGATAAGACATGAAAGACAATATGAATAAAAGCAGTATTTGATAAATACCACAACAGGGGTTATAGACAGAATGTGCTACAAAAATTCAGAGGATGAAAAGATGAGGGCAATCATGAGAGACTCCATGTAGGAGCTGGGTCACAAAGAAATGAGCAGGGAATTCCTGGTGTTGGGATTTACCTAGGCAGAGGTGGAGAGGAAAGGATGTAACAAGATTAATTCAATTTGACCAGAATGGAGTATTCAATTGGAAGACAAGTTGGAAAGAAGGCTAGGAAATTTGGATTTCCTGTTACAGACAGTATGCAGGGAGCCATCTATAGTTTCTCACTGAAGAAGTAACAGAATTAAATAAAGATTTTAAGAAGTGATTTACCTGTACACATTGTCTCTCTTTCCTTGTCTTCCATTTCAGTCCACTCCAGAATGGCTTCTGCCCAGCCACCATTCCACTGGCCATTACCTACCTCAGCGTGGTCATATCTAATATTCACACTTCTAATATCAGCTCCAGTTTTTCAGCAGCATTTAACTCGCTGTTGATTGCTCCCATGTTTTGAAACCATGTTTTCCATTAGCTCCTGTAAGACCACCCTTTCCTGATTTTCTCCTCATCTCTCTGGCCAGTCTTCTTTGCTGGTTCCTCTTTGTCTATCCTAACTCTAAGTGATAGGGTTCTTCTGGTCCTCTCTCTCCCTTTTCTTTTTTCTCTAGACTCTCTTAGTTGACCTCATTCATTCCCATGGTGTGGTTCATTTCCATCTGTTTGTTTTTTACTCTACAGTTTATATCTCAGGCCCAGAATTCTTCTGATTTCCACTCTTACAGATGCAGTTACCTGTGTGACACCTTTGTGTGGATGCCTAAGAGTTATGTAAGAGCTCTCTCAAATGTAACATGTCCAAAATGCTTCTCTTGATCTCCCTTTCCTCTTCCTCAAATCATCCCCAATCTTCCACATTTTCATAAAGGGCACTGTCTTCCTTCAAATTCTATACAGAAACTTGGGGGTCATCCTTGGTTCTGCCCTTTGCCTCACCACTTCCCCTCTCCCTACTCCATCCAACCATTAGCCTTTCCTGTCAGTTTCACTTTAAAAAATTATCTTAAAGAAAATGTGGTGTATACATACAATGGAGTATTATCCAGCCTTAAAAAAGAAGGAAGTCCTGCCATTTGCGACAATACGGATGGACTTGGAGGGACATTATGCTAAGTGTAATAAGTGAGACACAGAAAGACAAATACTGTATGATCCCACTTATATGAGGAGTTAAAATAGTCAAATTCATAGAACCAGACAGTAGAATGGTGGTTACCAGGGGCAGGGGGTGAGGGGAATGGGGAGGTGTCAGTCAAAAGGTACCAAGCTTCAGTTATGCAAGATGAATAAGTTCTGGAGATCTACACTACAACATAGGGCCCATAGCTAACAACACTCTCCAGTTATAAGGTGAGTAAGTTCTGGGGATCTAATGTACAGCATGGTGACTATAGTTAATACTCTATTATATACTTGAAAGTTGCAAAGACAGTAGATCTTAAATGTTCTCATCACAAAAAAGAAATGATAATAATGTGATATGACGGAGGTGTTAGCTAATGCTATGGTGGTAATCATTTTGCAATATATAAGTGTATCAAATCAACATGTTGTACATCTTAAACTTACACAGTGTTATATGTCAATTATATCTCAATAAAGCTGGAAAAAATTTTGCTAAGAGGGTAGATATTATCTTAAGTGCTCTTACTACAAAAGAAAAAATATTAAAAATAAGTAAATAAAAAAATTTTTTAATTACCTTAAATTGTCCACTTTTCTCCATTGCCCATTGTTATCTTTTGCATGAACCCCTGAAGCAGCCCCCCAACTGGTCTTCCTACTTCCTCTCTTATCTATCTCAATCCTTTTTCTCTGCCACAACAAATCTAGTCAAGTCGTGCTCTATTTAAAGTACTTCTGTAGCCTCCTGTGGCTCTTGGGATAAAAGTCAAAATACTTAATACACCCTGCTTGGTCTTGCCCCATCTCTACCTCTGGCCTCACCTTGTTCACATTTTTTGTTGCTCTTTACACTTCAGCCACACTGGCTTTCTTTCCGAACCTAAAATATGAATCTCATCACACAACAACCCTTATGTCAATGGCCTCCAGCATACACGGAACAAAACACAAACTCTTCGACATGAACTACAAGGCCTTGTATGATTGGACCCACGCTCATTTTTTCTATCTCGTGTCATGACACGTTCCCCCTCATTCATCATCACGCAGCCATGCAAGCTCATTTCTGTCTTGAGCCTTTTCACACGTTGTTGCCTTTGCTTGGCAATCTCACCCTCGACTTACTATAAGATCAACTCCATCTTAGCTTAAGTATCACTTCTTGAGAGGCCTTCCCCAGCCACCTTACCTAAGGACGTTCCTCGCTGTTCTCAATCCCAACACTCTACTTACATCTTTTGGAGCTCTATGGTCTTATCAATATGAATTTGTTTATGTATCTTTGTCTACGTCTCCCACTAGTTCATGAGCTCCAGAAGGGTAGGGCTTTACTCGTTTTGCTTATCATGACATACGAGTCCAGGATCTGATGTGTGGTAAGGACTCAAACATTTAGAAACTAACTTGCTCAAAAGGCACAGGTAGTTTCAAGATGCAAAGCAAGTTAGGAGGCTGATGCAATAGTCCAGGCTTCACATTCCTGACTTACACTCCTGCCTCCAATATAAGGGAAAAAGGGGATGGGGGAGAGACATTAAGAAGGTAAGACAGAACTTTGTTACTAATTTGATAAGGTTGGAGAGGAGAGAGGAGAAGGGATGAAGATGCTTCTAAGGTATGGAGCCTGGGCAGACATATTGGCTCATTACTGAGACAAGGCGTCTGGAGATGAAGCAAGGTAAAAGCACCCAAACTGTCTGCCTATTAGGGATCTGCACCGTAAACCGATCAGGTTTCTTTTGGGGCTGTTAATGAATTCTGTAATTGTATTATATACTACATAATACCAAATTTCTGTCTTCAGTGTGATGTTTAAGATGTCTGGTGGGCTTCCAGTTCTCATGGAAAGAGGAAAGCCTTTGGGGTCACGTAAAAAATTGGGTGAGTGACCAGCTCTGTCACTCCCTAGGTGTGTGTCCTTGGCATGTTAATTCACCTCTCCGATTCTCAGAATCTTCTGGAAAATGGGGATAACAACTGCGTGCTGTAAGAAATAAAATTAGGTCATACACATGGCCTGGAGTGGGCACGGCCCCTGCCATGTGGTATTGTGCATCTCAGCCCACCACTCATTCTTTCTAATTCAGGTCTCTTCCCATATTTCCCTTCATCTTCACCATTCAAAATCCTTGATGATATTCCTACCTAGTTTCAAGGGACAGTGTGAGAATAAATGAGATATTGCTGTCTGCTCCTAATTACCCACTTTGTAGCTTATTTACAGCAAGCTCTTACTCTTGGTTTGACCTCATCCTGGCCCTAAGAGATATCTCGGCAGCTTCTTTATGCTGTCAGTTGCTGTGTGCTTTGGAAAAGGGTTCAAACTGAATATCAGCCTAATAAACACAGTGGGTAGGGAAAAATACCATGTACATTCCAAAATCAAGCATAAATGCTTTTTAAAATTATTTGTGGTTTTGAATTATGTCTGCTATTGGTTCATTTACGTTAACCAAGTTGATTAGAATGGGCTACATGCCATAATTCTGAAAAGACTTAATGCTCTTTGGAGAAAAGACAAAACCATAAACATAAGGCATTATCACAAAAGTTTTAAGCATGAGAACAGATCCTCAAACATATGAAGGGGGTAAAAAGTGGCCTCATTTCTCTTTGCTAAAATTTTTGCTTCGCAGAACTCACATTAAAAAATATCTGCTTACACCCTTCTGCTGTATTAGGCTCAAAAACTTCAAAAATTGCCAGTTGATACACCCGGCATGGAGAACTCTAAAACAGTGTCCTAAGGTGATTCCTACAGTTGAGAAAGCTAGATTCTATAGCAGAGGCATCTCTTTCTTTACTGTTTTTAGTAAAAGGCTGAATTTGCATTTTATCTCTCTGCTCCAATTCGAGTGCAATGAATGCCTCTTCTCAGAGGTTGTTTTCTGTTTGTTTTTGTTTTTTTAAATAGTATTTCCACTTTAAAAACAAGGCACTGGCAGGGGAGAAGTAACTTTGAGACTATTATCAAGGACCGCAGGGAGAAGACCCTGAAATCAGGATGGATCCTCAACCCTGAATCTTGGACTGTGTAGTCAACTGATTCCTCACCGATGTTTTACTGAACTGATTCATCTGCAGGCCCTTCACAAAGCTCTAATCACTCCTAGAAAGGGTCACTCCCTCCTTTGTTCTGCTATTAGAATGGCATTTGTCAAGAAGTTGGGGCCCAACGTGAAACTGCAAAAGGGACATGGATTATTTTCTCGCTTTTGAAAGTGACTCTTGTACTATGGGTGATTCCATTTGTCTTCATGTCTAGGATCTTAGGAGAGGCTCCAAGGACATCCAACTCTATTTGTGAGTAGCTCCAGAATGCCTGTGCTGAATCCATTTCTATAAAACTCCCCAAAGTGTTGTTGACTTAGCAAATATTTATTGTATGCCTACCGTGTGCCAGGCACTGCACTAGCTTCCCTTGGGGGGGACATTGACATGGGTCAGGTTGTCTAAGCAGAGGTCAGGCTTCCAGTGCAACATCAGGGGTTCCAAATGCACCTTTGTGGGTCGGGAGTCCCCTTGTTCACGGTGCAATGAAGAGTTGTCTCATATCCCTACCCTGTGGACAGGATAAGTCCAAGAAAACTGAGCTTGTTATCACATTCTCATCCTTCTTTCAACACCTTCCTTTAGGATGTATTGAATCACCTCTTCAGGCTGAGGGCCTTCGTAGGAAGCTGGCGCACATCAGCCTGTGCCAACCGTGTGGCACAGGGAAGACAGAAGTGCCTCTGTGAACCCTGTTCCAGAAGTGCCTTTGCTACCCTTTGTGTTAGCTATGACCCTCAGCCAACCCTGAGGAGGTAAACACTAGGGAATCTGGGATCGTATTCAAGTATCTCAGAATACTCATTACACCATCAGAAGTCAACACTGGAGCAATTTGTTCTAGAATAACGCTAACATACTTGAAATTTGCAATTGGGAATTTAATTCATCTCAGCATATAAGAACATTTCTTTCTTTGTTCTACTGGATTCAGAAAAAAAGAAAAGATCTTCCAAGATACCGCCACTGCCCATTTCCAGCACTTTGGGTTTATTTTAGGAAATTCTCTCTCATGTAGCCTCAGACAAGCCCAACATTTAAGCTAGATTGAGGATCAAACACAGAGTTAAGAAAGTTTGGAATAATCAGAAATTCGGAATTTGATATGGTGAGATTGATGGTTTTTAACACACTAAAAAACAAGTTTGGGGAGTAGATTCATTGACAGATGTGTACAATTGTGATGAAAAAATAGTTTTGCAATATATTTGTGTTTTGCAGCTAGGCAACCAAAAATGACTAACGCACAGGAAGTATGTACTTGTGTGCTTCTTCTAGCCAAATTATGGGGATTATAAATCTCTTATTTTTTTATGCGAATATTCTCTGTGTAAAAGAAAAATAATTAAAAGAAATAAAGCCCCTTGAGTTTAGAGGGCTTGTTTGTGACTGACTTCTCTCCCACAGTCCTTTTATTTTCTTCCCTTAGTCTTTCCCACAGGGCGTCAGGAGTGGGAAGTTCTGTAAAAAGAAAAAAAAGGAAGGGATTGTAAGCTATTAATTTTTTTTTGAAAAACATCCTTCAGGGATCCAAGGAAGCATAATATAAAATGAGGAGTCAATCTTGGCTTCATTATGGAGTGACATATTATATGAACTCTGTTACATTTTTTTAAGCTTTCAGAAGATAGACTGGCATTGAAGTAAAGACTATTGCTATAAAGTAGCTATGATTACATTGTAACTCAGACTCCAACAATCTGCTATAAATACTATTTGTATTATTACTGTAATTCTACAATAATTTCCTGTTGATCTTTTTTTTTTTTTTTTAAATCCATAGTATTTAATAGTCTACAATTGGTATGCCCTTTGGAAATCTTTTCACAGCCTAGGCTAAACAATTGTTTTTATGCATCCAAGTGAGGGAGCTTCCATACTGTACATCATCCATGCATTTTTAAGAAAGGAGTCTTTTAAAACTTCTCAATACAAATTGCTGGCTCTTGACCCCCAACTGGCTATAGTTCAATTACCTTTCTATACCCATGTCAGGCAGGCAAAAAAGTAAATATAATAGAATACCAAATAAATGGTGATGGGGAGAAACAAATAGAACTTGGCCAATGGGTTACAGGTTGCTTCTGCTGGATTTTAGAAAATGCCGTTGTAAGTTAAAGATGGTATTACTTAAGTTTCAAAGACTAACCAACTACTTGGAATATTGAGAGACTCCACTAAAATATATGTATCACATTCACAGAAGTCAACTTCTGCAGGGCCAACAGGCCACCATTGCAGCTCTGCCAGGGCCACTGTGTACATACAGTTCACCATATCTCAACCATCTCAGTTTCTCCCTTTGTCTTCTTATCTCTGGGGCTGTTGGCTGCCTGAAGGCCTAGAGGCAGAAGTACATTTTAAAAACTTTCAATAGAAAGGCACCCAGAAGAAATCTTTGTACCTTACACCCCAAAGCCTGCTGTACCTACAAATGTGACAGAGCAATTCCCCTGGATTAACTTCTGGTAAGGAATGGAGATATTTTAGTCCAAATTACATGAAATTATTAAGGATTAAGAAATTATATATATATACACATACATATATATGTATATATATATATACATACACACACACACATACACATATATAGTATACAAATTGATTAGAATCAATCAAAATTTCAAATTCATAAATTCATAGAAAGTCATCAACCAAAATTTCAAATTCATAGAAAGTCATCTCTGGAAAGAATGCTGCCCAAAAGTCTGGATGTTATAAATCTTAAAATGAATCTTGAGAGAATGTGATATATCCAATCAAGGTCTACAGTTTGTCAATGATTCGATAGAGACAAAGATGTAGGTTTCCTGACTCCTGGGTTAGGAATTGATTTCCAATTGAAAGTACTTTTACACAATTCTGTTTTTAATAAGCAAATAATGACGACTATTTTTGTACATCGTGTCATTCTTCACTGGCTTATTTTAGCTTTCATCAAAAATGAATCAAAAGTGGATAGCATGGTAGGTTTGAAAGTCAATATTCAAGATAGATATTAGTCCAAATTACATTGATGAAACAAACGTAAGAAGATGAATTGATAGTAATTAACAGTCTCTCAACACAAGAGATCATCATTATGGGTTTATTCTATGTAGTATGACTTGTAAATTCACATTACAACTATTTTCCCCATTTTTTTCTCCTCTTCTAGACTTTGAGTTTCTTGGAGGCACGTGCTACCTTTCATCTGTGACTTAGTGGTTGGTGATGGAAGGCATATACGTAGTTAAGTGACACTATTTCTTGAACTTTCCCTTCTCCTCATGCCCATGATAAATATTACTAATCAGGCTCAGCATCCATTCCAGTGAGTCCATACACTTTATTATTTAATTCATTTATTTCATTTCAGGAATATTTATTGAATGCCCATGAAAGTGCCTCAGAATATCAGTCTTAGCCCTGGACATTCTTGGTCCTGCACATTGTTTGGAACATAACTGATGTTCAATAAATGTTGGTTTAACGAATAAATGACTTAATTAGTTTTATTTATTTACTTGTTTATTTTTTATTTACGGTCAAGTATACATAAGATGAAATTTACCATCTTAATCACTTTTAAGTGTACAGTTCATTAGGTACATTCATATCACTGTACATACAACATCTCCAGAACTCTTTCATCTTGCAAAACTGAAACTCTATACTCACTAAACAACAACTCCTCATTCTCTTCTTCCTGAAGCCCCTGGAACCCACCTTTCTACTTTCTGTCTCTGTGGATTCGACTACTGTGAGTACCTCATATAAGTGGAATCACACAGTATTTGTCTTTTTGTGACTGGCTTATTTCACTTAGCATAGTGCCCTCAAGGTTCATCTGTGTTGTAGCATGTGTCAGAATATTCTTCCTTTTTAAGGCTGAATAATATTCCATTGTGTGTATATATTACATTTTGTTCATCCATTCATCTGCCAATGGACACTTGGGTTTCTTTTAACTTTTGGCTATTGTGAATAATGTAGCTACGAACATGGGTATACAAATATCTCCTTGAGACCCTGCTTTCAATTCTTTTGGGTATGTACCCAGAAGAAGAATTGCTGGATCATATGGTAATCCTATTTTTAATTTTTTGAAGAATTACTATACTGTTTTCTATAGCTAGTATACCATTTTACATTCCCACCAACAGTGCACAAGGGTTACGATTTCTCCACATCCTTGCCCACATTTGTTATGTTCTGTTTTTTTGAGAGTATCATCCTAGTAGGTTGAGGTGGTATCTTGTGGTTTTGTTTTGCATTTCCCTAATCCAAATTAGTTTTATTTTTAAAGAAGGTATTTTATTCTACTCTGGAGAGACATTTATACCAGTGAAAAGTGAAATTTGTAACTCACTTCTCCACGCATGATTTGCATGCTTTGCTTTCATTTTTTCATTTTTGTAAAAAACACATATGCATACACACACACACATTTTTGTGTAACAATATTCTCTGCATATAGGAAAATAAAATCAATGCCAGATATGACACAAGTACTTTTTTGAAGTATTTTAAAGAGTAACTATGATTCCCAAGCATAATCCAACTCCACTGTGATACTCTAGGAACACGAAAAACTTCCTAGTCTAAAGGAAAGGCTAACAAATCTGCAGACTTTTCTAGATCATCCTTGGTAGCTAGGGTCAAGGTGAATTAGAAAAAAATACAGATAAACTCTGTTTAGCTATTTCTTTAAACAGTTTTTCTTCCCTAATGCTTTTCCAGAGTTCTCAGGTTGTAAAGATAAATGATTTGTATTTTATTATTTTTTTCCCCTATCTTCAGAAGGAGACATTACTGAGAGGTTAGAGTGTTAGTTTTGAAAGAATTCTTAGCAAGTTAGTAAATAAGAGAAGCAGTGCAAAAATCCCTGGGTAACCCACTATTTGGATATTTACCTCTTGAACATTCACGGGTGGACAGTAACATGTGTTCATGGGACTATAAAAATATTTGTAAAATGGAAAAGTAATGACACTCAGTGGCCCAGGATTCTGGGTCAGGATAGTAGAATTCCCTACTTAACCATCTACAAAAACAGTTTGATCACAATAAGATTTCCAGGAAACCAGAGGATGATTTAGTCCTATATGATGGGTCCTACACCACCTGGAACATTCCTTTACTTCCCATTCCCTGAAAGGTCCTTGGGAAGGGAGTCAGGTCATTGTATTTTAGCCCAACTAGCTTTGACTGTGCATGGTTTGTGTCCTCATCTATAAAACAAGGGATCTGAATCTGGATTCTTAAGGCCATCCACTTCCCAACACTGAAATTCTATAATTCTGCTTCTCTTGATTACTTTGCACAAACTTCCCTGGTGCCTACAGCAGTGCAAATTCTAGACTTCAAAGGCAAAAGTCCAAAACAGGGTCCTTAAAGCAAAACAACTTTATTTTCTAGGTCTACTGAAGTGCCCTTGTGGATACTTCCATTTTCACTCTAAAAAGTTATTCATTGCTTATCTGAAATTCAAATTTAACTGAATGCCCTCTATTTTTATATGCTAAATCTTGCAATCCTGAGAGCACGAATCCTGCGGATGTGAAGTCCATCTCGGTCATATGTGGATGAATATGTGAGCAGGTTACACAACCTCCATGCCACTTAGTTTCCTCACCTGTTGAATGTGAATAATAATGATCTTCCTCAATGGAGGGCCAGTTCAAGATAAATGGGAACCTTGGGAAGACTAACGATTCTTTCCCCCATCCAATAAATGTTAGTTAAATATTTGCATGAAATTTATTCACTGAAAGTAGGAGTAAGCTGTTTTATTTTAATAATAAATTAAGGCTTAGAAGAAGTTTTATTTTTTAGAAGCCAAACCACTTATTGCTTGGTTGATCTGGCGTCTGTTTGGCTATACAGCTCCTTAATCTGACTCTGTAAGGATTAATATCAGAGACTGTACTTCAAGATCTTAGTACGGCTCCTGGCACAGAGTATCATTGTCATCATCATCATTTATATCATTATCATCAGATGTAGAGAATATTATTGTTATTGTTAAAATATCTCTGTATGAATAACCTACGCCATAACCCGAAGATGGATTTACAAGCATCATATAATCAGAGCTTCAGATCTGAGAGATTATCTGGTCTAAATTTATCATTTTACAGATGGAAACTGAGGCCAAGGGAGATTAAGTGACTTACTCAAATGTCTCTTAGCCAGGTAGGTGCACAGCCTGGGGTCGTCGGTGCTCTTGCTATTATGTCATACAACTTTTGGGGAGAGGTACACTAATGCTCTAGATATCTAGCTAAGTAACAGAATTCATAAAGGATTTACCCCTACAAAGCAAAAATATCAGGCATATTTAAACACATGTGCAAATATTAACTGTACCATTATGAAAGTTTATAGGAACATAGAAGTCTTACTATCTCCATTGGAAGCTTAAAACATTGGCATCTTTCCCAAAAAAGATCCACTGCAATCATACAGGGGAACACCAGGGAGGTTGAAGCTAATGATCCTCCTAGAGCCATCCCCAAATAAACTCCAATTTCCATTTGTGAAACAGTTCTCCAAGTCTCTTTGGAAACTATTAAGATGCTTGTGCAGATTAAAATTACAAATGCTTATTAAAACAGTATGCTCAAGAAAGCAGAGAAGACAAACAATGACACACAGAAAGGTCACCGCCTGATGAAATATTTCCATTAGGTGGCCCAGTTCCATGCTTTTCTCCTTATTTTCCCTCTTAATCAGAGGCTAAAAGAGGTGTGAGTGAGTGCTGGCGAGTTAACTTGCCATGAGAGTTTGAAACCTTCAACTTACAATTCATTGTTCTCAACATTTTCTTATGTTTTTTGGCAGCTTGAACGTGCAGGCACATATCTAAGCTGACCTTCTTTGGCTAAGCTTCGCTCACAGTCTGTTAGCAAGAGAGACTAAAGATTTCTGACGTTGCTTAAGAATGTAGTCATTTTAAGTGGGTTTACACTTTGCATTCTTATTAAAAGTGTGGCTTAACATTAATGGTGTTAATGCTCCAGTTAGAGACTGTGCATAATTATCACCCCCAAGCCACGCGGAGCTAAGGAAACAGGAATATCTGACATGGATGCTGAAGGCTGGCTTGACGGGGATTTCAAGCATCCTCAAGTTTAGTTTACTTTTATTCTTTTCTCTTCAGAGTTTTGGTGGAATACCTCAGGTTCCAGATACGCATTTCAACTTTTGGGACTTGGTGGATAAAACCGAGAGGTCAGAAATACTGTGAGAAATGTTGTGAGATGAGACAAATGGAAAATTCTGGGAAACTCTGTCTTTGCCGGCAAAACAAATAAATAAATAACAACCACGCACTATTAATAGCATTTAGTGCAGCTGACCCATACAACACAGCTCATTATATCGATGATAAAACACAGGGTTTTCGTCAAGTTCTTGCATAGATTTTAATGTGCTAGACTTTCTACTTTTAAACTTTAATAACAGATTTTTTTGTAGAATGGAAACAAATTCTAAATGGTATTTGAAGGGAAAAATGAACTTTTCTCTCTCAGTTGTGGTGAGCTTCAATTCTATCAGCCATAAAACTCTCTCTCTCTCTCTTTCTCTCACTCTACATATAACTAGATATATAATTATATATACATATATAAAAAATAAATATGTATATATATTTTTTGCTTAATTTGGTTGTTCATTTGTCAAAAGATCTGAAATAAGCATATATGCTAATGGTACGAGTTTTGGCAAGTTTTGTGCCTTGTTTTTCTCATCTATAAAATGGGGATGTGATGGTACCTGCTTCATAGGATTGTTGCAAGGATGGAATGAGATAATGGATGTAACATGTTTAGAATAGGGCTTGGTGTATGATTATTACTGAAATGGCAGCTGATGCTATACTTATAAACGGATTTATTATTAATACTATTATCTCCACTACTTTTAGCTTAGTATTTTTTTTTTTTTTTTTTTTGGTGAGGAAGATCAGCCCTGAGCTAACGTCTGTTGTCAATCCTCCTCTTTTTGCTGAGGAATACTGGCCCTGGGCTAACATCTGTGCCCATCTTCCTCTTCTTTATATATGGGACGCCTGCCAAGCATGGCTTGGTAAGCGATGCCTATGTCCGCGCCCGGGATCTGAACCTGCGAACCCGGGGCCACCGAAGTGGAGCGTGTGAACTTAACCACTATGCCACCAGCCCGGCCCCTTTAGTTTAGTGTTTTTAAATGAATAAAATGGTTTTGATGGTTTTTACATACATTTCACATAACTCAGACACTCTACTTTTTTATCTGTAGGAAAAACACACACACACACACACACACACACACACACAGCTCAGTTAACTAAGTCCATTACTTTATTTCTCTTGCCTATAGCTTAAAAGCATTATGTGCAGAGAAGAGAGAAATCTAAATCTGAAAATTCATAGCATGAGACAAACCACGACTCTGCATTCCTAGAACCCAGATGAGGTTACAGTCCCGTAACCAATCTCTGTCCCCCTAAGTGCTCTGATCCTAACTCTTCCCCACTCATCCTATAAGACTGTGCTGGGAAAGTCTGTAACCGCAGAATCAGTGCAACCAAAATGCTTGGAGACACTGCTCAGACATTGGGTTTTGACTTAACAATGTGTAGTTTCCACTATAGGCTCATTATACATTTATCTTTAACTGCAACTCTAGAGGGTGCAGGCCATACCAATATACTTTTTCTCTATGTTTCTATGCACCAAAAAATGCTTTAAAAAGTGCTCTCTGATTGTGATTCTTTTCCCCCAAGGAAACAACAGAAGAATAGAATTACTTATGCCACTTTTAAAGGGCTTTTTGCTCCATCCGAAGAAAATATCCTATTTTCAAGAGCCCACATATATCTAGGCTCTTATCAAAATCAGTAAAGAATTTCTAAAAATTCCACTTCGGATTTATCAGCATCCATCATTGCCCCGCAAGAGAAAATCCTGGAAACATACAGAAATTTTCTTTACAAGTAGATTCTTCGAATGCTTCAATTCTAGGCAAGCTACTAGGGCCAGCCAGCTGCTTTCCAATCAAGATGAAAAATAAAAATCCGTAATAAGTAAATAATCTAATTTTCTTTACTCCAAATGACTAGGTTTCAAAACTTACTCAAAAACATGTGCACAGGCTCTCTTGTGCTCTTGCATATGAAGAGAGAGTAGGCAAAGAAACTAAATAGGGAAAAAGTAGTAAAATAGTAAATCAGGTCTACATACAAGAAGTACAGATAGTTAATTGCTTAAGAAGACATCTTTTCCCCTCAAATTGAAGTTTAAACATTTTCTCCCTGAACACATATAATTAATCTGTGGAATTTAATCCAATGGGGTTTTCAGGGCATTTTATTTTGAGTAAAAATAACGTCATGTCTAAACCAGTAAATCAGCTTTGACTGTTGACTTAAAAATACATGACTGCATATGTGTTAGTTACTATTATATCTTTTAAGCATTGTTTATATAACTCCTCTCCTTCAGGCAGAGAGATCCCACCCCTCACAGATAGATAAGACGCAAAGAGCTGTATCTACGTTTGTACAGCAGGAGATGAAGGTCAGATGGTGGCAGAGTTCACATTACCGCACACCTCCGAGATGCCAAATGCTTTTGCAGGCTTTGGAGATGCAAACGTGGGTGAAGTCTAGTTCTTTCTATCAGAGAGCTTGTTGCATTCCAGCCAAGGAGGAAACAAAGGCTCTTGAATAATTAGCTACAGTACAATGTAATTCTTGCTAGGCAGACCAATAAACAGGCACTGTGAGAGAATAGGAAGCCCCAGAGGCTTTAGAGTAAGGGAGAAACAAGATCACACTTGTCTTTAAGAAGGTAAAGGCAGCAGCATCATGGGAAGCTCTGGAGTCGGGAAGGAAAGTGGCAGTAAGCCCCGTTAGAATCTAACAGCATTCGAAAGAAACAACGAAGACTTTGATTATGGTAGAAGCAGTAAGAACAACAAGAAGGATCTTAACTCAGGAGGTGATTCTAAGGAGAAAGTGAAAGAATTTAATGACAATTAAATATGTGTGGTGAGAGACGAGCTAAGCCATTGATGATCGGCAGTTTTCTAGCCTCAGTCCTAGGTCCTCTTCTCTTTCCATGACAATGTCACATATATGCATTCAACCACCAGACAGATATTCAATTACCTCCTCGACACAAATGAATTATAAAGAGATTTCTCCAGCCATCTCCTTAGAATTCCAGATCCATAGGGTCAACTCAGTGCCTGGAATGTCTTCTTAGGTACATTAGAGGCATCTTGGACTCAAGATGTCCAAAATCAACCCCAAATCTTATCTTCTTGCAGGGTTCAATCTAAATAAACCACACTCCCATCATGCCAGAAATTCACAAGTCATCTTTGATACTTTCTTTTTTCCTCAGGCCCATATCCAATATCACTCCAAATCCTTAGATATTACCTCCTAATTCTCATTTGAATCTGCCCACTTATCTCTAGTCCCACTGCTTATTGTCCCAGCCCAAACTACTGTCATCTCTGGCCTGGCATCTGCAATAGTATCCAAAATGCTCTTCCCACATCCATACTCATTCTCCCTTCTGTCCAAATGAACTTTCGAAAACGTAAAATCTCTTCATGGTGCTCTTTCTGTTGAAAAATGTGAGTGGTTTCCATTGCTCTTAGGATGAAAGAACAAAACCCTCAACGTGGCCTAGAATGTGTCCACACCTTTTCCTGCTCTCTTTGCTGGTTAAGTCCTACATCGTGTTCTGATCTCAGCTTAATTAACTACTCTGGAGGAGGACCTTTCCTGAGGTCCCTAACCAGGTCAGAGACCATATACAATTCTCAGAGCACTATGTAACTCTCTACGTACCCCTTAGCATTGATGTTCACCATTGAATTCTCCTTCTCTAGCACAAGGCCTGGCACGTATTAGATACTCAATAAATATTCGACTAAAAACAGACCAAATGAATAAAGAATAAGTCCATGGGGGCCAGCCTGGTGGCACAGCGGTTAAGTTCGTGCCTTCTGCTTCGGCGGTCTGGGGTTTGCTGGTTCAAATCCTGGGCGTGGACCTACTCACCGCTCGTCAAGCCATGCTGAGGCGGCGTCCCACATAGAAGAGCTACAACTCTACAACTAGGATATACAACTATGTACTGGGGCTTTGGGGAGAAAAAAGAAAAAGAGGAAGATTGGCAACAGCTGTTAGCACAGGGCCAATCTCCCTCAAAAAAAGAAAAAAAAAAGAATAAGTCCATGGTTTCTAACACAGAAGGATGGATAAAATCATTGATCAAAGTTGAGAACAGAGTAGGGCAATGTGTAGAGTTGGGCAGATGAATTATATTTGGGACAAGTTGTAGACTTTTGTTTTACGTCTCCATTGGGTAGCCAGGTAGGTAGTGGAATAGACAAAATACTTTCAAGGGAGAAGTTGAAACTGGGAGTCATTGATGCTTATGTACTTGAAGCTTTGCAGGGCTAAGGGGGCAGATACAGAGAAGTGTTGCAAGCTCAAACGCCTCCAGGGACCACCCAGAAAGGATATGTGTGTGAAGCGGTGAAGTAGGAGACAAACGGCGATGGGCATGAACTGGAGGATGCATGCTCTGCTGTAAGGCATGCAAAATCAGATTAAAACAAATCATCCTATCAGCAAAACAGAACACTTCTGCAAATTCCATTCAGCCCTCTTGGAGGGCTGTTTGACATCTTGGAGAGTGGAGGAAAAGGTCAGAGATAAAACCCGAGGTATGCAGAGAAGAAGTCAGCCAAGGAGATGAAGACATAATGATCATGGAGGAGAGAAACAGGGGAGTATGGTCTCTTGGAAGCCAAGAGATGAAACTTCTCAAAGAGAAAGAGGTGAATCAATGGTGTTAATGCTTCTGAGAGTTCAAGCACTATGAGGACTAACATTAGGTAATTGGATTTGGCATCACTAACCTTCACAAAAGCAGTTTCATGCTAAACTCCTGCTAAAATTCATGGTTTCCAGCTCTTGAGCCAGGTTGATTTTGGCACTTTTTCTACAAATAGGGTTATCACAGAGCACTATTTCTGACCTTAGTTAACTCACGTTCCCTTTTTCTCAACATAAGTATCTCACATTCTCCTTCAATATTACTTTTAAAATCCAAATAAAATTTAAAATATAACTAAAACCAAATCAAAGCAAGAGTAATTTTGAATATGCTTCATAGGATCATAAGTTGAATACCTAACAAACTGTAGGTAGGATAGGTATTATCCCCACTTTATAGATGAGAATACAGAGCTGAGGCAGGTCAAGGACTTACCAGGGGTCACACAACCATTTAAATGCCCCAATCACAATTGGCCTCAATCTGGGCTCCTCCCACGTTGCTGTGCTGGATGCTTCCTGGTTAGTCTACCGGGTGATAGGCTAGTAACAGTATCAGCCAAGCACACCTCTACCACAGGAAACACACATACACACAGCAAACGAAGCTGACCGTGGTTCAGTAGTTCAACTTTCCACAAGGAAGAAGCCAGGCTGCTTGGTGGAGCTATGAAGGCTGAGACCTTCTTCAGACCCCAGGAAATACGCCGCCTGCTTTTTCCTTATCTGCTCCTGTAAGTCAGCAGCTTCTAGGATCATGTCTTTAATGGAAACTGAACCTCATCTCTAGTGAAAAACCATTTCTTCCGGATGTACTACTTCAGTGGTTGGGAGATTGGATCTGCTTGAGTCCTTTGCTCTTGGCCTGTCTGTTACATACCATCGAAATGTCCTTGCCAATGACATGGCTATCTTGTTTTGGCAGAATAGATATGAAGGTCACTGAACATGCTCCTACGGGTCTCAAAAATGCTTATTAACACAAAACTAATGGCATATGGTCACCTCTTAAAATTTTGCTTGATAGCCTCAACATATAATTTCTGAATAGATGCTGCTGAAACAATTTTATTTATCCCAAAGTAAATCCTGGTAAGATCAGAAGTGTTTGGTTTTAGGTATAAGTGATATTAATGGCAACACTATCTTGTTTATTAAGTGAGTGAGTGAGAACTATGTGGCAGAGGGTTTATAAAGATGACCTGTGAGCTTAACAGCAAACCATCAAGGTGGCTACCTCAGAGAGTCAATACTTGCCTAAGGTCACACAGCTGTTAAGTGACAGACTGGATTTGAATTCAAGTCTACCTTGCTCTGAAGCCCACTCTCTTGTTACACATCAGGCCCCAGGAACAAATTAGAACAAGAAATGCTGAGGAAGGTAGCAGGGTCACTAATCTTATTATTTCACTACATAATAATATTAATGCCCCAAATTCAGGACCAACAAAGCCTGAAATAGACAGATGTGTCCATTCCCTCTCTTCTAACTCTGACTCCTGTGAAGCATTAATTCTCTTCATGCAATCTCTCTCCCTCCACTGCCTGCCGTGTTTGTTGTGTACCATCTGTAAACTTCCAGAACCAGTTTCCAAGTCACATGTCTGCATTGCTGACACCACATAACTCTGGCCTACAGCCTTCCAATGTCCTTTTCCAACTCCCAATTTTCTTTCTCAAGGAAGGGTCAGATTAGTGCATATTAGCATATTTTATCTTTCCTATACTAGAGGTTTTCATGTTGAAAACTCTAGGATAGACTCTGGTTACATGCTGTCTTTTAAAAAGAATATCTGCTTAGCTTTATTCCATTACCTGAATCTGGAATATACTGAATCCAATCGTTATATGGAGTCACCTGTGGAGAGTTTAATGGAAAAGTAAGACAGCAAATTAGTACCAGACGATTAGCTTGAGTAATACTGTTTGTTTATCTAAGGCCCCTCAGAAGAATGGACTGTATTTTTAAGATATGACTTATTTTCCATATCTGTACAGAGGCTTGTCGCTACTTAACTGGACATTTAATTTTCTACTTACTCATTTTTACCCTTACAGATAGCTCTTTGGCTATTCAGGATGTTCATAATGCAGAGAAAAATAATTATAGGAAAAGGGACACAGAGAATGTCATAATTAAATCGTGCATTTGCAAAATACACTCAATATACCTGAAACATCTTGATTGCTATAATCAGGTAGATTAGGTTTTCAGCAAATACTTTTTTAAACAACGGTTTATCTAAAGTCAGAAGCAGAGCGGCAGCTCTCAGAATCACCTTGTAACACAACATTAACTAAATTTGCCTCTGATTATTTTTAAAAAATAAGACATAAAGAGAAATCAAAATGCAAATTGACGGATTTGCGAAACATTAGGGCATCTTCTGTGACCTTCTAGAACAGGTTTATTTTTCCCTTGTTAACTCTAGCAAAAGCTTCTGTGTATATCAATGGCCAATGCAGAAACTTACTGCCTCAAGACGTGGTTTCAACTTTTATTTTACGATTTGGAGATTCAAGTTCAGGGCAGACACTGTTGCAGAGGTCAATGAAAGTAAAAGATCTATGTGGAAGAAAGGTGTTACCACAAGTTAAAAAACATTCACTGTTTTTATAAAGAAAAAATATTGTCTGCCAAAAAAATAAGAAACAATGATCAAAAGGGATTTAAGCCAATTACTGGGGCGAAAAATCCAAACTATGAAATAGAGCATCCAGTACTCCAAATCTTCTTACTCTCTCTTTTTCTACTTTATGGCGTTTGAAATTTATATGCAAAATATTTCGCTCTGATCTCCTTCTAACTAATGGGCTCATTGAGGGTGCCGGTGATTCTGCTGATTTACTGAATGGTGACCTGCAGAGAATAAGCTAAAGACAAGGAAACCAATTTTATGGAAACAAACAAACAAAATTACCTAGAGAATTAAAGCCTAATATAGCTTTATCCTCTAGAGAGCTCTGCCTGATTGCAGACAGAGCTTAAAACCACGATTCAGAGGCATGACATACACTAGTTCCATTATAAGACTTCTGCCTAAGATACGTTCATTAAATGGAAAACCACCTTTGCTGCTGCCTTCTGTAATGAGAGGAGACAGGAAGGCAGATACCAGTCCGAGAACCAGGGAAACAGATCTTACTCTCCAACTCAGTTACTGGTTTTTCATGAAACAAAATCCAAATTCTCAGGGGTGTTTTTCTCAAACGCACTCACCCTCTTTCAAAGATGAAAATTATAATCCTTTGTTTCCTACAGAAATATTAATTGAGCAAATTATGCCTTATGCAGCCCTGTTCCTTCCTGCCGCTTTCTGTCCCCCATCACCAACGCCAGGCGCCCAGAGTGGAAAATCTGCCTCCTGCTTCACGAGGGGACAGCGGGGGAAGGAAGAGGAAAAAGGCAGCGAACTGGAGGGAACTTGATTAGAATCCAGGACAGCGCAGGTGCTCAAGAGGGCTTTTTGCCCGTCCAGAAGAAGTTACAAATGAAATTAAAGTCTTTAAGAAAGAAATTCTGCCTCAAACCACTTCCCTCTCCAGTGGTCCTCTCTAAACCCTATTCTTGTATAATTCTAGTTCTTTGACAAGGGAAACTGACACTTGCGATCTAGTAATTTAAGGGCAATTTACTGTGAAGTGCTAATTTATTAAGTAAGATTCAAGAGTGGAGAGAGAGCTCTCATAACCAAGAAGGAACTCAACTCACACTGGAGTGTTCTTGACTAGGGTCTTCTGGACAGAACCTGTGGGGCGTGATTTCAGTGATTCAGAAAGCCTCATCAACCTTCTTCTAATTCCCGAATTCTACTATCCCCACCCCCCGGCTCCATGTTGCATAATTGGAAGTAAGTCTTAAAATGTAAATTCCCTGATGTCATATTATGTTGGTTTAAATTCATAGTAAGCTATAAATGAATGATCTTTCTGAAGAGGAGGAAGCTGAGAAAGCCAAGTTACTTCATTTGGCTTGGGGCCAGTTCTTAATCATAAATCTCTTCAAAAATATATTTTTGTTCTGTAGTGATTGTGATGAATGGCCCACCGGGGTGAGGGCAAGGAGGTACCTTGTATAGCAGGATACGTGGGCCTATATGAGATGCTAAATCTCTCTGCTTGCTATGATCATGCATCTATGCAATCTAGCATTCAATCCAAGAGGAGCTTTATTTTTGTTTAATAATAAAATGTGTGGCCACACCCTGAAGAAGAGGTCAGTTTTGTGGCGATGAAGACAACAATAGTGGATACAGACCAAAGTCGCCAAAAGTCAAGTTGTATTCTTACAGAAGTTATTTTCAGGCTTTCTTGGGCATTGGGCAGTAAATGGTCCCAGCTGCCTTCCTTCCACAGATAATCTTTGTAGAGCAGCTTTTTCAAGGATCCTCTTTTCTTTTCTTCCCTCTCTTGGTCTCATTTCATAACCTGTCCCACTTCTCCAAAGAGATGGGTTCCTGCTATAGATTGATGAGATTCCAGGTCATTGTGAAGGACAGGTGGGTAGAAGTGCTGGGTCTTCATTAAAAGGTAAAGTGTACTCTGCTTCTTACTTCAATATAGCCAAAGTGAAAGGCTATCCAGGGTCTGGAAAAGTCCAACTATCCCTCCTTCACTGCTTGTACACTGTCTCTTCTCCCCAGGGGCTAAAGCCTAGTACAGCTTAGGCCAGCTCAGCACACAACATCTGAGGAAACATATTCTCTCTTGCTGTTTTCTCTGGTTCAATTTCCCTACTGCTGTCCAGGCTGCCTTTGCTCTGAAAGGTCTAAAATTTAGTGGAGCATATCTGGTCCACTGGCTAACCTAGGAGTCAGCAGACTATGGCCTGTGGGCCAAATCCACCCCACTGCCTGTCTCTGTAAATAGTTTTATTGGAATACCACCATGCTCATTCATTTATATATTGTCTCTGGTTGCTTTTGTGCTACAATGGCAGAGTTGAATAGCTGTGACAGAGACCATATGGTTTGTCAGCAAAACCTAAAATATTTACTAACTGGCCCTTTACAGAAAAAGTTTGCCAACTGTTGGTTTAGACCATTGTAAAATGGAGCTGAAATATTCAGTATTTGGTTACCTGCAGTGGAAACATTCCTAACTAATAGACTGAAGTTTCAATGTGAAACAGAGCCGAAGTTATTTGGGACAATCTAGATTAGATTAGGAAAAAATGAGGGTTCTGTATAGTCCAGCCCAACTCATTAAATTTATATTCGGTATGGGGTTTTGAGCCAATGCTACGTTTAATTATACACTATTACTTTGCTTCAATTTGTCATTGTTTCTCTCAGGCAATGAGGGTCTGGGTTTGGCAGAACTGACAGTAGGGGAGGCTGGCTAAGTATCATAAAATGTTCCAGCTCCTCCAGAGATTCCCAAAGAAATGATTTTTAGAATCCTCAGTTGAGAAACTGATGAGCTCCATCTTGGTCCCTCCATCCTCAGTCCCTCTGGAAACTTACACATGAGGGGTGGCTGTGGTCTACAGCAGGGACCATGTATTCTTGGGTTCCTGAGCATAATGCCGTTTAATAATACCCAATCTTACTTTCCATCTGCGTGTAAAAGAACTATTTCTTGTGTCATTCACACATGCACGTTTCATAAATACCCATCATAGTGGGCCTTCTGATGGGGATGTGGTTTCTGCTTTCATGGAACTTACTCTACAACCCAAAGGAATAGATATGTAAATGAAAAACATATTCCATTCCGCACGGCAAAGGAAACCATCAACAAAATGAAAACCATCCCAACCTACCAAATGGGAGAAAATATTTGTAAATCATATATCTGATAAGGGGTTAATATCCAAAATATATAAAGAACTCATACAACTCAATAATAGAAAAGAACAACACAATTTAAAAATGAAATCTTGCCATTTGCGACAACACAGATGGAACTTGAAGGTATTACACTAAGTGAAAAAAGTCAGATGGAGAAAGACAAACGCCGTATGATTCCACTCATATGTGGGATATAAAAAACAAAACAAAGCAAACAAACAAAACAAAACAGAAACAAACTCATGGAAGCAGACAACAGATTGGTGGTTACCAGAGGGGAAGAGGGGTGGGGGGAGGGCAAAGTGGGTAAAGGGGGTCAATTGCATGGTGATGGATGGAAACTACACTGCTAGTGGTGAGCACACTACAGTATATACAGATGTTGAATTATAATGTTGTACTCAAAGCCTATACAGTGCTTTAAACCTTAATTATTACCTTAATACCTTAAATATTACCTTAATTAAAAATAAGTAAATAGATAAAATAAAAATGGGCAAAGGATCTGAATAGGCATTTTTTTCAAAGAAGACATACAAATGGCCAACAGGTACATGAAAAGGTGCTCTACATCACTAATCATCAGGGGAATGCAAATCAAAACCACAATGAGATATCACCTCCTGCCTATTAGAATGCCTATTACCAACAAGACAAGAAATAACAAGTGTTGGTGAGGATGTCAAGAAAAGAGAACACTTGTAAACTTGTGGAGGGAATGTAAATTGGTGCAGCCACTATGGAAAACAGTATAGAAGTTCCTCAAAAAATTAAAAATAGAACTACCATATGATCCCGCAATTCCACTTCTGGGTATATATCCAAAGAAACAACAACATTAATTCAAAAAGATACGTGCACCTGCATGTTCAGCGCAGCATTATTCACAATAGCCAAGATATGGAAACAACCTAAATGTCCATCGATGGATGAATGGATAAAGAAAATGTGGTATATATACACAATGGAATATTATTCAGTCGTAAAAAAGAATGAAATTTTGCCATTTGCAACAACATGGATAGACCCTGAGGGCATTATGCTAAGTAAATAAATCAGACAGAGAAAGACAGATACCATATGATCTCACTTATATGTGGAATCTGAAACAAAAACAAAAACAAAACAAAGCTCACAGGCTCAAAGACACAGAGAACAGATAGGTGGTTGCCAGAGGTAGGGCGTGGAGGGTGGGCAAAATAGGTGAAGGGGATCAGAAGGTACAAACTTCCATTTATAAAATAAATAAGTCCTGGGGATATAATGTACAGCATGGTGACTATATTAATAATACTGTATTGCATATTTGAAAGTTGCTAAGAGAGTAAATCTTAAAAGGTGTTATGACAGAAAAAAAATTAGTAACTATGTGATGATGAATTTTCACTATATACATATATCGAACCATTATGTTGTACACCTGAAACTAATATAATGTTATACGTCAATTATACCTGGAAAATTCCCCACATTCCAAATAGTTATTTAAACTACATCTCTGTGGAGTGATAACTAAATGTTGAGGAAGTTCTCATGAGGTCAGTGGCGACTTGAATAGCATTATCAGGCAAAGTTTCATTCAGGAGCCCAGGTTAGAACAAACCTTTTAAACACGTGTTTTCATGGAGAAGAAGGAAAGAGCATTCCAGCTTTTGGGCACACAATAATGGTTGTTCTGATCAGTCATGATGCTAATGATGGTGGGAAAGGAATGTCATGTGCAAAGGCTCAGCATTAAGTTCCGTTTGTAAATACCAAACTTACGTGAGGGCAAGATTTTTCCAGTTTATAAAATCTTTCACTTACCCTCCAGGAAACGTGATAAAATATAGAAAACTGCCATTTCCATGGGCCTCTAACAATTCTTTCTGGCTCAGACGTTTGTGTCTCTATAAGAATGAAAAACTAGCGCAATGAAAAACAAAATGGAGTTCCAAAGCTATGGGTAACCGAAACACCTGCAACCTGGATTGATTGCAATATTCGGCCCCGTAGGACCAGTCATATGATTGTTAACGTCGGTACCAGTCAGCGAAACTCATCACTGGAATGGCTGATTTACATCATAGCCCTAGTGCAGAGACAGAACATCTGAAAACGGGTGTGTAGTTTAGTCCATCAGCTCTACAGAAGGATTGGGAATAAAAGAGCCTGGAAAGAAAATGAGGATCAATACAGAGAGAATTGCTTTGCTGTGAGGAAAACTCGACAGCGCAGGAAAAGTGTGTATGATGTGGCTCAGAGGTGGGACTCAGGATCCTGTGGGAGGATGCTTCTTCCTTCCATCTCACATTGATCACGTAATTTTATAGATGGGGATCCTCAGATATAATCTGGGTCAATCACTCATCTTATAGATGAGGAATGTGTGATGTCCCTTCAAATACTGGCTCTGCAAAATGAGGTGTCTGGTGGCACAAAGGATGCAAGGGGACACAAAGATGAATTGGACACGGACCTTAATGTATCCTCAGAGAGTTAATAGCCTGCTAATGGAAATAAGATACACATAAACATTACAAAGTAGAAAATATGCACTTGCATTTGAGGATCTAAGGTTTAGAATCAGTGCTGTGAACACTCAGGGGAAGAAAATCTTCCCCCCTCTTGGGAGGTAGGATGGGGTGGGAAGGCAGGGAGAGAGGTTTAGTGAAATGTTTTCAGCTGAAACTAGGAAGTATCAAACCTAGATCAGAACTACGCAGTGCTGGAGACAGTGGTAAACAAGACATATGGTTCATGTCTTCGTGAATAATATGGTGTCTGGGGAGAGGAGATCTTTTTAACACAGACTTGAAGAAAGGAGAGTGATTAGTTGATCTCTTGAGGTACCTTCTCCTGTTGTGCCAAAATGGAGAGGGGCAGGTATGAGAACAGACAGGAACCTGGACACCGAGTCCTCTAAGTGCAACGGACTCAATAGCATATGATTCTAGTATCCTGGGACTTTGAGTCTGAACACATATTTGGGAAGTGTAGGGAGGTACCTTCTGCTTTCTGTTCCCAAATGGTGGGATAAAAGTAGCAGATGATTCTCCTCTATTTTGGGTAAGTATCTTCATTGTGGTCTCTGACCTTCGGGAGACATTAGCAGATTACACAAGGAGTTTCTTCTTGTGTTTCTCCAAACAGAGATTTCAAAAGATTATGTATTTATTGCTTTTGTTCTCGATACTTTGTTAGTTCAGCCCACTAGGGGAACAGACCCGCTCAGGAGGGGGAAAAATAATTGTCAAGTGAATATTTTTTCACTGATTATTTGTGTCAATGGAGTGAAAACAAGTCATGGTTTTTTTTTTGTTTTTTGGTTTTTCTGAATGCTGGAATGAGAGGAAAATAGAATGGCAGTAGCATTCCAACTTAGAGATAACAGGATTTCTCTACCTTACATTTTTATGTGATCTTATAATAACCTTTGTCATTATTAGTTATGTCGTGCTACGTTAGTCATGCTTTGTGAAAAATAGATTATTCTCCAACATAATCACTTATTTAAAAGGCCCAGGTCTTGTACTCACTTTCATAATCATATAATTCATTCTACCTAGAGAATTATTACTGGGTGTGTCTATATTTTCATAGCCTACTTCTCCCCTGCTCTGCAAATGTTTTTAAAGTAACCAGTAATAACTGGGTCATGACGCTTCAAATTTTCCTATGGGAAAAGGAAGAATGATGTGGTGCAAATTTTTCCCCTCTGAGGCATAGTTAAAGGCAACATGCTTTGTCAGGTTACCAATGTCCCAAGGAAAGTGCTATGTCACGACAGCACGTGGCATCATTTTTTAAGAGCTCTGGCTCAGAGTTAGCAAAACCCACGTCCACATTGTGGCAAATGGGAGCAATAGTACCGCCACTTACTTCATGGGGTTGTTGCAAAGATTAAAGGAGATGTTAAATATAAAGCACTTAGCATAATGCCTGGCACATAAAATGCATTAATAATTCTTATATCATCGTCTAAAAAGACAAATCCCTGATCTTCA
Source organism: Ceratotherium simum simum (assembly GCF_057802395.1). NCBI lineage: Eukaryota > Metazoa > Chordata > Mammalia > Perissodactyla > Rhinocerotidae > Ceratotherium > Ceratotherium simum. The sequence goes on from NC_141931.1 coordinate 23,058,721, forward strand.
GACGGCCAGCCTACTCTCAGTGGACACCAACAGATCTTCCATGTAACCTCTCCCTACTCTATGTCTCTCCAAGATGTCATGTAACGTGAGCTGAAGAGTATCTACACATGGCATTCGCTCAAAATTATACAGCATGCTTTCCTTTGTAAATTTGGAATTCACTTTGGGAGATTTATCAGGCACGTGAAAGGGAAATGTCTCCTAAATGAGCTAGAGAAAGCAATGAAAAGGAAAGAAACAAGTCCAAGCAGGGACTTAAAACATGTCAGCGTTTGGTCTATTTTTTCATCAACATGTGCTGTTCTGGTTAACAGGAGTTTCTCACACGCTCAGTAAGGGAACAGGCAAAAATGTATTTTGTTATAGTGTTAAGATTTATCCAAACTTTTAAGGGACATGGTAAGCTACAAATTCTCTCGAGACCATAATCATCTTTGTGAGATCAAGTGTATATGACCTAAAACATCTGTGACCTTTGAAAGAGCACCAAGGATCCTTTAAATTTTTTCCCAATAATGAGGCAAGTTTATGACACGCACTTCATCATAGGCGATTGGGAAACAGCTCTCCAACTATCTGTCAAGACCACTTCTATTTTCTTGTTGGTCAGATCGTTAGCCTGGTTAATAGAAGAGAGGTAGACTATGGCCCATGGACCAAATTTAGCCCACTGCCTGTTTTTGTAAATAAAGTTTTGCACCCAAGCTTAGTCATTTACATATTGCCCATGGCTACTTTCATGCTACAATGGCAAAGCTGAGTAGTTGCAGCAGAGATTGGGTAGCCAGCAAAATCTCAAGTCTTTACTATCTGGCCCTTTATAGAAGTTTACCAACCTCTGATCTAGATCATTCTCTTGTGTAGAAAGAATGAATTCTGTTTCAAGAATAGGTGTCTATCAGATTTTCAGAGAATTTTAAAATTTTCTGTTATCAAATCCAGACACTTGGCTCATTGAAACAAAAATGAGGAACTGAAGACAGAATTACTAAACTGGGAGTTAGAGGTCATTCATTCACTCATTCACTCATTCCACATAATACACCACCACCGCTGTGGTAAATACTGATGTCAGAGTGTGAACAAAATACGTAAAACCTCTGGCCTCGTGGAGTGTAGAGGAGGGAGACAAATAGTGGCCACTCGTTTATTCATTTCTTCTTAATTCATTCATTCATTATCTGTTATGTGCCAGGAAATATTTTAGGTACTGGATATACACCAGTTAGCCACATAAACCATATATTCTAATGGGGGAGAGATATAATAAATAAGTACATATGAACATAGCAAGTATTGGCAAGTGCTGTGATGAAAATATTAGTTGAACCATAGGAAATTAAGATTTTTATAGACCAAAAATGGTTGAATATTGGCAATTTTATATGGCTCAACCTCTCAGGGAGATATGCTAGAAAGTGACTTTTGGATGACTTCAAACTGGGGGGTCACGGAAGGCTTCGCTGAGGAGGTGACCTTTGGGCTAAGACTTGAATAACAAGCTGCATCCTGCCCTGCAAATAGCTAAGACGAAGATTTCCGGGCAGGGAGAGGGAGCAGTTTATGCAAATCCTGTAAGTTTGAAATAAGCTTGGCTTGTTTGTGGAAGAGAACCAAGACCAGAGTGGCTGGAGCATTGTGAGCTGTGGGGAAAGAGGGAGGAGATCCATTGGAAAGCAGTCAAGTGCTAGGTCAGATGGGGTCTTGTAGGTTAGAATAAGGGTATTGGCTTTTATCTGAAGAGTAAATGGGAGGCTTTTAAAGAGGAAAGTCACAAGATCAGATGTACACGGCTTTTGAAGTGTTTTTATTTCTCTTGTGTGGAAAACAGACTATGAGAGCAAGAATTGAAGCAGGGAGATTTGTTAGGAGGTGGTATGGAGTTCTGAGCAAAACAAGCTGATAGTGAGGAAAGGTGGAGAAAAGTGGAGAGTCCATAGATGTTTAGGAGTTGAAATTAACAGAAGCTGGTGATAGTTTGGATGTCATTAAGAGGGAAAATGAGGGATAAGAGAGGATATCTAGTTTTCCAATTTGAGAACCTGGCTGGACTGCTCTGTGATTCATAATACTGCGAGCACCAGGAAAGAACCAAGTCTTGGGGAGAATGTAGGTACAGCTTGCAACCTGTTGAACTTCAGTCATCTTTTTTTTTTTTTTTTTTTGGTGAGGAAGATCAGCCGTGAGCTACATCTGCCTATCCTCCTCTTTTTTCGCTGAGGAAGACTGGCCCTGGGCTAACATCCGTGCCCACCTTCCTCTACTTTACATGGGATGCCACCACAGCATGGCCTGACAAGCCGTGAATCAGTACGCGCCCGGGATCCGAACCAGTGAACCCCGAGCCGCCACAGCAGAGAGCACGCACTTAAGCGCGCACTTAACCGCTTGCGCCGCCAGGCCGGCCCCTTGAGTCATCTTTAAGACATCCAACTGGCTATGCTGAGGAGAAGTCTGGGAGCTGTGAGGAGAGATCTGGGCTGAGCTGTCTTCAATTGTGGGGGGATAGATGGGAACAGAAGTGGAGGTGGGGAAGGAACCCGTCAGCAGAGAAGATGGAGTCAGAAGAGAAAGGGAGCAGAGACAACTTGTCCCATTAATGAGTTACGTGACCTCATCTACTCACTTCATCTTCTGTGTTCAATTCCCTCATCTGCAAATGGCAGAGTTAAACTAGATTTGGGGTTTCTAGACTTTTCCACAGAGGTGACGCAGGGGCTGAGGCAGGGGTAGAGGAAAGGCCAGGTATTCAGAGCTTTGCCCCTTGTTAACTCCCCTCCATGGTCAACTTTTTTCTCCCAAGTCATATCGATGAACATTAAACCTTGTATTAATTATATTGCCGTTTGTTTTATTGTTTTAATAGGTCTACTACATTGTCGTTTCCTTTTACCTCTTCTGTGTACTAAGAAGATGTTTTCTTGATTTAGCCCATTTTGATTCTTTTGAGGGGGGCTTTCATGTTTGTACTTCCCCCCCGGTCAAGAGGGGAGTCTTACTGTTGAAAATCGTCGGCGTGTCTTTTGGTGGAAGTTGAGTTTCTTTTATGCCCCTTAAGGTAGATAGTGATTAAAACAGCCAACAGCACCATTCCTAGCCTTGATTTTTCCATTTGACAAAATGGACCTGGGATGGAGTGATGTCAAGTATACAGTTCTCGAGAAAGGTTTATGACCTGAACTTGTATCCTGCCAGCAGATCATAGCTTAAAACACTAAATTGTGGTGTAAGCAGATTTCAAAATGTGTCTTGCGATCACTTTTCAGGAGCAACAGCTTTGCCCGCATACCTGGAGCAAACATCTGAAAATATTCCAGGTTACGCAGGTCTGAAAGCCTTTCTGTGGTTATAAACCAAGGTTTCTGCTCATTTGTTAACCAGACAAGGGCAATAACAGTGCTCTTGTTCTTTATAGTAATGGAATCTCTCACCTCTGGATTTCTAAAGCATTGTATTGATGTAACTCACATCACGTACAACCCTATATGACATTAGCATACACATCTTCATTTTCCTGCTAGATTATTCCATTTATAAGGTCATGGTATATCTTTGCTTCTCCCACATTTGATAGGCAGAGACTTATTGTTGATGAGTGAATGGTTCAATAAATCAGAATTAGCCAAAAGGATGCCTCATTGCAAACAATTATGGAATTTAAAATGCAATTCATAAACACTACTCCCTGTATAATTCCTTACCTCGGGAATGCATTACACACAATCAAAAAGCTGATGTAATAACCCTTGCCAAGAAGAGGTGTGGACAGAATGAATGTGGTATAGCCAATGCGGTCCATGTAAAATGATTTTCTTTCCCAGGTCTTGCCAGTCCAAGTTTGTGAAGCATTACTTATTCTCGCCATAAAATAAGCTTCACTTACGTTAGGGACACATTTAGGGGAAAGGCAACATTATCATTGGTTTCTAAATGGGTTAAGACTTGGTATTATTATCTAAAAAGCCCTTTGGAGGGCTACATTTTTGAAATTTGTTGTCAGAGTCACACACATTCTTAGAGCTAGGGCCTATGTTATCTACCTGTGCAGTAATATTAATAAGTTAATGACCCAAAACAATTTTTTTAAAAGCACTTTAAAGAAATATTTCAATTTTAGGAATAGGTTACTAATCCAATTAAAGAAAAGGAGAATGAAATTTATTTTAATAGCTGCATCATAAGAACATCTACAGAAGTATCTTACCACATCCCAATTAAAAATAAAATTTAAACCTACAAACAGAAGGAAATATCACTGATAGATCCATAAAAATGTTTGTACCTTTTCATCTAGAAATTCTGGGAATTATTTAATGAAAGCAAAAAGCTGTAAACACAAAGATGTTCATTAGTTGTTGTTCATACAACTCAAGGACTGTAAACAATCTAAATTTTCAACAAACAGGGTAATTTACTAAAACCATGTCCATCAACATCATGGTGCTTTATTTAGCCACTAAAATTATGGGCAGGAAGGGTAGGCAAAAACATGGAAAGATGTTCGATACTTAACTGGAAAATGATCAGCTTATAAAATGGCATACACTATATGATGTATAACATGTATACATGTGAAATTCTAGAAAGCAAGATGCAAGAATTTAAAAAAAGAAATTAAGTAAGATGCATATTGGCCATTTTTTCTTTTATTTGCTTTTTTCTATAATGTTGTTGCTTTCAAAAGTAATAAAATTAGAAAAACAGTAAGGCAGAACTCCTGAGAGGGAAATAAGTAATAACTAACTAACACAAGGTAAATGTCAGATCAGAGGTCCCAGTAACATACACGGTTCTATTTGTATTCCTTATTTGGGTCTTGGTTTAGTTCCAATGGAAGCACATTTTGGGGTAGGTATTTGGGACAACATGACATTGCATAGAACCACTTTTAATAAAAATCCCTCAATTTAACATTTTCACGTTTTAAAATTGCCGGAAGTGCTTTTTGCTGGGAAATACCATTTAATGTTGAGTTAAGCCTACCAGTTCATTGTGAACTCTACCAAAGGAGTGGCGTAGAGTCAAGTGGAGGGAATGTGTGAACTTTGTCACTTTGAGCTCCTTGAGTTCTTATTCTTCCCGTCCTCTGAGAGATAAAGAGGGCAGAGTTCACCATTTTAGGAGCATTCAGGGAAAGACCTCATTTCATAAATTCTACTCATTCAAGGTCAGCTGAATTTTTATATGACTAGCTTTGCCAAAACGCTGGGTAGGAGGAGAGGTTACAGGAGGAACATGCATTTCCACAGACTCTCTTAAAAGAGGACAGAGTAAGGTTTATCTGGAAAAAGTTTGCTTCTTTGTCTGAAATCCCAGAAAATTTGCCACATCCTCTCTCCTCTCTTCAGTGCCCCACGAAACGCAATAATAAATATGAGAACTGCTTCCTTCGACTGAGCAAGTGTCAGGGCTGATTTCAATAAGACTGTACTCTGTCATTGAAATGCACCCGCATTCCTCTCTTTTTCATAGCGAATTGAGGACTTCTCCTGCCTCTCTTCGCACATCTGCTGGAAGTTGTTTCCATATCAAAACGGAGTATTCCTCTAAGCAGATCTCGTTGTCACTGAAACCCACCAGAGGCATTCACTTAACATCCAGCACTCCTTATTTGGGGTGGGGGTGGGGGAGGAACCTGGCTATCAACTGGAACAGCGATGGAGGAGAAAGACAAGCAGGCCTACCTTAAAACTTTCCAGTCTTTGAGTGGATCCAAGTCAGAGATTAAGGAAACCATTGTCTAAAAGGCGGCTGAAGGCAATCCAATCCGGAAAGGAGGGGCTGAGGGGATGGATGAAAGGGAGAGAAACAGGGAGGCAGGCCAGCCGGCTCCTCGGCTCAGGCCAGGAGCAACTGGGCACCCAGCACGGCTCTTCCTCCTTCTAGAATTGATAAGCACTTGTCCCGGCTTTTCTCCACCCCCCAAATCAATCTCGCGCTATATTACTTCCCAGACCCAGCTCATTTCTCCACCCCACCTTTTCAAGCCCTTGTAATCTGCTCCAACTGATCAAATTTGACCTTTTTGTAGCCCACTTTATTCCAAGCACAGCTCTCTGTTAAATCTCTCTTTATTAACACCGTCCTCCTCGGCTGTCTGTTGGAACAAACACAGATCAAGCCCGAAGCCTCCAGACTTTACCAGCAATCATTTACAGATTATGGCAAGCTGCAGTCTTCTCCTCCTAGGGGCATTGCTCCTGCCTCCGAGATTTTGCTTTCATATTCCTGCCTGAAGACTGGTTAGGCTGCTTTCTTCCCTTTTGTGTGGTTCGGGTTCTGGGACTCGAGCAACGGGCTCAGAGCTTCCCTCAGAGGCTGTAACTACATGACTGTTAGGATTTGTTTTTGAAAAATAATTTGGAACCCGGCTGCTAACTAGCTAGAATTTACTGTGTGTTTTCTGGCAGACATTTTGCTACACTGGTTTTTTTTCCCCCTCCCTGCTTGCTTTCTTGTGTTTTTAAACAACCTGAAGCAGGGAGATGTAGCGTCTCTCTAAACATTAAGTGAAAAGGGTGTGGACTTTTCTCCCTCAGTTTGTACATCTTTATTAAAAACCGAACATCCTTTCAATAATCATCTGAAACCGTGCATAGCAGATGTTAAAAAAATATTAAGAGCACGGTTGTTTTCCTCGAGTGTCCGTAGTTCTCCTTTCTGTGCTGATGTAGGTTCTTTGTGAGTGTACAGATTTCTTACTTCCCTAAGCACTGCTTCTTACGCATGATTTTCTGCTGTTCCAGGTTCTAGCTAAGACTGCAATGGAAGCTCTGCCTCCTGTGCCCAGAGGATCCTGGAATTAGATGACCTTGACATCATCTAGTAAAGAAGTCTCCAGACCAGGGTCTCTCAGGTCATCAAGATTTTCATTACCTCTGCATGCCACATGAGCTTTACTTGATATTCTCTCTCTTTATATCAAATTCTTCTTTTTCTTACGCTTATTTTAAAAGGAATTTTTAAGATCATTACCCTACATGGAAAATCAGCTTCGCTGGTCTAGTAAAGCAATTATTATTATATCTAGACACATGGGCCAGCTAAAGCCACTGATCTAGGTCTTTTTTCTCTTGGTTGAAAAGAGAGTTTAGTGAGTGCTGGGGGGGCGGGGGGGATGGTGAAGGATGTACTTGCACCAACCAGAGACTTTCCCCACAAGCAGGAGTAAAAATTGAAAGAGAAGAGTGTGCGACTCAATGTTTCGATCTGACCTTACTACCTAAAATCATCAGCCAGGAGGAAGGGTTCCAATTTCTTGCCTTCAGGCAGAAACTACCAAGAAAGAGAATCTCTGTTCTTTCCTCAGCTACTCCGCAGGGAAAGATATGGTGATAGCTTTTGGAAGCTCGCTGCCTTTTTTGTCAAGAAGTTCTTCTTGTCAACTCCAAATGCCCCTCCCAGCATTTCAAATCCATTCCCTATCACCCTTTTCCCTAAGGACCCGTCCTTATAATAGGCAGCAAACCTCAGCTTCTCTGTGCCTTCTCTTTTACAGTCATATCTACTTTCCTTAATGGCTGTAAATGACTCTTGTCAGACGTGCAACTATCTTTAGGCTCAAATTAAAGAGAATTTCATACCTTTTACAAAAACCATTGTTTCTCTGGGGCTTCATGCTTCTTCCTGGGCTGTCTTTGCTGTCCCACTGTGGATCTGGGGCCACAGCGTAATAACGTGTAAACATTTACATAACACTTCTAATCCCCAAGTACTTCACCAAATGTGGGTGATAATAATATTTGTATAGAGTGTACCTCCAAAAGGTTCCGAATGCTTAGATGATTAATAAAACGCTTCTCCCTTTAGAAAGTTAGCAAGAGAAAAACAAAAGATTATAAGGAAATAGTGCCTGCGACTCTAATGACATCATCCTTGTATCGTTAACCCACCACACCCCTGAATTCAGATCTGGGCAAGGAAGGGGAAGGAGTCCTTAACCCTTGGAGTTCAGGGTTCATGGGTGAAAGAGGAAGGGGCTTGGCTTTCAACCAAAGGACGAAAGGGCAAAAGCATGCTTATAAATTATGAAACAATGTTTTAAAGCAATAGTCCTTCCAAAACTTTTTTTTCTTTTTTGGCTGAGGAAGATTCGCCCCAACAGAGCTAACATGTGTTGCCAATCTTCCTCTTTTTGCTTGAGGAAAATTGTCCCTGAGCTAACATCTGTGGCAATCCTCCTCTATTTCTTATGTGGGATACTGCCACAGCATGGCTGGTGAGTGGAGTAGGTCCACGCCCTGGATCTGAACCCACGAACCCAGGCCGCTGAAGCAGAGCACACAGAACTTTAACCACTCAGCCACGGGGCTGGACCCCCTAAATCTTTTTAAAGGCAGTAGAAACTTTCCATCAAATAAAATCTTGCACCAAGTCCAAGTAGAGAAATAGATAATAGTGAAAGTTTATTACCAGGTACTAGGAACTGTTCTGATTTCTTTAGGTGTGTTAACTCATGCAGTTGTCATAACTAACTTATTAATGAGGTAACTTACCGGTAGCACCCCCATTTTGTTAATGCATATGAAGACTTTTGGGCATGCAGAAAGTAAGTAACTGGCCTGAGCTCACAGGGCTAGTCGTCTGCAGGGGGCGGCGTGGGACCTAGAAGGCGTGATTGAAGCAGAGTGCATCTGTTTGGGGTAGGACTGGGTAGGATCAAGTTGGGGAGGGTAAGAGGAACTGCAGGAATCTCGTGCTTTCTCTCCTAAGGTGCCCTAGAGAAACCCTAGAGTTCAGGAAGACACATTTTGAAATCCACTTCCTGAAAGTATTTGGTTAAGAGGTAAATAAATGATCTTTTCAAGGTTGTATTGAGTCCAAATTGGGCTGAATATTTTGCTCTTCTATTTCTTAATTTTTTTTTTTTGAGGAAGACTGGCCCTGCGATAACATCTATTGCCAATCTTCCTCTTTTTTTCTCCCCAAAGCCCCAGTACGTAGTTGTGTATCATAGTCATGGAGTTATAGCTCTTCTATGCAGGACGCTGCCTCTGCATGGCTCCATGAGCAGTGAGTAGGTCCATGCCCAGGATCTGAACCAGTGAACCCCAGGCTGCTGAAGCAGAACGCGCGAACTTAACCACTACGCCTCCGGGACGGCCCCTCTCTTTCTTAATTTTGAGGACCAAGTGTTCTCTGATATACACTGGACATTACTTCTATTCTTGCTTCTGGATTTTCTTTTTCCCTTTCCCCTAAGCATTCCATTTCTGATTCTGAACAGTTTCACATCAGATGGATCCATTTCCTGCTAAGAAAAAGGCCATCAGAATGATTCATTCACCTTTAGCTATAAGGATGCTCACTAAAAACAAACAAACAAACAAACAAACAAATGAACAAAAATATTGCCCTGTTCAAAACTGGGCCAACTATTCATGTACTACCCAGGAAAAGCAATAATAAACTTTCTTTACGCACAACTCAAAGGTTAAGTTTAGCCTTGAGAAACTTGGGCCAAAAAATATAATTTTCCTCCATGTCACTGTGTGAATTACAAGTTTTAATTTTATTTGTGTTCCTTTTCTCATATTTTGATCAATTTACCCCTTTAAACCAAATTATTTTGTTGTTGCTTATAAGAGGTATAAGGGCTCTTCAACAATTGGGATCTTCTGAAGGTTCCCTCTGTGTTAAAAAAAGAATCAATCCATATAAAGCAACATTCGTGAACTGTTCTACCAATACCAGCAACAAGACTCATATAACTAAAATTTCTGCGATGTCCCTCCCTCTTCCCTGGTACAGACACCAAAACCAAAATCCGAATCCAAACGAAAAACAACCCCACTAATGTACCTCTTCCATCCAAACAAACAGAACCCCAAGCCCAAAACCCTATGAGCCTGTGGTTTCCACATGTATTGGGTTTAGAGTCACCTGAGAAGCAAACTGAAATGCAGAACCTTAGTTAGCAGACAAGAGCAGGAACCAAGGAATCTGCATGTCACACCAGACCTGGGCGCTAACACAACACCCCGGGAAATGCTGATACAGAGTCAGCAAGCAGAAAATTTATCCTGGTCATTGGGCATCTCAGGTGGGTTTTCATGTGGTGGTGGACCATCTCACTGGAGCCAGTGGTGAAGATCTGTGGTAGCTCATGTCTTATGTTATAGAGGAGGAGGCAGCACCTGGGAGTGTGAATTAGCCAAATAAAGAAAGAAAACAGCCCTTCTCCATCTACTGGACATTAGACCAACCATTGAACAGCCTCAGAAAGACAGGTATGATGTCCCAGGTAATTTCTTTCCTACAAAATGTCTAACTTCCTGATAGTCAGAGATTAAAAAATAAAAAAAAAATCAGCCTTGCTGGGGAAAAATACAAAATTTTCTTAAAATCCTTTTTTTCTTTTCTCTCCATTTGTCTCCAATTTCTGGTTCCTAGGAATCTGATTATCCTAAATATATATTTTTCTTTTAGAAAGTCTTGCTTCTAACTTATTTGTTCCTAATTCTGTTACTTCCTAATAAAGATTCTTTTCCCTTCTGCTTGTCCCAGATTTTTCCTTTTCCTCATTTGCCAGCTCTTAACTTCTCCTCAAGTGGGTAAGTTCTCTCTCTCCCTTTAAGAAACTGAAATGACTAATTGGAAATGCATTCTACTTCCGTAAAAGAAGCTTTCCTGGTCTTGTTGATGTGCCAGAGTTTTAAGGTTGGCAGATGGAGTGAGCTCAGAATCTCCAGCACTTGTTCTTGAACTTGGAAATCGGATCTAGCTTTGCATGCCTTTCATAGCAAACCACAATGTGACAATGACGATAGACAAGGGTTGCCAGATAAAATATAGCACACTCTTAAAGCTGGATTTCAGAGAAGCGCGAGTAGATTTTTAGTATGTATGCCCCCAAATATTGCATGGGACATACTTAAACTAAAAAAATTATTTGTTTTTTATCTGAACTTCAACTTTATATGTCCTGTGTTATTTGTTAAATCTGGCAACTGTGTGCTAGATTGACTTTTAAATAAAAATAGCAACAGCACTGTGATTATTTTTCATTTATGGAGGTCTGTATAGGCATCCTGTTGTCATTGACTAAGCATCAAAATACACTTATTTAAAGGTCCCTAAAGACTGTATTTTTGTATTAGTTGTTATAAGCCAAACATAACAAGCCCCATTTGAGGTTGCTTTTTCAACAAAGCAGTGATGTGATTAAAGTATGCCTATATCTTCCAATATTGGAAATTAGGAAATGCCAAGCAGCCTTCTTAAGACTGGCTGGTTGAATGCATTTTTAAGTGTTGGTGCCATCGATATGTTCGGAAGCACGGAAGCTGATGTTTTGTAAAATTTGGGAGCATCTCTATATTATATTTATTTCATACAGAGTGACTTGGCAGTTAACACAGCTGCTGTGTTTTCTTGTTTTTGCACCAAGCATCAGCTCCTAGTGTCAGAAATCTGCACCTCAATCGTTACCCATTCATCTTCAGTTACATAAAATGTCTATTGTACATAGCCTCACTTTAATGATGTCTGTAGAGACAAACTTCCAAAGATGGCGTGTTTTCTTTCCTTTTTTTAAATAAGTGAATGTAACTTTAATGCAATTTCAAGTGCTTCTGTGTTTGGCTCACAACATCTAATACAAAGAAAAGTCTATGATCAAAGATATGTGTTTTGGTGTTTCGTCAGTGACTTGAGAATTGTTATTGTGGGACGCTAAAAAAATTGCTATTGTGGAGACTAAAAAAATTCTAAAGGGTCTCTGAAGAGAGAGCTACAAAACCTGCTGAGTATAGGGAACACCAACGTGTCATCCAGGGTCTACATATGTACCGGATATTTTGCATTGGTGCGAAGGTTCTCCTAACAATTGAGAAGGAATGTTAGGAGACATTCAATTTTCATTTGGAGTCTTCGTCAGCTGAACAGGAGGGCAAAATGGATTAAAGCGGGGGTTGCGGGGGTTGGGTCTTTGCCATGCATATTTTAAAAGTGAGAAAGGAAGAGAGGGGAGGAGACTCACGCCCAGCCGGCTGCTTTTCATGCCATTCAAAGGAATCACAGGCCAAATTTGGCACATACAGAAGAAAAAAAAATTCTAGCTTTAACTCCTGTACTGCCACAGAAGATGAGATTTTCAAAGCTGTGTAATGTCCTCCTTTTAATTTCCAGTCTGCTTTTGTTAGCGCTCACGGCTTACACCAAGAGGGACAAAGAAATGCCCGGAAGAACGATGTATTGTTCAGACAGTCCCCGTATTCCAGGCTGGGGAATAAAACCTGCAACATTGATCTTAAAATCTTGTTTTGTTTTGTTTTTCTTTAAATGTTAGTTTCAGATTACGCGGGTGTTTTTGTCCTTCAAGACAGGACTCTTCACTGGTTTTTAAGAGAGAAATCTGAGTTTTAGAGGAAAGTCAAACACAATTGCCAAGTTTTCAGTCAATGAAACCGTGTCAACACCTGCTCATGGAGAAGGACTGCCTAACCAGGAACACTGCCCTGGAATTATGAGAAAAAGATAAGCCTTCCATTATTACCCCCAAAGAAAGAACCAGCAGACCTAAGTGGAATTAAAGAGCACAACAAAGTCATTTGAAGATACAGATTTAAATACTTAAAACTTGTTAATGTAATTCAAAGAGGTAACCACAACAAATAAAAATATTGATTGATTATTAATTGATTGTATAAAGTGTTTATTTGGCAATCAAATGACCCATTAGTGTGCCAAAGCATTTTTCTATTTGTCATCTAGACAAGGCAATCTTCGCACCATGATGAAGGACCACGTTTCTTTTTCTTTTCTTTTTTTCAAATTTCCGATACATTGTAAACCAATACTTTTGGAAAATACAATGAAGTTGAATTACTAGAAAAGAAATAAACAAAGCAAATTTGTACAAAGTATAAACCCCAATTTTTTTTATTTTTGGATTAATAGACATAAAATTACTCTGTAAAATTGCTATGCATTTCTAAACTCTTACTCCTAATTGTTATAAACAAAGAATCCACATATCTGCCTTGGACTGCTTTCCACACTCTGAGGAACACTGAAGAAAATATTTGACAACAATAACAAAAACAATTTCTAGAGACATTTAAAGAATAGTTTTAGGATCTGTATTGAACTAATCCCTATATGATAGAAGGTGAAGAGAAACTATACCTATCAACTATTGTTGATAAAAAGGAAAAAAATACAGTAATTAGTCTAGTTAATAGTAACTAGTCTAAAAAATGAAAAATTAAAATCAGTTAATGACCACCTGATACCAAACATTCCTAAAGTCCCCATTTAATGAGAAATTTAAAAATCATTTATAATTACATTAATGCTTTGAAAATTGGGACTCAAGTTCATTGAAAATAATTCTTTGTTGACTGACAAGTTTGGAAATTACTAACCGCCTGTGACACAGCTCTAACTGGTTCCTCTAATTCCTATTTTATTCTCCATTAGAGAGAGAAAAACAAAACACAGCTGCCAATTTGCCACAATTTAAGATCTTTCAATAATAAAAATCCAAATGTACTTCCCAAAAGATCATTTAGATTGCAAAATATTTTGGAGGATCCCTAATATATTTAACTTCTACTCAGGTACTTGAGAATTTTTTCAGATCTAAACAATTGAGACACAGTTATAAGTAGAAGGGCCTAGAAGTGAAAATAGAGGAAAATTTTATTGATTTAACAAACCCATAGCACTTACTATGTACCAGGCAGTGTTCTAAAGGCTTTACAAAAATTAACGCACTAAATCCTCATCACAACCCATGAGGCAAACTCTATTTTTCTCTTCACTTTACGGGTAAGGAAACTAAAGCACAGACGGTAAATCAGTATCACAGTGAGTAGGTGGCAGAGGCAAGATTTGATACCAAGTGCTGTGGTTTTAGAACCATACTCTCATTCCATACATAAAGGGCATCTTCTATTTGACAATCACAAAGAAGGGTAAAGCATTTTTCAAACCATAAATGTAATTCAACTGGACAATTAAATTAATGAGCACTGTGATTTAGATAAAACTTTCCCATGAATGTGTTTAATTCATAGATCAAGGCAGAGGGCAGAAACCATAGGTGTAGTCTTCTTAGCTCACTTGAAGATTCATTGACCATCCGTTCACCTCTCTTTAAAAACCACTTCTCTCAGTGTCCTTTCTGAGTAAGATAACTTTAGTATATAATGGCCACTCGTTTGCCTTCATCCTTTTCTTTGAAAACATCCAACCCTAACTGGTCCTTTATAGCAGAAAACAACCCCTGCTCTAACCCTCCTATATATGTCATTTATACATACCCTACCAGAGCTTACAAAGGAATCAAAGGTCCTTGAGTGTGTAAGCAACAAAAGCCATATTAACACTTGGAGGTCCAGAGGCGAGTTACTATTTGCCATATATGAGGCAAAACCTACATGCATGTAAGTACAGTTAAGAAGGAGACAATTCCAATGGGGGAAAATGGAAGGAAAGAAGACATATCTACACAACATTTATTACGGGATTCTGTTGGCACAAAGTTTAACAAATACATCACTGGAACAGAATATGGCCCTCACAGTATTTATACTATTCCTTGAATAGAAAAACTAATAGATGATAAAGAAAACATAACAGATAGGGAACTGGAATAATGACTCAACTAATGCCATTTGAAAAATTATGGGAACTCTATGGAGGTAAAAATATTAGACCTTCAATTCATATCAGAAACCAAAATAAATGTCAGATAGATTGAAAAACTAAATGTAAAAAGTGAAACCATAAAAAATTAGAGGAAAATGTAGAGGAGGCAAATCTTTGTCTTGATAATTTCTCTGAAAAGCATTATAAAAGGCAATTTTAAATAAAAGCAATTATTAAAATATGAAGAAACGTTTTATATGTTTGAGTCCATAAAACTTTGGTTATCAGCAACATCATATATAACATTAAAATATGAAAAACAAATTAAGAAACATATATCCATCTGTAAGAGAGCAAAACTCTGTGGATACAATAATAGAAAAAATGTGAGCAAATGCTAAAACCAGAAAATGTATAGAAGAAGGAATTCAAATGAAAACATGCATATAGACTCTCTATAAGAATCAAAAATATATAAGTTAAAATAAAATGAGATACAGTGTTTTACCCATCAAAGTGGTAAATACTTTTAAGTGGTTCTGTGTAATGGCAGAATGAGGTACAGTTACATGGACCCGCTCCTATATGACTGGTGAAGGTTTAACTTGCTGTCCAGAAGGCAATCTGGCAACATGTATTGAAAAATTTTTTAAATAGTCATACTATTTGACCTAGAAATTTCTTTTCTAAAAGTTTTCGTTTTTAAGATTTATGTAGAAGAATATTCATCACAGTACTAATTATATTAATGAGCTATTAGAGGCAACCTAAATGTCCAACAATTTAAGGTTAATATATATTTAACATTTATATTAAAAATATATATGCATACAATGTTGTAACTATAAAATGAGATATTATGAAGCCATTAAATCCATGTTTGGTGGAATAACTTTGACAGGCTTTCAAAATAAAATAAGCAAAAAAAACAGGGCACGACATATTCTATACAGTATACTATCCATATTTTGTATTGCTACCAGGGATTGTAAACTCAGTTACCAACAGTCTACAGGGGTATCATAGTGAGTAAAGCTGGCAAAAAAGTTGCCTATTAAATGCAGCAATCTTTCTTTCTACAGTTTTTCTGGAAACATTCAGCCTTCTTGGTCTAGATTTCTCTTCTACAGTCTTTCCTTCCCACACCACCCATCTTTCTTTTTACCCACTCTTGTTGAAGACTAGGCACAGAAAAATATACCTCTACTGTAAGAATGTGTAATTACTGGCAATGGAAATTTAGCATCATATTAAGGAATACCACTCAGAGAGGGGAGTGTGGCTAGCTGGAGAGAAGAACCTTCTGAGGGCAGGAGTCCTACCTGATCTATTCTTGCCATGGCAGAGTGGAGCCCAAATGTTGCCCAATCTTGCAGTTTATTCAAGGATGACAGAAATCTTATTTTTTATGTGAATTCTGACTTTTAATTGTTGACTTAAGATTATTTATATGTATACACACATACACTGTGTATAAGATTTTATATATATATATACACTGTAAAAATGAAACAAAACACATTGAGAGGCTGCAAGTTTGTGATTTCCAACATTTACACTTAACGCTCATGAACACAAAAACAATTGGAAAGAAATACACAAACATACAATTATTAGCATAATTTCAATCATTTTATGTTCTTTACACCTTTTCTATTTTCTGAGTTCTCTCCACGTAGTTCTTTTTATAATCAGAAAACGATGACCTCCTCGCATGTTACTTTGTCTATTTAGTAATCTTTTTAGGAGATATAAATAGTGTTAAAAAAATGAACAGTTCTATTTTGTAGTTTGTCTCTAATCTTATATTTCTAAATATGTTCACATATCCACATGGCTATAGGCAATGTTCTTATTTATGAAATCATTATTTCCAGGCTGTCGGAAGCTTGTTTGAAAAGCAGGGGTCTAAAAATTTGTCTCATTTTTTATTCCCTTGTGGCTTACCCTAATCATTTTTGGCCTAATTTCAGCTGCATTTTTCCTTTCTTTTTAAAATCATATCCACCCTTCTCAATTAGAGCTAGGTGAGGTTAAGCAGCTTTCTAATCTAGTAGTGGAGTCCATGGATGGTACCATTTTGACAGATCACTGGCCAAAGTGTTTTTTATCATTTAAAATATTAGAACATTCCATAACTGTTTGGACAGGCATGGCTTTTAAAACAGAAAAGAGAGCTTTAAGGTTTAAGTTAGCACTGCCATGCCATCTCTCAGACACATGCTTCTCTGGATAGTCACCTTACAAAATGGGATTAAAAAAAGAAAATGGAATGTAGCCAACAAATACAGTACTCAATATAGGAAAAAAGAATGTAACAGGCTCAGCCGATTGAGAGTTATGATAAAATAACTGGCGAAAACTACAAAGCCTTCCCTTTATGTATGGACAAAGAATGCTTTTCACAAATCTCAAAACAAATTAATTACAGAATCACTGCTGCACACATATAGTAATCTTTACACACTTCCCCCTCTGGGTGTCTTCTGTTTAAAGGGTGAGGCTTCTTGGAAACAAGCTTATTTGACCATTTCTCTTGTTTATAAAGCTTGTATTTATGAAAATTGGGAAAACAGAGAGAAAAATCTGGATTTCATTTTTAACCAGACATTGTTTTTTCTAATTCCTCTATTTTACTGGAAGCATATTGTGTTTTTAAAAGAATTAAATAGAAAGAGAAAATGAGAATTGTTCAAATTATCATGGCACAAAAAGAACCATATCCTAGCTATTAGGCTGACATTATTGGACCAGGAAATAGTGTAATTCATTTTCTAAGCATGGCTTGATATAACCTTTAAAATGTTTTTTTTTAAGTGTGTGATATCAAACCTTGAGGGCTTTCTTCCCACTGAAGCATTAAAAAGTGAGAATTCTGATTTCTTGTTGACAATGTTTAAATGAGTATGTCAGGTTATAATTACAAATGCAAGGGGGGAGCTTTTTATAACTGAATATTTAACACGTATTAAAGTTGTAACACAAACCACATAATGTAATTCTTGCCCTGTTTTGTCCATGTTTTCTCTCTACAAAGTAGGTATCTCAAATCACTCACTTGAAAATAGTTTCTGAGATGATGAGTTTGCTAGGAAAATGAAGGGAGATTACTTGGTAGGCTTTTCTGTGTGTGTGTCTGTGTATATGTGTGTGTGTTTTCATAACATAATCCATATAGACAAATAAAGATTGAAAAGAGCAGAAGGTAAATATTTCCTGTAGCAGGGCCAGCCCCAGAGGCCTAGTGGTTAAGTTTGACACGCTCTCCTTCAGTGGCCCAAGTTCAGTTCCTGGGCGTGGACCCACACCACTTCTTTGTCAGTGGCCACGCTACAGCAGCTGCTCACATACAAAAAGGGGAAGATTGGCAACAGATGTTAGCTCAGGCAAATCTTCCTCAGCAAAAAAAAAAAAAAAAAAAAAAAAAATTCCTGTAGGGACAGGGAATGGAGAGGGCTTAACTTCACTATGTTTATGATTTTCTCTTTGCTTAATTATAGAATGTTTCTTTTTCCTATGGCACCTTTAAAGCGGGGTGGCAGACCATCTGATGAGTATGGAAATGTACTTTACCCATCCTCTCCTTACTTCCCTGTGACCTCCTACAAATAAGGTGAGGCCATTTATTTTGTGTTAACTTGATTTCCATTCTTCAAGTTGAATCACAGAGTACAGAAAACTTGTCCTAGCAAATTGAGAAATACAGAAATAGTTCAAGGGTTTCTGCTGTATACCTTCCTTTTAAAAGAATTAACCCTTTATAGGAGTTTTTCTTTTTCAGATGAATCATACGGTGTGATTGAAGACTTCTCATTATCTAGATCTAAGTTTTATGATTGGCTAACTGCGTGCCTTTGTGATGTAGGGACTTAGGATCATTTTTATTGCCTCCTCTAAACCCCCAACATGACCAGAAAGCTGTAAGTGGACAGTCCAAAGGAAATGTTTATTCCTGATAACACATAAAATGGTACAAGAATTTTACATGCATTATCTCTTTTTTTTTGGTGAGAAAGATTCTCCCTGAGCTATCATCTGTTGCCAATCTTCCTATTTTGCTCGAGGAAAATTGTCCCTGGGCTAACATCTGTACCCATCTTCCTCTATTTTGTATGTGGGACGCTGCCACAGCATGGCTTGATGAGCAGTGCGTAGGTCCGCACGCGGGATCTGAACCCGCAAACCCCAGGCCGCTGAAGCAGAGTGTGCGAACCCAACCACTACACCGCCACCGGGCCAACCCCATGCGTTATCTCTTTTAAGGTTCACAGAAACACGGTGAGATATGTGTTATTATTGCCCCTGTTTCGTGAATGAGGAAATGGAGGTAAGCCCAAAGTATCACAACCATTAAGTGGTGGAGCAGTGGTTCAGGCTCACTTGTGGCTGACTCCAGAACATACACTTCACCACTGGTTCTCAACCCTGGCTGGGAGCTCTAAAATTCCAACATCAGGACACCCTCCAGACAAAATCAAAATAGAATCTCTGAGGGTGGCAGCACCCAGGCATTAGTATTTTTAAAAACTTCCAGGTGATGCTAATGTGCGTGGTGGATTGATACCACCTCACTACATGGACATCGTTTTTGATTACCGCCAAGAGTCAAGGTGAGGACTGCCTATAATGCACACTTGAGTCAAGTGCATAGGGAAGTTTTCATTTCATAGGGAAAATCATCATTTTATATTTGACAGTAATCCTTTACAATGGTTTTAGCATGCAAATACAGTGGAATTTGACCTGAAAAACTTAAAACTATGTAATTAAGCACTTTTAGTTTCGGTTGTAAGTATTCAGGGATCCAAGAATGCCTATATGAAATCTAGCAGGAGAGGTGAGGGTATATGGAGGGCAGGTACCCATACATCAGCCTCCCATACAGGTAGAATGGGTCCAAGTGTGTTTAGCTAAATATCTCAAGCCATCTAAACTCCAGAAACATTGACTTGAGGGAAGCAAGTTTTAGATCTGACCCCTGGGTCTTATTTTGCTTTAGAACAGCCCTGCTGGAGACTGAAACGATTGTTGCTCAGAAATTCAGCTGTAGGGCATTTCAGGTCTTCTGGAAATAATAATGTTAGTTCCTGGAGCTGCCATGACAAAATGCCACAAACTGAGTAGCTTAAACCACAGACACTACTGTCTCACAGTTCTGGAGGCTGGAAGTCTGAGATCAAAGTGTCAGCAAGGTTGGTTCCTTCTGAGGGCTGTGAGGGAGAATCTGTTCCAGGCCTCTCTCCTAGCTTCTGGTAGCCTCAGGCATTTCTTGCCTTATAGATGGCCATATTCTCCCTGTGTCTTCAGATCATCCTCTGTCTTTACATGTCTTTGTCTCTGTGTTCAAATTTCCCCCATTTATAAGGACACAGTCATATCGGATTAGGGCCCACCCTAATGATCTCATCTTAACACGATCACCTACAAAGACCCTATTTCCACAGGTACTGGGGGTTAGGACTTCAATGTCTTTTAGGAGGACACAATTCAACCCATGACAAATACTTTCTGCCAACTGAAAGGAGCTATCACTAATCAGAAATCGTGAAAATCCCTAATGAGAGGAAATTTCTTAATTTTTGGAAAAAAAGATAAGAACCATACTTCCAACATGTACAGGATTTTAAAGCTTGTGAAACATACTCATAGACACTAACTTGGGATCCTCACAGTGGCCCTTTAGAGCTACTAAACAAATTTAAAATCAGAGAGTTTAATTAAACACTTCAAGGCCTCACAACTAGTAAGAAGATCAGGTCTTGGCAGAAGTTCAGTCATCCAACTTCACCCATGTCTACTGTTCTCCCCAAATAAATTAGGGGTCCAGCCTAACTCATCACAGACTATGAGGCACGATGGTTGGGAAGCCTCAGTTTACTGAGCTGATGTCACAAAGAACCTGAATGGTCTGGCTGCAAGAAGGCAAAGCAAGGTGAATATAGTCTCCCTCGGAAAGTGGAGCATTCAAGATGAGACACAGGAGAAAAAGAAAATACAACACTACCACTTTATGGGCTTCCCGCAGATACTGTTCATTGGCAAGGAGGAGAAGGACCCTGAAGACTAGCTTTTTTGGGTTCCTTTTCACAAAATGCTTTCTTTGATGGAATTACTTGATTTCTTAGTGTTTCTGTGATGACTCGAGAAGAGTATAATGTTTTATCAACAAGGTATGTTGCTTCCTGAAACCTGCTAATCCCCAAGTGGAACAGTTACTCAGAGTCTGTAATAACCCCAACTTAATGCCCATTGACAAGATAAACTAATTAGAGTTGTGTTGGTGTGTAGGATTCTGGATAATTGTGACATAAAACTCTTGTAGATACTGGAGGCCGCAGATGTTTGCGCTCCTTGGCTTTGACGTGTTTCCCTCTGTTATCAAACCACTGTCTTAGGTAGGGAGGGAAGAGATCTCTAGAGTAACTGAGCTGTACTGCTGATCTGGCACCACTCAGAAGCACTGATTGTCTTCCTCTTATTAAAAATGCCCAGGGTAAGCCTCCAAGGATCCTTTATTCTTATTCTTGCCAGATAGTCACATGCACAGAATTTGGGTGGGATTGCGAAGCTCCACAAAATGACTGTTGGGCTCTAGATTCTATATTAAAAACAAAACAAAACAAACAACAAACAAAAGAGCCATGGTATTTAAATCATATCAGATGTCCAAATATATGACCTAAAAGGCACTTTCTTCAAAGGAAGTGTGATTTACCCCTCTTGAGAAAGACAAAACAAAGAAAAACAAAACAAAAACACAAAACCCTCTACTATCAGAAATATCAGGACTTAAGGTGGTCAGAAGAGTTGTCATAATCAATCCCTTCTCCCTTCCATCCCATCTTCCCTGCACCAGTTTCACCTTCTCGTCCTCTGTAACTCCCAATCCTGACCAAACTTTTCCCCAGGGACCCACTAATATGGGCCTTTGGGAGGGACATCATACACTGGAAAGTTGAAAGTTTCCTTAAATAGAAAACTTCCAGTGTTTCTTAAACACTGGAAAGTTGAATAGTTTTCTTAAATGGGGCCAATGACCCCATTTTACAGAAAACGGCATTAAGGTATGAAGGGAGAGTGTAGATCATTGATTGTCAACCCTGACTGCACTTTAGAATCTCTTGGGGAAGCATTTAAAAATGTCAATGCCTGGGCCTCACCCTAGAATATTTGAATTCAAAGCTCTTCAGATGAGACCATCAGCATCTGCTTAAAAAACCTCCTCAGATGAATCTGATGAAGATTCAAGAGTGAGAACCCTGGGCTCGATGGCCATGACCCTTCAGTTTGTACCAGCAGAGCTGGGACCGATGCTTGCTAACAGAAAGCTTCACGCTACCACATGAAGCAAGAGGAGTGGAGGCTGGAGAAGGGACAAGAGGAAGAGAGAAGAGAGCAACGCAGGAGAGGGAAGGAAGGAGAGACAGAGAGGTTTGCAAGAGCAGAATGGAAGAGGCCAAAGAATAAAGGAACCCACTGCTCCCTGAGCAGGATTGTACATTTGCAAAGGGCTTGGCCTCCACTTTTATTCTTCACTCCACATTAACCATGTGTTGCAGTTGCTTAACTGAACCGGTAGGAAAAGACTATGGCAGAGAAAACAGGGCAAAACTAGCCTGAAAATTTCTGGCTTCTGAGTATGAAACCTATTCCTTAACCTTAGCGATGTTCTACAACATGGGTGGGTCAGAGGAACACAGTTTGTGAACTAACCCATGATACAAATGTAAGTTTTGGAGAGATGACACAGTGGAGGTAGGTGAAAAAAATGGCAAACGAAGAAATAGCGACTCACACTGGGTCAAATGCATACTCTGCTGTTAGGTTCTTTCCAAATGCCTCTTCTCTGAGTCTGCACTCAGTGCCCTCCTTTGCTCTTTCTGTGATGACTGACCCTCAGTGGAGATGTGTGTATACAAATTAGGAACGGGCAATTTCATTAGCTAGGCTTGATGCGGGATCCAATTGGTTAACAAAACCTGTTGTCTGCTTTCACATCTAAGCTCACATATCATCTCCTCCACGAAGCCTTCCAGCAAAAATTTTAGTTGTTCCCTCCAGTGTTCCTGTTGGCCCATATGCACATCTCCACTAGAACCCACTGCTCCATAGTTACCTGCATATCCTTGTCTCTCTCTCTAACAGACTGAGATTCTCAGAGTTCTTAATCAAGACTCATTTTTCGTTCTAAAACATGTATTCTTTTCACATATATTTATTGTTCACCCATTATTAGCCAGATCCTATGCTCTGGGCAAGTCAGGGGATATAATACATAAGGCACTTATGGTCTAGTTAGAGTCACAAACAAGTAAATAGATGAGTGTTCAGAGTAATAAGTGGGGCAATACAAATCTCATATTTCATAAGTCAGGTGTGCAAGAAATATATTTTTATGTTTATTTAACATGCTTTTTATTTTTTTGTGAGCTCCCATGTCACCAGGGCAGCTCAGTTAACTCTCAGTTAATTCATAATTTCTCCCCTTTTCCTAGGCTTGGTCTAAGTTCTGGGAGCTTTCAATTTACTAATATTTTGGAGGCAAAAGGGTCACCTGATGCTTGAGCTATCCATCCATGCATGTGCGTGTTGGGACATCCATGCAGAAAGGCACGGAGACACTTCACATTCTTCCCTACCTGGTGCCTCCAGGCTGGATGGCTCTGTCTCTCGGATCACTGTATTTGCTTAAGATTCCTGTCAATCTTCCCTGGGTGCTTGACCCTGCCTCTTACTATGCCCAAGAAAGTGGGACACATCCCCCATGCCCTGACACACCTCGCCCCCTCTAGTCTCATAAACTCAATCATAGTTTTGCTGCTACTGTGCTGGATTCCTTCCAGAAAATGTGTTATAGGGTCCCTCTCTCCTGGACCCAGCTATGCCAATGTCTACTCATCAGGAGGCAGTTTTTTTTTAATTGATGGTATAAGTGGGGAGAAGGATGCTGTGTTTTCTATTTCACTCAAAAATGTGGTCTGTGGTGCCATGATAGGAGCATTTGGGAGTGAAAATGAGGGTTGGAGGTAGAGGGTGAGTGTAGAGAATTCTTGCAAGTGGCTGACTCTAGGCTGAGACCTGAGGTTGCCAAAAAGAAAAGAGGTGTGATGCAAAGACTGCTGTGCAGGTAGAGAGAAGAGCTCTGAGGGAAGTGAGAGCAGGGCAGTCAGGGGACTGCCAATGGTTCATTATGATTGGGGCATGGAGTTCAAGCCAGGACCGATAAGAAATAAATTTGGAAAGATGGGTAGGCAGGGGTGAGATCATGGAAGTCTATGAAGTCGTGTTTAGGCATTTCAGCTCATCCTCAAGGCAAAGGGGATTGGGGTAGGGGACCACTTACAGATTTTAAGCAGGGCAGTGCATGATCAATTTGTGCTTTAGACAAATCACCCTGACTGCGGTTGAGAAATGGACCTGCAGGAAGCAAGACCCAAGGCAGGGGGACCAGTTAGGGAGCATGATGTTGACACAGAAAAGGGATGAGAGAGGATCAGAATCAAGGCAGTTGTGGTGGGAGGCGAGGAGAGGAGGTTGAACAGAAAGATGCTTTGAAGGTAGAATCAGGCAGAACTGAGCAACTTATGGGATGTTGAGAGTGAGAGAGAGAGGAGTCATGTGTGATGTCTCTGATTCTAGCTTGAGTAACTTGTTAGATGGGGTGGTATTCTTTAAGAGAGGAAGCGTGGAAGGAGGCACTGCTTTGGAGAGATGCTTATGAATTCAGTTTGGGACACGGCAAATTTGTAGTACCCCGGGACATCCCTGTGCGGAGGCACAGGGGCCAATTGTCCACACAGGCCCAGAGCTTGGGAAAGAGATTTGGGCTGAAGCTACAATTTGGGTATCATTAGCACAGAGATATATTTAAGGCCGGTGGGGTAGAAGAGCTTTTCTTAGTCGGGTGTGTAAAGCAAGGAGAAATTAGGGCCTAGAACACAATACTGAAGAAAACTAAGAGTAAATGGACAAGAGAGTCTCCCACACAAGAGACTGAGGAGTTGGCAGTGAGTTGAGAATAGGAATTAAATTCTAGAGATTGGAGTGTCATGGAACTAAAGGGAAGAGAAGATTTTAGGACGAAGGGGTTGGGTGACTGGGCCAAATGAAGTGAAGAGAATGTGGTGGACTTAGCCTTAAGGAGCATGCAGTGACCTTTGCCAGATCATTGTCAGAAGAACAATGGAACCAGAGCCAGAGGCCAAGGAGCCAATGGAACATTAAGAAGACATCATCAGATGATGTGGAGACCCTGCTTAAAACCCCTTATTGGTCTCCCATCACACTTGGAGTAAAATCAGAAACACTCTCCATGACCTAAAAGGTCCCCAATATCTGTCCCTTATTATCTCTGTGACTCCATTTCCCTACATTCTCCCTCTACCGTCCCTATAGCCACAGGGGCCTCTTTTCCATCCTTCTAACACGCCAAGCTCATTCCTATTCCTTATCCCTTGCATTTGCTGCACCTTTGCCTGGGATGTTCTTCTCCAGATATTTTCAGGCCTATCTCCTCAAATTTCAGGTCTCAACTCAAAAGTCACCTCACTGGAGAGTCCTTTCCTGAGCAATCTACAGAACACACCACCACTACCCAATCCATTGTCACCCTCTTACCACATGATCTTATTTCAGTTTCTTCATAGTGTGTATCAGCTCTCCATATTTGCATATTCATTTATTTTTCTATATTTATTGTATGTTTCCCTCCCTGAAATGTAATCTCCTTGAAGTCAGGGACTCCATCCACAGTGTTCGAAATTACATTACCAGCACCTAAAACAGTGCTGAGTAAATGTTAAATGAATATTTCTTGATTGGTTGAAAAGTATTAGCACATACAAAACAAATTCTTTAAGAAAGTTACCAGGCAGTGTTGAAAGCCTGGTTTGCATCTGGGACTCTGAATCTCTAGTAGCACCAATTTTGGCTAATTCTCTCCATGAGAGTAGAAAATGGTGAGTGTGGGACTGAACTGGAGTTGTAGTTTTGGTGTGAACCTTGGGAGGAAACTGATGGAAAAGATGGGCCATGGGGTCTGGGCCATGTGGGGAAAACAGTGAAGAGAGGAGAGCACTCATCAACAGGGGAAAGGTCAAGATCAAGGATGAAGAGTCACAGAATGGGAGGATGGGGGCTGGGCTATAAAAAACATTGATGTCTGTGCCCCACTCAATTCTAATACACAGCCAGAGTAGAAAACCACCAAAGTCAGGGAACAAATGTTTCAGACTGACCAAGTTAAAACTCAGCATGTTACTTAACTAGTGAGCCTTCTATTGTTCCAATGGCTTCTTTTTACTGATGTGACACGCTAAGCTTTAAATCAAAGGAATAAGCCCATATATGTATAAATGTCTATAGGAATTTTCAATGTCATAATTAAATCAGACCATCAAAATAATGCTGGAGATTGAACTATAAAATGAAGCAAAGGCTTTCAGTTGAAGTGTTTTTGAAAAGTTGTAGAAGAATTTCTCACATTCAGTTTTTATACGATTATTCGTGTATGTATGAACGCCAAAAGTGATGGGCTCCTTAGAGAGATGTGCTTAGGCACACATGACACCACAAGCCCTTTGACTGAGAACAATCTTAAAAGGTGGGCGAATATAAAAGGTGTGGGGTTATGTTTCTCTCCGTTGTTTCATATTCCTTTGAAATCTACACCATATTTGTGTTTAAAGGGATGTTCTATATATTTTTACAGCAAGTGGTAGGTCCCATTTACTGAATAAATGCCAAATCAGCATGTCAGACAGCTTAAACTACCTTATACTGTCTCCCCGATTCCAATTTCATAATATAAATCTTTAAAGGTATACCGTTTAATGAAATGTTATTCATGTGCTAAATTTTCTTCTACTATACAGAAATTAAAAGCAACGTTTCTCTGGCCTAGAGCTAACTTTTTATGACTCCCTTGGCACTCTCTTTTTTATCTTGATTTTTTAAGATGTTCAAATAAGTGAGTTTTCTTTTTATTTGACACATTTTCACATATGTTGCCTTGATCTTTCACATCTTTTACCCATATGGGAGACTCCCTCGGAAATAAAGGATCTGTGTTTAATTATCTCATGGGGGCAATTTAAAGGGAAGTCCAGGCTTCTCCTTTCTAGCTCTGTCTTAAGGAGAAATAAGAAGCAATGGTGAGTTTACAGCTTTTGGCTGTTGATAGAGATTTCTCACAGCTCCCTCTGTGACAATACTAACCCCACCTGTTCACTTGGGTACATCCAAGCTCATTGATGCAGACCCTAATTTGCGAACATTCAGATTGGGACTAGGCTGAAGCATACGGTGTGTATATCACGAAGGTTTGCTTAGTAAATTAGTAAACTATAAAAAGATAAAAGAGATAGCATTTGAATTGAGACCAAAGTAATATTATGCAACTTTAAAAATTATTTAACGCTTATATGTACCTAATTTATATTTAATACTTGACAGCTGATTTTTCAAAATCTAGAATCACATAATTTACATTTTACAGTTGAAACTAGATTTAGAGAGCTCAAAAGTTTACCCAAGATCATGTATCTGGAGAATGTCAACACCAAGATGAGAAGACATGTTGCCAGACTCACTGCTGTGCCGCACTACCTTCCTATTTATTCATTAGAAACTGGTCCCCAGGAAACTCTTATGTTAGTTCCAGCTGTTTTTGTTTTTGAATCTAATAATATTTCTCATAAAATACATTCTATAAATCTAGACCTTTTCCCTAATTTGCCTTTGGTCACAATAATGAGGGTCTACTCTATTCTGCTGTAGTGTGAGACATGTGATTGTAAAAGTCTTTCCTCTCCATGCAGATAAATGAACCCACAGAAATGAGTGACTAGTGGATGTATTTAGGAAGAATTTGCTTTACAGGGCTTCTTTAGTTGCAAGTGACTGAAATTGATATTTTTGGCTCCCATCACTGGGAAGAATACTGGGGCAGCACACAGGATGGAAGGAAGAATTTCAGAAACTAGAATCAGGGGCAGGAATCAGGACTCAAATGTCATTTTTGCTTACCTCTACTTGGCTTTGTTCTATAAACAGACTCCTACCAACATCTGGGAAGATGGCCATCAGTGGCCTGAGATTTACACCAAATTAGCAACACCACTGTAAACATTGGCTTCCAAATCTATTTCTGAACCTCAAAAAATGTCTCTGATTGACTCTGCTTAGTTCATAGGCCTCACTGTGTCCAGAGGAAAAGGATACCAATATTGCCCAGATTACTGCAAGTTGGGTCAGAGGTGGATACAAAACTGGAAGATGGGCGCAGAAAAGCTTCACGGAGAGACAAAGAGAGTAACTACAAATGTCAATGACATATAGAAGTTATTAATTTGAGGAGCTGGAAGAAAGCTCATCTGGTCCTCAGTCCCTCTTCTATTGACCTACCTCATTAATGGAAGTTCTTGCAAAAATTCAGATGCCCAGTTCTCTTCCCAGAGTGACTGAATCAGAATTTCTTAGGATGGAGCCCAGGGGCGCTTATTATTGAGACAGCACCATGGGGAAATCTGCTATATCCCTAGTTAAGCTCCACTGTTTTAAGTCATTATCATCAAGAGTCTATTTTCTGGGATGGATAACATATCAAGCATTCATCAGCCATCAATATCTTATGAATTAGTTCAACAGATTAGTCTAATTCATTTAGTTGGATTTCAAAAGCATGAAATACAGGATGAATACAATTTGATGAAGAAGAAAAGAGGAATTTGGGCTGGCACTAATGGGGCCTGAGATGGGGGGTAAAGAGGTGGGATGTGGCATTACAGTGGGGCCCTGTCTTGTTAAGAATGATCTTAAACTCATATTCTGATGTTACCACTTACATATATCTCTAACAATTCCTTCTGTCTACCCCTGTGTAACCACATTACTGTTTCAAAACTTCATCATCCTTTGCTTGGACAATTGTAAAACTACAATTAGCACCCCTGAAGCTATAAATTGTTCCTCTACTCTTCAGCCAGAGTGATGTATCTAAGAGGTAATTCTGATTTCTATCCTTTCTATTTAAAATTTTACGGTGGATTAACATCACCCAGTGAATAAAGAACTGGTTCCTTATTAGA
Organism: Ceratotherium simum simum; assembly: GCF_057802395.1. Classification (NCBI taxonomy): domain Eukaryota; kingdom Metazoa; phylum Chordata; class Mammalia; order Perissodactyla; family Rhinocerotidae; genus Ceratotherium; species Ceratotherium simum. Next base: position 23,087,403 of record NC_141931.1, read on the forward strand.
TATGGAAGATTACCCATGCTCTACTAGCCATTAGCCAGTCATTGCATCACATTTTGAGTGGAAGTAACATAGAACTGATTGCAGTTCTCTCCATACCTTGTTCTAGCCTCTGTGCCTTGATCAGGTGATTCTCTCCCCCTGGAATGCCTCTCCCATTGTTCTTTGCTGGACCAATTCCTATTTATCCCTTATGGCTCAGTATAGGAGTCATCTTTTCCAGGAAAACTTGGCTGGTCCTCCAGGTTTGGAGAAGTGTCCCACTTTTGTATTGTCTCTTCTGATTGTAAGCTTATCAGGACAAGGGCCACATCTTTAACCTCTACATTCTTATTCCACAGAAAATGCCAAGATCGTAATAAGCTTGCACTGTTGTACTGACCTGAAGAATATCTTGGGGAGACAATCTCAAAAGGACAAAGAGAATACAGAAAAATTGGGAAGTGAGAAGAAGGCGAAAACTCTCTTTGCTTATTTTATAATTGTGTATATAGTAGATCACATATTTGGTGGGTGGAATGAAGGACGGAGGGGACAGTGTGTTACTATCACTGCAGATGACAGCTCTGGTAGGGATACATACTCTAGTAGAAAACAAAAATCAGGAAAGAAAAAGTGGGATCTGGAGAAGGGAAATGACAGAGGTAGAAAAAGCCTGTATCAGGCACCTTCTTCAGATTGTCTTGATATTATTGGTTTTCAGAGCCTTTGGTCACTTGTTCCTGCTCAGCTTCAGCAAACAACTCTTCATGATCTCCAACTAACTTCACGGAGCTTCCATCTACGGCACTTTGTCTCATGCCCGCATTACCTCTTATCCGCCACCCTGGGGCTGACGTGTGAGATACTCCTATGCATCAAGGACCCAAGATCCACCGTGGGTCAAGGACCTACACATCTGCAACCTGGGAAGATGGGGAGTAACTACATCATGGGGAAAATCTTTGACCAATTGGATATGGGAGCTGGCAGATAAATTCTTACCCGCTTCTTCCCACAGGTGGATTGTCTGAAGATGAAACTATTCATATAGCCCCCTGGAAGACACTCGTACCAGACTGAGTAGTCAATCATGCTGAATACCAAGCAGTGGTACGCTTGCTAACACGCTCCGGATAGGCTCTCTTTTTCTCTGCCTCACTCCTTCTTTCCCTCATCCAGCTTCCCTTGGATTATACTCCCTAATAAAGTAGTAACATATAAGTTTTCATTTATTTTATTATTATTGCTTGAGTCCCAGGTTCCACTTTCTGGGGTACATAGGATGAGACAGTTAGTGTCAGGTATGATCCTTGAAAACACACCCTCAGGGTGGCATTTTGGGGATTTTTGATTTGGAATTAGGCCTAAGCAGATCTGGAAGACATGAATAAATTACACGAAGAGGTGGCCCAGTCTACCTTGTCATGTACTTTTGAAGTACTGATACCTGTTCTTCAATGTACACCTATGGGACCAGGCATCATGGTGGTGATAGGTGGTGGGGTTGCTTATGATCAACTGAATGTGTCAGGACTGGTTTATAGTTCATTGATAGGTTAGGATGATATATTGCTGGTAGTCAAATGGATTAGTGCCACATTTCAGCCCCAATCAAGCATAACCCTAAAAGACACTAACTTAGCTGTTACTGTCGTACTGATGGAGAAGTGGCCTGAGATATGGATATATATAGATTCTCGGTAGTGGCAAGTAAATTGGTTGGTTGGTCAGGGCCTTAGAAGGAAAATTGGAAGATCAGGAGCAAGGAGGTCTGGGGAACACATATGAAGATGGGCATATGTGAGTGGGCATAAAGCATGCAGATCTTTGTGTCTCATAGCCATGCCCTCGGGAAAGCATACACTGAAGTGGAGGCTCTCAAAACCCAGAGGCGCAGAATGACTCATTCTGTGATGCCACCCAGCCTCTGCATCTTTGGCAGCTGTAGTGCAGGTGTAACAGGCCCATGAACAGAATGGCCACGGTAGCAGAGAGGAAGATTAAACATGAGTCCGATGGCATAGGCTCACTCTCACAAAGACTGATCTAACTACTGCTACTGCTGAATTCTCAGCTTCCCAGAAGCAGAAACTGATGCTGAGCCCTCACACGCACTGTTCCTCAAGGAGGAACACTTGTGCAGGTCACTTACAACAGACCATCTCCATCCTGGTGGAGACAGCAATCTATTCTCTTCAGAACCCAGATATTCTCCATGTATGGTTCACCTTCCCTCTTCTCAAGGCCTCAACCTATTGATCTATCCCGTACAAGATCATCTAAGACACATTTTATGACAAAGGAAGTATAATAATGGGCACATGGCAAGAGAGTCCTCTCATTCTATGTGACTCATCACCCAGAAAGAGCAATGGCCTCACAGAGCAGCGGACTGGCCTGTTAAAGGCTCAGCCAAGGTACCAGATTAGGAACAATATCCTGTGGGTCACTGTGTGATCCTATATACATTAACATACATGCAGTTCATACTAATCAGTGTCTGATATATTGTTATCTCAGTAGGTAGTTTATATGAGCCTGGGAATCAAAGGGACAGAAATAGAACTGCTGCCTCTTTGCCATCACTCAATGACCAAATTATGGAATTTGTGTTTCTTGTTCCTGAAGTCTTAGTTTCTACCAGGTTAGATGTTCTGGATCCCATGATTGGTGGTTGGGACGCTTCTTCAGGGGCGTTTGGTATCTCAGGTCAGTGTGCCAGAGGCCAATACAGCAGTTATCGGAAATTGGTAGCTCAATCCTATCACGAGGAGCTAGGAGGGCTACTGCACAATGGGGCAGGGAGAGTATGTCTGGAATCCAGGAGATTTTCTGGAGTGTGTCTTGGTGCTTTGGTGTTGAGTGATGATGATGAGAAATGGGCAATTGCAGCAACTGTAGCCCAGCAAGGAAAAGACAACCAGTCCCTCAGGGATGAAGGTCTAGGTCAGCCCTCCAGGTAAGCAACACAGACAAGCCACAGTGCTGGCTGAGCGTAAGGGAAATCTAGAATGGGTGGTGGAGGATGAATATCAATCATGGCTTCAAGACTTAGTGCAGGAGTGGGGACTGTAGTTTGCTTCATTCACCTTTTTAATTTAAGTCCTCAGAGATTGAGCTGGCTGCCACCTTGAAGGGGACTCTGAGACTGATTGGTTTTATATCCCCTCCCAGGGCATCTCATTCATTCAGCAACAAAGCCCAAATTGTAAGAGAGGAGTCAATACAATGCAAGGGCATGGAGTCTGACAGACTCACTGCCCCCGGGGCCTAGGCCACGGACTCTGAGACCAGAGTCTCAGAGTCTACCCACTGCTGTGTAACCAGCCCTCCTTGGAGTCTGGTCAGCTTCACATAGGCCCAAACCAACAACACCTTATGTCATTGCACCAAACACTCTTGCCTCATGCCCTGGGTCTTCTGCTTTTGTAAGAACTGAAGCAAGAGGGGCCTTGAGATCCGCTCAGTGTCACACTTGTGCAAGTCAGAGGTGTGGGGTGGTTATCCCATGAAGTGAACTTTGATCAATGGGAAGTGGGAGCTGGCAGGTAAATTCTTCCTTCCTCCTCCCCCCAGACAGGGGGTCTGATGTTATAGTTGTTCATATGGTTCCTTGGGCATCAGGTCTATAAGATTGAGCAATCAGTGATGCTCCAGCCCCAAGGGTGGCCAGCTTGGTAATAATCACCTGCCCCTGTGTTGGGTCCCACTTCTCCCCTCTGTCACCCTCTTTCCCCTTAATCTTGCATTCCTAGGATTATGCTCCCTAATAAAATCCTACACATGAACTTTTGCCTCAGGCTTTGCTGTCTGGGGAGCCTAGCCAAGGTAGAATTGAAATAAAAATGCAGCGATTTGAAGCAGAGAAATTTGGGTTGTACAGAAGATCCAGAAGCAGGTGTTTAGCAGGCAGTGGGGCTGGGGTATATGTGCCTGGAAAGTGGGGGGGACCCTTTTTCTTCTTGACAGTGTTTTCCAATTCAAGAAATTTTGAAGTATTGGCATGATTTACAATATTATTAAAAAGACCTTAGAGGCGTGGAAAAGTAAGATTATGAGACATGTAAAGAAGGGGGACCATTTTACACGTGCTTTCTCTGATATTAACACCTGGCTTGGTGCCTTCCCCTCCAGAGACTCTGATCTCCAGACTCATTCCTCTTTTTGGAGAACTTGGCCTTGCCTCTTCTCAGAAGACACTTTGTGCCCTTCTATTGTCTGATTAGGTTTTCATGAGCAATTGTGTTGGCGCTTGGAAATGTTCTGCCATGAGCATGTTTGTTTATACTACTTACGGATGTGGGAACCCAGGTTAGGCCCGTAGAAATGGCAAAGCGTGAAGGCACAGCAGAGGATTTTTGCCAATTCGCCAAATGGAATTTTTGCGGAAAGTACGCCTTTTAAAAAAACCCCATTAAAAGCAGCTTTGATTTGGAATTTTTAAAGGACACATGATTTCCCTTTCAAATACGAACTATTGGGATTTTATTGTCAAGGTACACAATAAAGTGTATCATAAACAGCCTCACAGCAAAACATGTTAATCTTCCCGAAGTGTCCCACTGACATCTACTTTCCTTTTCTTCCTTTCTGAATTTTTACATGACCTCAGAGTTGCTGTGTTACTAATAGGAACGAATGGCTGAATGAACACTAAAAGCATGGGACGCTCTTAGTCTGTGGGTTACCATTTAAAACTCTTTCAGACAGCAGCACAGCGTGAAACACTAATTCATTACATCTACAATACCATATCCATTAGCGCTCTCTCATCCTGGAATTTAAATAGTCCAAAGCTAAGAGAGTCACTAAAGAGAGTAATTAATACAATAGCACAATTCTCCATGGTTCGGGTGATATGATGGACTGACTTACCTGTCACAAATAAATATTATAGGAGACAGTCTCCCTCTGTTTTGCATTTCTAATCGTCCTCCTCCTTCTCCAGGTTCCAATATTCTCTTTCCAGCTGGATTTTGTATTTTTGCCTAGTGAAAATACGTTGATCCTCTGTTTTCATACTTATGCCTCATTCTATTTAAAACAGCTCCACAGTTTGAATAACCACACAATTGCAAAAATGATGCATAAAAGGGAAATGGTTTATAGGTTTCAATTCCACCTGCCATTATCTACCCTTCCGCGTTCTCTTCCCTGAAGGAGAGCAGAATTTATCACCCCAAAATATGCCTCTTTGGCCTAAGGATTATTTTAAGCTGATTATTTTAATGAAACAGCAGACACAGGGAAAGTAGAAGTTACCCTTTTGTAAGAGACATTTATATTTATAAGTGAAATCTCCATTAGTGAAGGCGTCTCCATCTCTGGACCGGGAAGAGAAAAATGACTAAATATCCAGAAGCTCTTGCCAATGGAGAAGGTAAGGACTTAAATCTGCATAACAACCCTACCCTTGTTACTTTTGACTGTGTTTTTCCTGGTAACCTCCCATGAATAGGCCTTCCCCCCCGCCCCCCCCACATCTTTCTTTTGTCATTAGCTGAAGCTGGTATTTCAGGTGGTGGCTTGGGCCATTTTGGGGAGTTATTCAGTTTTCCTCAGTCTCTCCCATGTATATAGATGGTATGCATATTACTAAACTTCTGTTTGTTTTTTTCCTGTTGATCTGTCTTTTTATTACGGAGATCTCGCCAAGAACCTAGAAGGGTAAAGGGAAAATTATCTTTCCTCCTCTATAATCCTCTTCCTCTTCTTTTACATCCAGGGCAGTTCTACAGAGGGGATAAGATTCCTTATAAAAGGGTTATTCCATCCCAATGCCATTTGGAGAGGGTTTTCTTGACCTAGGAGACCTGCCCCGGTTGTGGGAGCTGGAGAGCCTCCATCTCACAATTACAGACTCTCAGACTCTTTGAGATCTCAATTTCTAAATCCATTATCAAACATATCTCATAAGCAACTTCACAAGCCTCACTACATGGGATATGGTTGCTTTTGTGCACAGGAAACAGGGGGTTAAAAAACTTTTGCAAACTGTTGGAATTGCTCAAATGACTTCTTTAGCACAGAAGAAAAGCAGTTGCTCCATAAACACAAATTTGGCCAGCATTTTATACTTAGCAACATACCTTCCCATGCATTATCTCATTTGATTCCCACAACTGCTCTCTAAGTTCGACAGAACAAGTATCATCACATATATGTTTTTTTTTAATGGGCAAACCGGGGCTCAGAGAGGCTAAGAAGAGATTGTGCATGGAAAATCTTGGGTTAAAATGTAGGACTTCTAACACAAAGTTCCAACTTCTAACATGAAGTTCTAGTACTAACTAGAAACTACAGTTCTAAAAATGTGGTTGTTTATTCAAATCTTTGTTTTTTTGGAATTGTTTGTTTGAGAGGGTAAGTGGTTGTACTCACATAAAAGCCCACTGGCGTAGATATTGGGTGTGAATTCAAAATTCCTGAGACCTGAAAACTGCCTCTAAAAGCTAGAGGTTAGGCTTTCCCAGAACATTCTAGAATGTTGTCTCAGTTCCTGAGCACTAGTTTGAACTCTCTCAACAGGTAAAAATCTATTGTAGGTGACTGCACTTCCAGGACTCCAAGTGTCTCTGTAGCTACAATCTACTCTCTCTTTTTACTCTTACATCAAACTCTCAGCCAGATTTCCTATTCAATGCCTCTACTTCCTCATTTCCAAGTCATGCCTCAAACTACTTCCATTTGACATCTGCTAGCACAATTCATAATTAGTTACAGTTACAAGCACTGACTTTCCTATTACTCAGGTTAATGAATAGTGCTCGGTCACCTTCTTAGATTCACCACAGTGGACACCCATTCGCCCCCTTCTTTCAGCATTCTCCTCCCACTTTCCATGGTGCCTCAGTCTCCTGCTTGGCCTCCTACCTCTCTGGTCATTCCTTCTCTGTCTCCTTTGTTGGGTCGTCCTTCTCTACTCAACTTCTAATGTTGAAATGCCTCAGAACTCAGTTTTAGGATCTCTTCTCTCTTTCTCAATGTTAGGCTATCTTTTCAGTTCCAATGGCTCCATATACCATCTATGTGTTCAGAATTTTCATATTCATATCACCACTCAGATACTTTTTGTATTAGTCACGGTTCTCCAGAGAAACAAAACAAGGGATGTATATATATATGTTGTACACACACACACACACACACACACACACAGAGACACGAAGAGATTTATGATAAGGAATTGGCTCATGTGATTATGGAGTCTGAGAAGTCCCACCATCTGCAGTTGCAAAGCTGGAGACCCAGGAGAGCCAATAATGTGGTTCCAGTCCCAGTCTGAAGGCCTGAAAACCAGGAGAGCCAACGGGGTAAGTTCTAGTCTGTAAGTCAACAGGCTTGAGACTCAATAAGATCTGACATTTCAGTTCGAGTCCAAAGGCAGGAAAAGACTGACATCCCCACTCAAGCATTCAGGCAGGAGGAGTTCTCTCTTACTCGTGGGAGGGTCAGCCTTTTTGTTCTATTCTGACTTTCGACTGATTGGATGAGGCCCAGTCACATTTGGGAGGGCAATCTGCTTTATTCGGTCTACAAATGCAAATGTTAATCTTATCAAAAAACACCCAGAAGAATATTTGACCAAATGTCTGGGCAGCCCATGGCTCAGGCAAATTGACACATAATATTAACCATCACAACTTTTCAGAAACTTATACCTCTAACTACCTATTTTACCATGTCAACTTCAATTTCACGTAGGCCCTTCAAATTTAACCTGTCAAAAATCAATGTATAATCCTTTTCTTTGAATTTATTCTTCCTCAAGTATTCTCGCAGACTGTAAAGCAACACCAACACCAATTCAACAGCTTATGTCAGAATCTGAAAGCCATCTTTCTTACTCCCTTTCTCCACATTCCCTCAAATCATCAATTCTTTGGCATTCATTGAAGCTCTCTACTTCTCTCCATTTCTATTGTTACTTAATTCAGGTCATCATAATATTAAGACTATTGACCAAACTGATCTGCAGGCTTCTAATTCCCACCAGCCAAACCCATACTTCATAATGCACTGAGTGATTTTTGAAAATGCTCATTATATCACGTTACCACCCAGCTTAAAATTCTTCCATGGCTTCCCATTGCTCTTAAGTCCAAACTCCTTAACAAGCCCTACAAAGCCTTGCATGATGTGACCTTTACCAACCTCATTAGCCTTATCTTGTCAATCTTTCTCATTCCCTATGCCCTTGAGAATTTTTTCTCAGTTCCTCCCACACATAGAGCTCTTTTCCTCCTCAACACTTCTACAGATACTGCTCTTTCTGCTAAAAACATACTTGGCCTTTTACTGCCTTTGCCTGGACAAGTTCTACACAGTCTTCAAGACTCAGCTCACATGTCACTTCCCCTGGGAAATCTTGAGTCACGTGGTTAGGTGGATGTGTGCTCATAGCACCCTGTGCTTCTCCATTACAGCTCTAATCTTAGGCATCATTAATTCACTGCTTTTGTAATTATATTTAATGCCCATCTTCCATTCCAGACTGTAAGTTTTACCCATCTGAATTATTTGCATCTTGTAAGTCAAGCACACAGGGTATGAGCCATTTAGTGAATCAATGAATAACGATTTAGTGAACAAATGAATGAATGCAATGAAGGAACCAGCAAAATGGCTGGCTCTTCCTACATAATCAGATACCAAACCAGGTCACAGTAGCAGAATCTCTTCCTCATCCAAGTTCGGTCTGGATCATGTGGAGACTCCAAAGGGCAATAATAGATGACTCCTAGAATCCTGCCTTCTCGGGGATAAAGAGGAGGTCTGGAGGTGCAAGGGTAAGAGTCAGGAGAACAATGGTAAAGATGACAAAAATCTAGCTATTTTAGCTACTATTTTTATTGGGAATAGCATTCTCTTTTCAAGAATATAATTTGTCTTCTTTGTATGGTTTTCCAACAGGTATATATAGAATCTAGGAAAAAACCTGGCATCTGACATTGATATTCTTCTTTTTTCATGAGGAGGGAAGATAAACATTTAGACTTATGAAACCACTGGAAGAACCTTCTATGACAATGGTGATTCTTCTGTGTGTTGCTAGGGCCATGTGACTCCAGCTAGGGGTGAGGCCCAGTGTGAGCCATGGTTGGCTACCGAGTGAGGTCAGCCAATACTTGCTCATACCTGCTTTATTGTAGGGTGGGTGTATTCAGCTTGACATCTCCATCCATATGTTCTTATTTCATCCTGGTTTCGTGGAGCATTATGCCTTTGGGATGTGGCTTCAACGATGAATTTGTATGTTGTGCTCAGGCTCAGAGAATGGATGCCAAGAACCGGGCTATGAAGCAATTAACGACTAGATATCTCGTATCACTGTGAAGCAAAGATCTGTGCCAACTAAGAATAACTTCAGCTTTTGGCAAGGTTGAAAACATTCGGAGGACTGTCTGACACTTAGGAGACAGAGAAAGCTATCAGAGTAGCTGTGTTCAACAAAGCCAGTTTTAATAAAAAGGCAAATGAAGTTAGAAGACACATTGTATTGATCTTAGGGAAACTGAATGAGGCACACGTCAGGGGAACAAGAAATGTATGAAATAAGGAAGAAAAAGAAGCACTTGTTTTGGACTGGGGGTCTTATTTCATTCCATACTATTTAAACACACTCAGGTCTGTCAATTAGGCAATGGATGCCACATTAGAATTCTTTGTTTACAGCCACGCAGTGTCTGAACTATCTTTTTCCATTAAGACACCAAGGTCAATGATACAGATAATTAACCACTGATTTAGTGCATTAATTTTCCTTGACGTTGTAGCAAGAGTCTCACTATCCAGCCTTGAGGTTCCCATGCCATGTAGACATTGGGACAAGGGCTGGCTGCGTATGGGACACTGATGTAATCCATGGCTGAGGTTTTGTCTAGCAGCATCGTGTGTCTACTTCAAGGATGATGAATGCTATCTTTGTTCCAGGCAGGAAGATGTCATTACACGGGCTCATATTGCTGACTTCCCAGGGTTTCCCACTAAGTGTTGCCAAAGGGTTGTGGTGCCGATAATTCCTTCTAGAGCTCTGAAAAGAATAAAGCAGAGAGGCAAACCTGATGAAAAGTAGATAAAGTGCCTAAGGTGAATTGAAGCTTAATATACCAAACAGCATAGAGCACGGCTGGTTTCTTTTCCCTCCTCTTGTTTTTCCCTTCCACAATTGTAGTCAGCAGTCCAGTTGCTATTTCTGCCCTCTCAAAGCATTCTTCAGTCACTCACATCTAGTCCTGTGCTTCACCTATCAATAAAAAGAATTTGAAATCTTTCAACAGAGATATTATTTCTGCTTCAACTTATTTCAGGCTGCCACAGTTCAAAATGAAAATCTGCAGATTGCTGATAGCTCTGCCAATATCATTCAACTGCTAACAACAGGTTCTTTGTGGTACCTATAGATAGAATGTAGCCATCTGAACCCATCAACAAATGGAGAGAAAGTCCTCGGGTTCAAACAATTTGGTTGTACAAGGGGCCTGCTTTACAAACTTTGTTTCTTTATTACTGACGAATTCTTTACAAATTTTAAACTATATAAAATGTAACCATCTTGTAACTGATTCAATGGCAGGATCACAAGGACGTGAACTGTACCTTCTATTTCTCTCTACATTGCTTTCATTTTAGGCTAAAAAAAGGAGTATTTGCCACAATGTATTATTGTTTTATATCACAGGTGTATATTCAAGCTCTTCAAACTATACGTTTAAAGACAAGTAGCTTAGTCTTGTATCTTTAGAAAACAGTTCATAGTTGATTTCATTGGTATTTCTTCTTATTGTAGGCTGTTGAACACCTTTTTCATATGTTTCTTAATCGTTCCTTTTTCTTTTTCAGTCATTTGCCTATTTGGTTTTATGGCCTTCCATACACATACATACCTATATATACATGCACACATAGATGCATATATGTTTGTGTATTTGTTGTTGTCATTGTTGCATTCAGTAAATTCATGGAAGTTTTTTTGTAAATTATGAATATTGACCTTTTGCCTAGCGATTAACAAAAACTATTGATTCTTTAAGTCAATCTGATTTATAGGGTCTTGATATTCATACTGTTCTAGGACAATGATTTCTAGAAAATTACTAATCATAAATGAATTTTAATCAAGTGGTAATCAAGGGAAAAAAAATGAAAGAATCGATCAAAATATCATTAGTATCACCAGTTAATTTAATTGAATCAATATAACTGAGCCATTACTATCAACATATCAGAGAGACATATTCAATTCCTGTGAGGTGTCTCTGATGCTCAGTGAAAAATTACTAAACAAATATAAAATAAATCTATGTGATATAGTATAGATTTTATAAATCGAGATTTAATATATTATTTTAGGAGAAGTGAAAATAAAATCCCTAGTTGAAAATTACAAGAGCACTCTTTTTTAAGGAGACAAAAAAACTCTACCCCAAACATAATGACTCTACCTCAAATAACTAATAATGGGACTATTAGATATTATGGGGTAATGCTCATAAGCAGAGGTATTTTCTTATTGTATTCATTATGAATGAAATGATGAAAATGAACTTTCCTTACTAACAAAAACTATCATTGCAATAGTGAAAGGGAACTATCATCATTAATAATCCGTGAGCTAAATTTCCTGAAACACTTTTAAATACAGACTGAGCACCTTTGAAAGGTCTGCTCCATCTGAATTTTAAGTGACTTGCAAAGTATAGCCTTTTTCCAAAAAAAAAAAAAATATATATAGAAATGGAAAGAAACAGCATCAGTATTTTTGGTGAATCACCACATTGCTGGTATTATTTCAGGTATGCAGAATATAGAGGAAACGTTATTCTTGATGTTATATGAAATGGACTCTTCAAAAATAATTAAATATTTACTAGATTAGTTTCCCCTTTATAATATATCTACGAAATTATTATGGGAGACATAGACTCTTTGCCCAGGAAGCACTTTATATTTAACAAAACCAACACATATTAATACTCAACAATAGAGAGATGATCATTAGGATGGTATGCTTTGGTTCTACTTGGGAAGAAAAGATTTTTTGGAAGGTTGGAATAGGGTTGTGGTTGGTTGCCTATCAAGCATCTTTTCTCTCATTTCTTCTTCCCCAAAGAACCCTAATTTTGTTAAAGTACCTACTTATTTTCCACTCAGCTCAGGTGTCTCAGGTGAATCTGAACCCACCCAGAGTACTAAGAATGGGTGTGATTGGTCTGGATAAGTTTGTAGGAAGGGTCATGGGGTATAACTTGTCCCAGTGGCACATGGACATCACTTGCAGGATCATCTTAGGAAAGTTCTTCCCTGCTGTTCTGAGAAAGGTTACAAAAATGTCCCTTTTTCTTTTCCCTGTGGACAGTTTGAAATATGCAAATGTTGGGCATGGAACTATTGCTGCCATCTCAAGGTCAATCTGAGGAGGAAGCCAGCAGACACAGGAAGGCAGAGCCAAATGAATTGGCGGGAAATGGAGCAAAGCCAATAGATTAAGGCGAATCTGAAGCCTGTATTATCCCTGGATTTCCAGGGTTTTAAGCCAATAAATGCTCTTATTATTGAAGCCAGTTTGAGCTGGTTTTCTGTTTCTTGCAACCAGAGTCATCCTAAACAATACCTAATAATATCTAAGCAATTGGAATATTAGTATACTACGAAGAAGAGGCAATAGAAGGTAAATATGAGAATGGAAGAAGACTCTCACTCTAACTCCAAATATCTGGCATATGATCATAACAGTTGTATTCATTAATTATGTTAACTCTTCATATATCCTAATATGAAGGTTTGCATGACATTTTGAGATTATAAGCCTATATTTTGTCACTTCTTATTTTTTCTTCATTTCTAAGTTTCATCCCCATATTGGTCTTTTATAGACATGACCTTGGAATCTATTTAAAGTTACTGATTAGTATCATCTTTGAACCCAGTGAAGATGGTCTCTGCTCTCAGGATGCAAATAATCTATTTAGGGAAACAAAGCATCTAAGTTTTAGAAAGCAATAATAACTAACACAATACGCAAAGTACATTCTTACTGTCAGTTGACGGAAGCAGATAGTTCGTGGCTCAGGAACTCAAGAGGGCTTCAAAGAGTAAGCAGAGTTCAGATCTGCAAAGAGGGCTGGGGCTGGAATGCAGCAGGAGATGAAGTTTGGCAAAAATGGTTGAAAACTAAGAAAACAGATCTAAAGAATCTGGACTTAAACCCATGAGCAACAAAAATAGACCCAGGCCTACGCACTCTTATATGATCAAATTCTAAGACAGCCGAGTTCACTTTGAAGTCATTTCTTTATGATCATGCTTACTTGTGTTTATCACTTGAAACTGGTCTAGTGTCTTCATTTCTCCTCTAGTATCTTAAAGAACATGAATAAGAGTTTGTCTGCTTCATCACTGAAATGGTTAATTTAAAATGCTTTTCAAGTCTAATGTTAAAAGAAGCACAAATCTCCAAACAACCTTTATTTACATTTACTTTTATTAAGAGCTATAAAACATGTCTCAACAAGCAGCAATTTAATTACATCGATGCTTTTGATCTGATGAACATTCTGTTCATAATAAACCCTCTCCTATAAACATATATTGAAAATACAAATTAAGCATCCATGTTCAGCAATGTAGCCTGTTTTCTAGATGTCATAAATTTTGCTCTGGAATTAGTTGTGTAACCTCAGGAAGCGTCTATGCATAAACTGTAGTTTTCATTTGGGAAGTCAGGGGCATGTAACTACATCCCCAACATAGAGATATCACAAAGAATTTGATAGTTTCAAAAGTCAACTGCTCCTCCTAGGAGTTTTTCTAAAAGACTCATGAATTTCTTTATATAAAGAAACAGAAATGCTATCTCAGCTTCACAAAAAAAATTATAGCTACGAGAGGTGATGGATGTTAACTAGACTTATTTTGGTGGTTATTTCACAATATATACAAACATCGAATCATTATGTCAAACACCTGAAACTGATATGATGTTATATGTCTGTTATATCTCAATTAAAAAAAAAAGGAAGGAAACAGAAATGCTACTCTTATTTAGCTTCCCAGGAATAAAAGCTATAATCAATCAATTAACATGGTGTTGTTTTTCCCAATCCTTGACTATATTTCTTTTTTGGGTTTGAGTTCACTTTTTATAAGACTGTTCATTAACAAATTTCCGTAATGTTACCAGTGAGCAAGAGAAAAGGATGTTCTTCTACCTCTAAGCGGATAGGGTTGGAAGTGATGGTGGAAACTATTGTGAATTTCTCTTTCTGTTGCAGAATCACAAACACACACACACACAAATGGATAAGTACAAGCCCACACGCACTCTTGTTCTTTGTGCGTGTGTGTGCATGCACAGACAGAGCTTTGGAAATTAGAATTCATTTTTAGAGAGGAGTCTTAAAAAGTGTGACCCTCTATTATCAAAGGGGCATAAACTTCCTATGATATTGGCTTTAAATTTTATTTCACATTGTGACATAATATAAAGCCCACCAAATACACAGAAACTGAAACAAATGTTTCACTAAGCCATACTTTCCATTTTAATATGAGATGCACACAGAGAATTTTTTATTCTATAATATCTTTCATTTAAAAATAAAAAAGAGAAAGTTGCAACCCACAACATTGATTTTATAACTCACTAACAGGTCACATCAGTTAAAAAACACTGTCTTTAGGTACATTAAGTCATGTTTGTGGACAACTGTAATATACGTAAACATACGTAATACTGGATTGTGAATATGTGAACTAGGATTCTCCTGAACAAGAGATTACCGATAGAATAATTCTGAGACTCAGTATGTCATTTTTAATGCCTCTAATCGTGGAAATATTTTTACTATCAGCACATTTTCCCCCTGGGTAATATCAATAAAGTATTTAGCCTGAATATTTCTAGATCTCCAGAAATTCCTCGAAACATAAAGAAACACTGAAGCAACTCACTCTTGCCATGTCATATTTCTAGAGCCAACTTTACGTAAAAGCTCCAGCTCCCAGTGGCATCTCAGAGCATAAGGAAGATTCCACAATGTGGCGGATAGATTAGCAATGGTTGGTAGCGACAGAAAACATCTGGGGAGTATCCATGAGCTGGATTACAGACCAGACTCTCTCCCAGGAGGAGCACAAGCCAAGTGGAACCAGGATTTGGATTGGGCCCATGTCCTGTTGTTGTAAATGCTGAAAAGCATCACTTCTCTGCATCTGCTCGAGTGTTTTCAGTTGGAGCACCACTGGGTTAGGTAAAACCTAACAGTGGGTTAGATTACCTAACCAGTGGGTTAGGTAACCAGTGGGTTAGCTAATTAAGACCTTAGCTAAGCAGGGCATAATTTGTTGTTACCAGTACATCTTTTCTCAGCAATGCTGTTGGTCTATTTGATTTGGGAAGGTACAGTATTTTAAACTTTAATCAAAGATGACGAGGTCAGGAGAGTGGGGCAACAAAAGAATACATCAGTACTAGAACCCACACTTGAGTGTTTAACTTATCACTCAATTTTAAAAAAATTTCACTCACAAATTGGAAATATGATATATTTCCAAAATACACCTAATTTAAACTCATTGAACCATAATAGTAAGCTTATTTTTCCAAAACTAGTACAAGATTTGTGCTGATCTCCATTTTCACTTTGTGAGCACAGGGTAACAATTAATAAAGCTTAGTCATGAAATTTACAGCCCTAAAAGGGAGGTAATTTGACTGATCAATATTGATACTGAATACAATGCTTTGCCTCATCAGCATGAAGCTCTATTCAAAGGAACTGGGGAAGAAAAAGGCAAAAGGCACCATCTGGATGGAGTTACAAAATGGCTGACACAAACGATGACTCGTCTCTGGTGGTCTACTTTACCCCTTAAGGAGTTATAATTCTTTCCCCCTCAGATGCAAACTTGATTTTGTCTCAGACATGGATTTACATCTGAATTGGAATTCTGTTCTTTTACTTTCCAGAATGTTCACTCCTCCGCCTCCTGCCTGGAGTCAGCTGACACTTCTTTAAAGCAAATGTCCTCACAGAACCCAGTGGACAGTCTCTCCTTGGTGCAATCGCTCATAAGGCAGTGATACTTATCTTTAACCAGAAGGACAGGGGGAGGGGCTACCGGAAAATCTGATTTATAAACGGATCCCCAAACCAAGATTACAGAAATATTTCCCATAAGCTCAACACTCCAATATTTTTCAGAGAAGGAGATATTGTTAACACGATGGGATCGTACGCCTGCTGGATTCTATCAAGAGCGCAAGGAATATTCAGGGATTTCTAGACACCTGTGAAACGTTTTTGAAATCCTGAAACAATTATTTTGAGATATGATGTTTGTTATTTCTGTAGGTCTTTATATCTGCTTTAACAAAGGGATTTGGATTTTATAGATGCTAGCATCTAAGTTGGAATAAGAGTGGAACGGATTTAGTGCCTCTAGGGACCTAGCTCTCTGCACCCATGGCAACTACACAGGAGCAGTGTCTCACCACCTCAGTTTCAAGGAAGCCTTTACCAGCTGGGCTTTAATTAATGATAAATCAACAGACAGACAGGTGACAACCATTATATTCTTCCACCTTATCACTGGGGCTAGAACGAGTGACAAAAGTTTTAATTAAATATTAACTTTAGCTTCCTCAATTAACTTTATGTGAAGATGGAACACACACATTTATTTGCACATATGTATTTGTTTAGTAATTAAATTTTTCCAATTTCTTATTTTACACTGGAGCATTTAAAGGGAAAGGGATAGTGTTTCATCCATGTTAATCCAGTATAAATTTAATATTCTCCAATTGTCTTTCTTAAGTGTGAAACACTTAAACGAGTGCCTGGCACACAGTAAGTGTGCAATAAATATTAGTTAACAATAACAATTTCACATATTATCTTATTTACCTTGCTGAGAATATCTTTCTGATTTTTTGCACATTTTCCCAAGGGGCCCTCTTCGCATGATAAGCTGGCTATAACAACAGAAGTACGGAGATTTTCAGTGACTTAAGAGGAAGTAATGACATTGTTTTTCATAAATCTATTCTCTACATTTAACTTGAGGGTAGGGTTGTATCTACTTGTTCCCTCTGTTGTCCCAAGTTCCCACCAGGGTCCTCTTTTCTTGCAAGTAATTACTGCCACCTTCAATTTGGAACTGTAGAGTAGGTTCATTACAAAACATTTTGAAAATACTTAAAAGCATAGAGAAAATACAAAAATCACTTTCAATCTTACCACCTATTGATGACTATAATTGACATTTTTACTAATTTCCTTCGTCTTTTTTTCTATGCATATATTATCTTCAGTTTTTAAAGAAAACTGGGATTATCCTAAAAATGTGCCCCACTAGCCTGCTTTTCACTTAGACATTTTAAATATCATCTCATGCAATGAACTATTTTACCTCTTGTCATTAAATATTTTTCAAAATTATTAGTTACAATGGCTGCTTAACATTCCTTTATATGAATATATCTTATTTAACCTTTCCTTCTGTGTTAGATATTTAGATTGTAATATTTTGCTATTATAAATAAATGGTAATATTCTTTGCATGTTGATTATTAGTAAACATGGTTGATTGATTCCTGTCACACAGGTGTCATTTAATCCAAAATTTGATGGGTAGTATCAAAAGCTGTGACTTAGTTCCTTCTGTAGGAGGACTTAGTAACTCTTAGCTTATCATGATGTGTCTCATGACATGGCCTATCAGAGGGGGCAGTAGAATGCAATGAGCCTTCCGTGGTGAAGCCAGAGCTCACAGCAGCTCTGAGTTGGTTTTATACCCAGCCCAAACTTCCCCTAGATCCAGAATCACTTACCTTCCATCATAATAGAACAGTGTATGACACCTAGTAGGCATTAAATAAATATTTGTAAACTGAATAGCCAAGAGTTGATTTGATGTTTCACTTGGCTGTCTTACAGGCATTTCAAACTTAACATGGCCGCATGCTGATCCCTTAATAAATGCCATGAATCTCCCATAAAACACAAAAAATCGCCAGTCTCTCTCCCTCCTCCCTACCTCAGTAAATTGGGCCACAATTCACACATTTTGTCAAATCAGAAAGCTGCGAACCATCCTTGACACTCTTAGCTCTCTCACCCCACAAATCAAATTCCGTTGCTTCCCTTACAGACCACTTCCAATCCATCACTTCTATCCATTACCACAGCTATTACCGTGGTCCAAGCCACCATCAGCTCACGGTGAGTCCTTCTTTCTGGTCTTCCCACTTCCTCTATTGACTTCTTCCAGGGAGAGGATCCTCTTTTGAAAACAATGCAACACTGTCCTTTGCACTTAGCATTTTAATAAAATACAACCTCAGCCTCCTTACCATGACTTGTAAGTCACTACCTGATTTGTACACAGGCACTTGACTAAGTTCTGTGGCGATTCCAACGTTTCTCTTCTCAGAATATTCACCTAGGCTGTCCTCTTTTGCTCTGCATCCCTCTCTCCCTTCCCTGTTGCCCTTCACAAAACTAGAACCTTCTTGTACTTCAGGTCAAAGCATATGCCACCTTCTACAACACCCATCACTTTCTATCAATGTGCCTTTTTCATTTCTTTCACTGAATTTACCCTAATCTGCAAATATATTTATTTATTGGCTTTCTTGTTTATTCTTTGTCTCTCTCGCTAAACTGAGAACTGCAAGAAAGCAAGGATCACGTTATCTATTTTATTTATAGCGTTTTACTCAATACGCAGCACAGAGCTTGGCATGTAGTAGATCTTTCAGGAATATTTGTTGAAAGAGTCATGACTTTAGGTTCCATCACCCAAAGCAGTGTAGGGATAACTTAGGACAATCTCCATCTATTGGTCTACCACCTTACGCTCCCAAAGGATGGGTCTTTTCCCAGTTGGGCAACACTAGGCACTATTTCAGTATTTTTTTCAAAGCTTCCTGAAAGAATATCCCCCCAAAAATCTTGATTTCTGTTTAATAAATTCAACAAGTAGTTTCTAAGCACTTACTTCAAGATAGCCATAGCTTATGGAGGTGCTGCTCTCTAAAGCCACCCAGCTCTCACTTAGAAATTAACACAACCACTGACTTCTCTCCTACTTCTCTGTTCCACACGTGTCAATAACACGGAGGAGAGGCTGCGCTTCGTAAAACTGTTAAGCAACATGATTCAGTGGTGATATGGCAGTTATCTCTTTTTGGTGCATTTGAGATATTTAAATTATTATTTTAATAATTTAATAATATAATTATTTGATTAATTTTTATTAGGAATAGCAACTCGAAAACCAATTTCAGCCAAATCTCCAATTTTGAGGTCTAAGAGATTCAGTAACAGGTTTAAAAAAATCAAGAAACTGCTTGACAGTGATTGTTGGTTTCTGCGCAATTTTAAGCGGAAAGACATCAGGAGGATAATGAGAATTCTCTCTTACAACACGTGTTAGCACTTGTTTTTTGAATTTGGCCTCATTTAGAAGTTAAAGTGAAAATAATTCGCTTAAACTTCTAAAATTTTTGAATTAGAACTCTCCATCAGACGGCTGGTCAATCCCAAATCGAGGTCTCTTTTTTGGCTGAGCTTCTCCAACACAGCATCTTTCTAAAAGGCTGCCAGCACTAGTCAAATTCTTATAGTCTTCCTATGCAAAAGGAATGATTATAGCACATTTTGCCAAATAAACATGTAATTAAATATGAAACATCGGATTTTGAAAGTCTGTGTCAATATCGTCCATATTCTCTGTTATCCTAGTTTTCTGCAGATTTCCTTATTGCGCTCAAGGAACACAGACTATTCGGTTTTCATAATAATAAATCCTGCTGCAGGATTTAAAAGTAAGCCAGCGAAAGAAAGCAGAGAAAGGCAAGGCGGCTGATTCGCCTTAGATGAATGGCTAAGATGTAGGCGACGCAGGATTCATGCCCGGGACTGGCCATCTAATTAAGATGAGAAATGGCACAGGCAGAAGCTAAGCAGTTTAGGGAATTAATAATCAGGCAAAAATGCAAAATAAGGGCACTATCTTTTAGAAGGTTTGTTTCTATCTCTATGTCATCCAATCCAAATGACAGGTGGGAAAAAATATCAACATGATGCAGGCAACATTAAAAAATGTTTTGCCCTCCTATAGCGCAAAATAGATGGGAAGACCAGATTATTGTCCCTGTTCAAGTACAGAAGTATTGAGAAATTATCAAGGGTTATGCCACTTACCCAAAGATACCTATGTGAAGGTCAAAGATAGGGAGTACCGAGGATCAGCTAGTTCCATCGTCCTTTTAGAAGGGAATCCTCCATTAGAGAGAGATCAGCAGAAAAAGATCCATCAACAGTGAAGCAGAACAAAGATAGGTGGTCTTTTGTGAGAATAGATATACCCACTGCAGGGAAATTGAATGGTTTCAAAATTATGCTAACTATTGGCAAGCAGGCCAGTTAGGAGGAGGTTAAATACAACACACAACTCAAACCCCCAGGAGGAAGCATGCTGCTTTGCTGGGAAGGATCTGCCAAGTTCTCCACTTCAAAGAGAGCTCCGTAGGGGTGCGGACGAAGAGAAGAATTTGGATGAACTTGTAAAAATGTTTACATGGATCTAGGAGAAGAGATTGAACAAATTCACATGGAGTGGAAAATTGCCTTGAAAACAATGAAAAGAGATATGAGTAAAGAAAGGAAAATAACTTATTAAGAAATCGAGGTGATGAAGTATCAGCTTTGACCAATAGAGTGTTATTTTGCATGTGAGTTCTAACCCTCGTTCTGTAACTTATCTGCTTGCTTGCTGAGTGATGACAGAAAAAAAAAAATCACAAGTAGGCCATGTTGGTAAAACAGGCCTCTTTGCAAATGTCTCTTCAGTTTTTATCAGAGTTTCTTTTTTTTTTTTTTCTATAGCTTTACATGCATTAGTTTTGACGGATTTGACAGCAAGCATATTCTGCATATCTTTTATGGAAGAAGCTTTTCCCACAGGAATAAACTAATATTCTTGTCTCTGAGCGGGCTTTTCTGAGCCTTGATGCTCTGGTTATGTCCTGGAAGTCTAGCTATGAATGGGCTGTTTTGAGAACCCCATACATGAACCCCATATACCAGGAAAGGTTTGTAAAATGAAAACAATGAAGGTAGCTGCTAATTGTTTTCCAGTTTAGGTAGAGAGTGGATTTAGGTAGCAAACGATCTTTCCTCTTTGCAGAGAGCCTCTCTTTGACGTACACATCTTGATCCTATAGTCAGAGCATGAGGGAAAAAGAAAATTAACAACCATATTGGCCAATTAAATGTCAGACTACAAAGGGCCCAACTCATAGTATGTACTTAATAAATGCTTGCTGAAAAAAAAATAATGAAATCAAAATAGACACAGATATAAATGTATATTTTGAAGTAAAAAAAAATGTGATATCTTACCATTACGTAGGTTTTCGGGAATTGACATGGAGGGTGAGGCATGCGTGGCTGGATGGGATGAGGGATGTGTAAGCCCCGACAGTGGTGTTCAATGACTAGAGATGGCTGGTATGGCATAGGATCAATATATGCTTGTGCCAACTTTTCCTTAATTGGGAACAAGTAGATATCATAAGAATTGCTTTGAAATGTACTCTTTAAACACTTTGGAAATGCACTAATACAAATAAGTACTAAATTGCATGTACTATTACTGCTAATTTATGACCAAAAGATTTCTTCTTGTTTCTTGCAAATGTGAATAATTACACCTAACATCTCCAGGCACTGAAATTATATGCTTTTGAATGATTTAGGATGCAAAATAACACTGGTACTTTTTAAACTCGAAGAGAGAAAAAATATGTGATTAGAAGAGAGTGTGGCTTCTAATGCTATTCCCAATATATAGGAGGTGGAGTGAACTGATAACATTTGTACTTATTTTAAAGGGTTTGAGATTTTAGAGTATCTTTGAGCAGCTTTGGATCATTTTTACTGTTTCAGATATTTGTAAAACAGCATTATCTGAATTATTTGGAAAAAAAATCCACTTACAAACAGATAAAAAAACACAACTCTGGGTAGAACTCAATGCAAAGAAGGAAAATGAGTTACTAAAAAAAGAGTCACCTCTATATTTCACAACCTAGAATTATCAAAGATGACCAATATTGCTGGATGGGAGCAGTTTACATATATCAATATCTTTATGCTTCTAGAAATCTATTTTTTCTGTAATTTCTCATTGGAATATTTGCCTTAAATAGTGTCTTTCAGAGTTTAGAGAGTCTGGATGGTACCCAACCGAAGGTAATAATCCTTTGTGTTTGACATTCCAAGCATTTCCATAGCAACCACTGATGGGTTAAGATGTCACAAAGAGGATTATGACTTCAGATATGGAATAAACACCAGGAATGAAACATCACCTACACAAAGATGCTGTGTGTGCATTAAATAAATGAATGGGAAATAGACAAGATGGAACAGCAGTATTTTCCAATTAAAAAATTCATTGCACTTGAAAGTTGCCTGTCAGTGAGGGAATCCTCAAATGTGAGTTTGCGCAGATGGTATCTTCCCATCAGGGGTGATAATGGCCCGACTATACGTAGCTATTTAGAGATTAGAGCTATTCTCAGTTTCTCAAAGGGCAGTATTTTATCTAGCTGCATAACATGAAACACTTGGCAGAAAAGCTGTATGATTGTGTGTACCTGTAACTTGTCATTTTTGTTTTTCATCAAAAATGCTCTAATTTCTTCCAGTCCAAAGAAGCTTGCATGGCCTGTAAAGACGACCTCTTATTCCAATGGAAACTGCCAACGGCATTCACACATCAATCACAGTGGGCATCCTTGGGTGCTTTCCAAGTCTGGAGGGACTTTTTTTGGGTAAAGACTAAGACTACTATGGGATCAGAGTTATTTGTGAACTATGGAACTATCTTCCTAACTAGGAGGTAAACTCCATGGGAGCCAACACCATTTTCTTCACCATCTACCCCCATGGAGTTGGTGCTCAAAAGTATTTAAGTCAGTGAATAAATGAACATAGCAACAGATACCACGAGAGAGAAGACAGAAATGCCTACTATGTAACTTTTAGAATGTTTCTCCACAAAGTTAAGATTCCAACCGCAAAGAACACGAACTTGAATCCCGCCTTCGCAGGAAGCTGCCACTCTCCTTTGTGGCTAATAGAGATCATAAATCTTGCCTTAATGTCCATTTCCAGTGAGGTCCAAGACCCTGGCTGGAGAAAAGAGCATTGCCCTAGTTGTGGAGAGATGAAGCGAGAGAGGCAGGGAGAGAGCATGCCATACTGTAAGCCATAATAAGCACTGGCCTTGCCTCTAACAATTTCAAGTTAAAGCTTTTCTCTTTCTCCATAGCTAACTTACTGCTGCCTCTTTCCTCTAACCTGATTTATTCCAAGTTGATTTCACCTGAGTGAAAATGTTCTTGTAAAGAGATGGTGGAGAAAGGGGTCTGTGGCCATACACAGGAATAAACCTGATCTTGATTAGGGATCTAAGTGTAAGAATGAAACCATACAAGCATTGGAAGAAAATATGGGTGAAGTCCTCCTTAATCTTGGAGTAGGGAAAGGGTTTTTTACTATGTCTTAAAATCCGGAGGTCGTAAAAGATTGATAAATTTGACTACATGACAATTAAAATATTTTGCATGGCAAAAACTTCCCACAAAAATACCAAAAGACAACTGATGAACTGGGAGACAATATTTGCAACATATATCATAGACAAAGGACTAATATTCCTAATATATAAGGAATTCTTAAAAACTTAGAGAAAAAGTGTCAAAGACACAATAGAAAAATGGGAAAAGGTTCAAACAATATGTATATATAAAAAGCTCTTAAACATCTGAAAAAAACATTAATATGTTTAGAGTTTAATCTCAAATTTTAAATTAAATTTTAGTTAAAAAATAAGCCTGATATATTTCTAACCTATCAGATTAGCAATGATTGAAAAATATAACAACAGCACATCCTGTTGTCATACATTACTGGGAATGCAAACTGATATGAAAATTCTGAAGAGGAATTTGACAATATCTATCAAAACTACATATGTACTTATCTTTTGACCCAACCGTTCCACTTTCTAGGAATTTACTCTGAAGATACACTAAAACAATATGAAAATATGTATGCAGATGATCATTCCTTATAGCATTGTTTATAATTGCAAAATATTGGAAACAACCTAAATACCCATACATAGGAGAATAATTGAATAAACTATTGTACAGCCACACAATGGGGTACTGTACAGCTGTAAAAAAAAAAAAGAATGAGGGGGATTTTTGTGAACTGACATGAGGAAATTTCCAGAATATACTGTCAAGTGAAAAGAGCAAAGTGCGAAAGAGAATCTATAGTATGCTACCTTCATGTAAGACAGAGGAAGATATAAGAAAATACACAAGTATTTGCTTATTTATGCGAAAGAAATACAAGAGAGATAAACTAAAGAGACTGGTTTCCCAACAGACGGTGAGTGGGAAAGGGGGCGGGAGAATAGGAATGGGGTAGTTTGATGAGGAGAGATTGACACTTTTCTGAGTATACCTTTGTATATCCCTGACTCTTAGAACCACAGATTTGTTTCACATCATCAAGGAAATTTAAAAAACAATTTAAAACAATCCAGGATGTGGGGAAAACCCAAGAAAAATATTAAGAAAAACAGATGAACTTAAAAATGTATTATAGGGGCCAGCCCTGTGCCATAGCGGTTAAGTGCACGTGCTCCGCTTCTGCGGCCGGGATTCGCATGTTCGGATCCCGGGCGTGCACCGACGCAATGCTTGTCAAGCCATGCTGTGGCGGCCTCCCATATAAAACAGAGGAAGATGGGCACAGATGTTAGTCCAGGGCCAATCTTCCTCAGCAAAAATAGGAGGATTGGCATTGGATGTTAGCTCAGGGCTAATGTTCCTCATAAAAAACGAAAAACATGTATTATAAATTGGTGACAGAACCACACTGAAGGGTGTGGGGAAAAGAACTAACTAAAGTAACTTGGGAAAGCAACATTTTGATTGCATATGGCGAATATAAAGACAAAACAACAACAACAACAACCCTCCCCCCCACAATGGTATACAAATCTAATTATTAAATTTGTTATAAGGGTACAGGTTAGCAATTCTGAAACTAGTTTTTGTGTTTACTAGGATTGAATAAACAAGTAAATACATTGTAGACAACTAGGACTAGGTTCTTCACTGTTGGGGAAAGAAATTATAAACAAGGAAGGTGAAAATGAACCTGTGGTGCTGGACTGGAATCTATCTATCTATCTATCTATTTGTCTGTCTATCTATCTATCTATCTATCTATCTATCTATCTATCTATCTAGGCATGCAAATGGATAGATATAGAAATATAAGTGCTTGTGTGTACATGTGGATTAATATACATACACGTATTTCCTAGCTCCGTCTGGTCAGAGGTCCTAGAAGCAATGATTTTCCAGTATTAACAGCATACCTTGGGTCTAGATTTTGGTTTCTAATCATAATTTTCCAACAAAAGAGACCAGGGCTCCTCGGAGACATGGTTGATTCTAGGATTGGAGCACAGAAATACAAGAGAAGCCTGGAACATCTTGTGGCACTGTAAAGTAGTAATTGCTCCAAAACAGATGGGGGCATGTTTAAAGGACAAAGGAATCAACCCAAAGAAGTTCCTCACACAAATAAGGGCTAGGGAATATCTTCAGTATTCCAATTAATAAATATAGATAGAATGAAATAGAAAAATCACCATTAAACAAACAACACAGTTAAGTGTTGCAGACAAGAGTCACAAAATGAATACTAAAATTAGGGGACACAGGCTTGAGGAGGAATCAGGATATTTGCATAGTCTCAAAGTATCTCCCCTAAGATAAGGAATTTCAAGGAAAAAAAATAGTAACTTTACTATACCTAGTGGACACACCTTAACCAAGTGGTCAAAGTTAACCTCCCCAGTAATAAGGCATATCAGCCTCATGAACACTGACATGATGCACTCAGAAGGGCAATGTCATTTCTGTGGTATTCTTGCTAAAATGGACAACTTCCTTCTAATCAGGAGAAAACATCAGACAAATTCCAAAAGATGGACATACTACAAAATAGCTGCTGGGTGATCTTCAAAATGTCAAGTTCAGAGACAACAAGGAAAGACTAAGAAACTTTCACACGTTGGAGTAAACTAAGAAAACAACAGCTAAATGCAGATTGATTCCTGGAAGAGAAAAAGGGCAGGGGCTGGCCCCATAGCGTAGTGGTTAAGTTTGGCATTCTCTGCTTCAACGGCCCAGGTGTGTGTGTTTGGATCCCAGTGCGGACCTACACCACTCGTCAGCCATACCGTGGCGGCGTCCAACATATAAAATAGACGAAGATTAGTACAGATGTTAGCTCAGGGCAAATCTTCCTCAAGCAAAAAAAGGAAGATTGGCAACAGATGTTAGCTCAGGGCGAATCATCCTCACCAAAAAAAAAAAAAAAAAAAATAGCAGTAGAGGAAAGACTGGTAAAATTTGAATACGGTCTATAGTTTTGTTAATAGTGCGGTATCAATGTTAATATCTCAGCTTTGATCATTTTACCATGATTACAGAAAAATTGAGAATATAATACTGAGAATTCCCATATATTCCACACCCAGGTTCTCCTACTATTAATATCTTATGATACATGTATCACAATTAATGAACTGATAGTGATACATTATTATTAACTCAAGTCCATACTTTATTCAGATTTTTAAAGTTTTTATCTATTTCTTTTCTCTGTTCCAAGATTGCATTCAGGACACCACGTTACATTTACTTCTCATGTCTCCTTAGGTTCCTCTAGACTGTGATAGTTTCTCTGACTTTGCTTATTTTTGATGACCTTGACGGTTTTGAGAAGTACTAGTCAGGTATTTTGTAGGATGCCCCTCTAATGGAATTTGATGATTTTCTCAAGGTAAGACTGGGGTAATGGACTTTGAGAGGAAGACCACAGAAGTAAAGTGCCATTCTCATAAGATCATCTCGAAGATGTTTACCCTTAACATGATTTATATCAACATGTTGATATTGACGTTGACTACCTGGCTGAGGTATGGTTTATCAGGCTTCTCCACTGTCAAGTCACTCTTTTTCCCATTTTTCCATGCTGTATTCTTTAGAAGAAAGTCATTATGCACATCCCACATTTAAGGATACAGTCTAATTTTAATGGCTTCAGAAATATGAGTGTATTGCAGTATATTTAATCAATTTTCTCTAGTAGACATATATATAGAGGGTTTTGAACTTTTAAGTACTATAAAGAACCTTGCAATGTATCCTAACCCAGAACATTTATCTATTCATGTATCACTGATTATTCCTTTAGGATAAAAAGCAAGAAGTGAAATTGCTAGGTCAAAGAATATGTACAGCAAGGCTTTTGACACATAGTACAAAATAGATCTTCAGTGTATCTGTGGCAACTCATAGTCCCACCAGTATGTATCAGCGAGAGCATGCCATTTCTTTATACTGCTTGTATGTAGCTGGAATGAGCGAATGTGATATAAGATGATATTGGAGTGGTGGGCAGAGGCCCAATTGTGCAGGGTGTGCCAAGAGCTTGCCTTTTATACTCAGTGTAGTGGGAGGCCATTGGAAGCTTGTTAGCAGGGGAGAGATCTGATGTACTTAATGTCACACATGCCACGTCTTCATTTCTTAAAATTGTCCATTAGATTATGGCTGGGTGTTTCTCTTTTGACCTTGGTTCAAGGTCATTAAAATAAAAAGGCAATGTGACAGATGACCTGCCATTCTTTCTTATGCCAATCTAACTTGCCATCAAGTGGAGAAATGCAGAATGTAGGACTGGAAAGAGAAGAGGGAGTGTCAAGATGATTTATTCTGGGGGTTGGGTGGCAGGGTGGGATGGGGCAAATATGGGAAGAACCTCCCCAGTGCAGAAGGCTTTCCAAATGACTCTGCTAATGAATTCAACCTTGCCTGCTATATATGGTGTATTGCATTGAAATGAAGGGCAATGGGGAGATGAAAGTAACAACTCCCAGACAGCTGACAGTTTTATGCTAGTTTTGAATCCTGGCAGCAAATACATTACCCAGGATAAGGAGAACATAAGGTAGCATCGGAAAGAGCTGTTCAGAGATAACTCTGTGTGAGATACTAAATATATCTTTTGGTGTGACTTGGTAATTCTTCATACAAAGATGTTTATCACACTTGGGATGACAAAGGGCTGATATAAACTACTGGAATCTCCTAAATCTTCATAGCTTTTAAAAAATGAGGATTAAAGAGAATTATAGGAACAGTACATGAGCCATTAAACAGACCCATCAGAAAACTTTTTAAACATCTAGGGAATAGTTAGATGGGACCAATAAATACATTAAGGAACAAAACGCTAAAACTTCTCACACTTTTTCTCTCTAACGGTCTTGCCACTGATTGGGACGTATAAGTACCAAGGTACTTTAAACATCTCAGGAACAACCAGATGGCCCATCCGTCATAGGGCCTACTGAGATTTGGAATTAATATTTAATTACTTATTTATAATTTATAATTACACAGATAGGGTCAGCTCATCCCACATGAATAATTTTCTCTGTGGGATTAAGTTGTGCCATTTGGAAGGCACATTGGCTCTTTCAATCCCTAGAGCATTAGAAACTTGGAAGTCAGGGTACCACATCATCAAGATCAAAATTACTAGTCAATACTCATAGAAAACTACTGAACAGATTGGTCTTGGTGGTCTCCTTTCTATAAAATTATTAAATAAGCTTACTAATGAAATCCTACAAAATTGATTGTCAGCATATTTTGGCCACCAAGAAGGCTGAAAAGACTGAGCCTGAAGTTTTTCTTTTTCCTCCCAACTCAATGATCTCACCATATAGGTATGGTTTTGTGAGCCAAAACAAGCAAAACCTCAATATATTTCCCTTAAGTAAAATTATTTCTTACTAAAGAGTATTTTATTAAGTATTGATCTACAGACATTCAGATTTTGCCAATTTGACATGCTTGATACATCTCTGTAAGCAGGTAAGCCAAATAGTTAAGAGGTGGGCAAAAAATGCATAGAAATGATCTTAGCAGCAAGAAATTCTGAGCTAGAGAGTGGACTACCCTCCTAGCATCTCTATTTTGAAAGCCAGCAGGATTTAATGAGTATTTATAGGAAAATAACAAGATGCAAGGAGAAAATCCTGCCAGTATATTGGACCAGATCCTTCTTTAGGGTTTTATATCTTGTTTTGGCTGCTCAGAAAGAATCCAGGATGAAGAATGAAAAACAGATCCTAAGATGGCAGAATTTCAGGATTGGACCGGTGCTCAAGAAAATCTAGTCTAATTTCCTTATTTTACAGATGAGAATGATTAAGTCCACTGAGGTTTGGTGACTTGTCTAAATTCATACATTAAGCTATTGGCAGGCTTATTCATTTAGCAGGTGTTTATTGGCTATATATTGAGAATTATTGAATTTTAGGCACAGAAAAGATAGTGGCAAGTAAGCTGTCATGCATTTACATTCGGGCTGTCACACTGCTTCTCTCATTCATGACGAAAAGACACAATATTGTTTAACTTAGGCTAGGAAAGTCTAAGGGACAATAATTGTCCCTAAGGGTATGAAATATTCTGAGGAAGATGTTGACCGTTTATTATCACCATAGGGATGCAAACAAGACAAATGGGTTCATGTTACAGCAGAATAGAGTTCAGTTAGAAATAAGAAACAACTTCTTGAATGCCAAGGCGATTAAGCATTGAAATTATCGAGGGACTTTGTGATAGTATAAAATGAAATAGATATTCATTAGTTTTCAACTCTAGTTTTTTTGCAAATTATTCATTTTATTTCTCATGAGGTCCCATTTCAACTACTAATTCCAAGGGTTTTAGTTGCAAAGTTGTTTTGGGTATAAAGCATATCATTGTTGCTCTCTCTAAGATGCTAAAATTCATAAAAACAATTTAGCTACTGTGCTTCTCTGTTTATGCTGACTTTTTTTCCCACAACATACTCCTACATAGAAATAGTCCATGAAATTTGACATGGATGGGATTCTGAAAACTTGACTGTAAAATAAAATTCAGAATTTGACTTTTATGTTTTTTATCATTGACTTCACATTAAAATATTGAAGCTATATATACCCACGGAAATCGTTTGGGTCCTGATGTTAATAACAGTCTGTAATAATAATTCCCAAATGTTGAATTCCCACTTTGTGCAAGATACTTTATCCTTATAAATTCATATAATCCTCTCAAGCAACCCTATTTTACACCTGTTAAATGAGAAGGAAACTCAGAAGATAAAGGACATTGCCCAGGGCCGGCCCCGTGGCTTAGCAGTTAAGTGCGCGCGCTCTGCTGCTGGCGGCCCTAGTTCGGATCCCGGGTGCGCGCCGATGCACCGCTTCTCTGGCCGTGCTGGGGCCACGTCCCACATGCAGCAACTAGAAGGATGTGCAGCTATGACATACAACTGTCTACTGGGGCTTTGGGGGAAAAAATAAATAAATAAAATTAAAAAAATATATATTTAAAAAAAAAAAGGACATTGCACAGTATCACACCCTAGTAACTGGCAGGACAAAGTTTGGAACCAGAGTTAGGTTGACCATGAGGGTAGTGAAGTTTGAGCTTCAGGGTCCCTCACTCATGGGCCGCTCCAGGACCCTGGGCGGTGCCCCAGAAATGTGTTTATAAGAGATGATGACCAACCATCCCGGTTTGCTTGGGACTAAGGGGCTCATTGGTATGTAGGACTTCCAGTGCCAAACCTGGGACTGTCCCAGCGCACTGGGATGGTTGGCCACCTTATTATAAAGGGTCATATATTTGTAAAAAATTTAAAAAGTGAGATATTATGACCACAATGGATTAAGAGAGCTGCCTTTTCCCACTCATATTTCCTTCCCTTTCATCTTACCTCCCCTCATGTTACTGGAATAGCCCCACACGCTTTCGGGTTCTAGCTAAGAGGAGGTTGAGCTGCTATTAGTGGGACATATTTACGCAGTTCACAGTTACTTCTGTGGATGGTGAATTGTTGTCAGTGATCTTGGATTAGGAATGGCTTCCAGGACTGCTCCTTTGCCCACCTGACCAACCCACCCAGCACTGCGACATGATGATGGACAAGCATGATATAAATGTGTCCTAATAGCATCCTGCACCAGGAGTATGTGGGAGGTGGAGGGAAAACAGGATGCGAAATTCTTCCAAATCTCACAGCTCATATCGGAAAGAAACTTGAAGAGGTTCTCCCAAATGTAACAATAATCCTAGATATATACACGCTATTACCAACGACAAGTTGTGAAGTTGGAAGAACGCACAGTAATAATAATAATCTCCACCAGTCTCTGGTCAGTCATTCTGGAAGACTGAATTGCCTTTCCATTTTCTACACAAAAAAGAACACAAGGGGGCGTGCCTGGTGGCATGGTGGTAAATTCATGCTCTGCTTTGGTGGCCCAGGGTTCGTAGGTTCAGATCCTGGGCGCGGACATACACACCACTCAGCAAGCCATGCTGTAGCGGTGTCCCACATACAAAAAATAGAGGAAGACTGGCACAGATGTTAGCTCAGGGATGATCTTCCTCAAGCAAAAAGAGTAAGATTGGCAACAAATGTTAGCTCAGGGCCAATCTTCCTCACCAAAAAAAAAAAAGGGGGGGAGGACACAGATTGTTGTCATATCAAAAGGTGATCAATGACTATGCAGCCAAAAAAATGTAGGAGAAAGGATATTATTGAGATATGTTAAATGACTATTAATAAATATATTTTGTTTTTGTGGATTTTTTATGTTTTATAAAATTTGTAATTTCCTTTGATTTCTCACTGTAAGTAGATACTTATTTTTTTTTTTTGTTTGGCTGAGGAAGATTCACCCTGAGCTAACGGCCATGCCAACATTCCTCCACTTTGTATGTGGGTCGCCACCACAACCTGGCCACCGATGAGCGGCACAGTTCCGTGCCTGGGAACTGAACCCAGGCCACCAAAGTGGAGCGTGCTGAACTTAACCACCAGGCCACAGGGCAGGCCCCTAGATACTTACTTTTAAGCTGATTTTGTTTTTGTTATTTTGTATTATTCTTAAAGAGGCTCTACCAAATTCAAGTTTTGGGTCCTGCAAAACCTTGAACCACCCCTGGATGGATCTAACGTCTCAGGGGAGACAGATTCTACAGGCTGTCCTCTGTCCGCTGCCTCCTTTGGCACACTTTCCACTTCTTTACATGCTTATCGTTTGTATCTTTGATGCCTAAAGTTGGAACATTTATCTCTATTGACAGATAGAAGGAGAGAAAGTTTGAAGGAAAAAAATATAAATTGTGGATGTGATTATGGGTCTACTACACACAGATTCAAACAAGAATAGCAAATCTCTTAGAGAAACTGACAGGTCAAATAGGCCTAGGCATCGACTCTACTTGTGGGCAAGTAGAATGTAGGTGCTGAAACATACTTTAGGTCACTTTTCCCTGAGGAGTGTGGTCTCCATTACTTGATAGTAGATTGCACTCTGATGCTATTTTTTAAAATAAAGAAAATGGTCCTACAGTTAACTTTCAGGAGATAATACTCTATGCTACATCACATTCCTCATTGCTTGATGGTCCCTTCTTTCCATTGCTAGCTGAGTGACCCCCATCATAACTTCTTTCTCTTCATAAGAAGTATCGAGGTGGGTTCCCCAATTCCAACCTTCCTGCTGAAATATGGCTCCTTTCACACAGTCTGGCGGTTACCTATTTGAACTGGTACATTCTGTCTTCTGTTCCTCTTGGGTGGTCTTGAGTTGTAGCTTTCTAGTGTTGAATGTTGTGTGGATATACTAAATACACCATTTATTGAAAATAGCACGGTTGGTGGCAGTATTTTGAGGGTTACCCTTTCTAAATGATTTTCTTTTTGGAAGTGTTATTTTGACAAGCAAAGATCCTCAAATATGGACTCACCACATTTTATCTCTTTTTTTTACATTTCACACTGCATTTAAAAATACCAGTTTCCATATTTCCATAACAGATGCTAGAGAAGTTTTCTATCCACAACTTTCAGAAGGAATGTCACTTATGTTAGATTTTCATTTCTTCTTTATATGATTATGTCATTTTTTTCTATTAATTATGTTGTGTGCAATATAATGGAATCCAAAATTCAATAACAGTAGACATGGAAATTAAAAACAAAATCTACCTGAATGGCCATGATAATTCAGCTATTTATATCAAATCAGGTTTTTCTATATTGGCTAAGGAGACAGTGAATGAAGTTACTTAGATGTGTGTGGGTGTGTCTGTAAT
Organism: Ceratotherium simum simum; assembly: GCF_057802395.1. Taxonomy (NCBI): domain Eukaryota; kingdom Metazoa; phylum Chordata; class Mammalia; order Perissodactyla; family Rhinocerotidae; genus Ceratotherium; species Ceratotherium simum. The sequence continues at coordinate 23,120,728 of NC_141931.1, forward strand.
TAACTGCAGAATCATCCTTGTCTCCTTAGCAAATAAGTCCACTTTGAAAAGAGTTTTTCCACCAGAGGAAAATCTTCTGGACTACTGCAATATTTAATGTTCAATCAAACTTGCCCCTTTGGGAAAGAGATGGAGATTGGGACTGAGGTTAAGATAATTGCAAAGATGTATAACGTGTGGCATTTTAATAGGAGAAGCAACATGTCTCGGGAAATATTACTAGCCACTCTATCTTTGCCTATTGTAGCATCCAGGATAATCTCAGAGACTTAGAATAACAAAAGGTTATTTCTCATTCATGCATTATGTCTGCAGGTTAGCTGTGGGACTCTGCTCATTGTAATTAACCTGGAATTCAGGCTGACAGAGCAGTTGGCATAAACATTGAGAGAGAGAAAGAACACTCTGCTGAGTCTCACACTGCAATTAGATGATCCAGTCTGGAAGTGATCTAGGTCACTTCCTCTCACAACTGATTGGTAAAAGTACTACTCACGTGGCCCCACTCAACTATATGGGGACCAGGATTACAACCCTCCCAAGTGCCCGGAACATGCAGAGGCAGAATTCTTTTATGAACAAGATTAATGATTTTCACGTGGGAAATATTTTAACATTCCTTCTTGCATGTCTGCATCTACCCATTGTACTTTACTTCAACATGTGTTTATTTAGTTACTAGCATGTGCAAATTACTGTGCTAACTGCCCAGGAACAGAATGGTGGTCACACTCTTGGTTCCCAAGTTTGGTGGATGTAGCGGAGGAAAACACCAGAAGATTTCCACAAGATGGGAGAAGTTCTTCCTTAAATCTCCTTGATGTTGAAATGTTCCACTGTTTCTATAATCTTGGTATGTGTCACTTTTCCTTATCCTGATCTATAAATGCTGAAGATTTGTAAAGTCCATCATCAAGCATTTTCTCTTGCTTATATTCCATTACTCTGTCCTGGGGTTCAACGGTGAGAAAAGTTTGAACTACTTTTCCAGCTATGGATGTTATAAGTCTGAGACACCCTAGGAATAGCTAACATAGTTGGAGTATAAAAGAAGCTTAATTTTCACTTATTTTACTATCCTAGTAGTAATACACAACTTTTATTGTAATAAAAATAAACTTACCATCAATAATTGTGTTGATTATTTTTCATACTTATCTTTAAGACTCTTACATAATTCCATGATCTTATTATTATTAGGAATAATTAACCACAACGAGAACTATGTTGGAACCTGGGGCATTGGGGATGTTGCTTTCTAACGAGAGAAACGTAAGACAAATTCCACTTGAAGTAGCCTGGTGAGGAAGAACATGGCTTTACCAATATAACCTAATCTACGCTACTCTTTCAAATCAGAGACATGAGTTAAATATTTGACTGGCTTTATTTCTTTTATCATCATTAACCTACTTTATTTGGATTTGAAAAAGTTGGAAGCTTGCCAGTATACTCGTCTGTTAAATAAAGGGTGCAGCGAAGGTCTTAAAACATCTGGTCGAAAGACTGAACCTTCCTATTCCCGTGAAGACTGGTATTTTTATCTGGTACCCTCAGTTTGTCTGCATAATTTTTTCCCCACAAATTGGTATTTAAACCTCAAAACCTTTAGCTAACTACATCTGTCATTGATATTTTATTGTTTAATTTTCTTTTTATGGAGCCAAATTACATCTCTCCCACATACAGCCAGCACTTTACATGTCTAATTTGTCGACATGTTCTATAATGATAATTTCATTGATTTAGAAAGTGACATTATGAGCAACATATGTTCAGTTTAGCAGTAGACCTTGTTACAGCAATCAATTTTTTTCCCCTCCAGAACTCAACTATACTCCACATTTAGAGGCGGCAAAATAATTTAACCAGTTCATGTTCTTAGGGTTTAAAAACAAAAGAGAAAGGTGGTATGCTTTCCTAAAAGAGTAAATTCTCACTTTGCATGGTTTGAGATGTGCACATATTATCACTATATACCAGAGGCAGGTGAAAAGAAAGAAAACAGTAAAGGTGCTTAATAAAGTAGAAAATGACATAGAAGAAGAAATGTTTCACAGAAGTTCTTTAACTTTCTCCTACTCTCTCCTATTCATCATGCAACCTTAACCAACAGCTCTACTGGGGACCTCCAGAGCAGCAGGCGTGGTGCCAACCACTGGGCTTCTCTGGGAGGTTTCATGCCTCTGTGCTCATGCTTGTATTTTCTTCTCTACCCCTTTATTTAATACGAAACAAAAAAATCCTTCTCATATTTCAAGATCCAGCTCAAAGGTCATCTCTACTCAAAGGCTTTCCCCAACCCCCTTCTCCCAACCCAAGTCAGCATACTTCACGCCTTCTCTTCTTGTCCCTAGTGTGCGTGATCTCCTCCTCGCTCTCCTGTAAGCAACTTGGAGGAGGATCTTATTCATCTTTGCGTCCCTAGCAGCTCAGTGCCTGGCTTATTGCAATGCTCAATAAAAATGAATTGGATTAAATGGAAAATATTTTCTATTTGACAAAGTTATTGTATACCATGAAGGAATCTTTAAGATGGCACCCTGTTTCTCTTTATAAAGCAATCAAGGGCAGGTGTTCTGTGTTGTTGCTGATGAGGATTTATAAAGCCAGCTAGGAGTTTAGTTCAATATCAATAGAAAGTGGAGTGGTTTAGAAATGATGTGGGAAGTATTGGGAAGGAGGTACAAAAACCTCTAAGAATGTTAGGATAGGTGGCTGCATTAAAAGAAAAAAAGTGGCATAGTAAAATGGGAGCAAATAGATTTAACTATTACAGGGACCTTATTTTTGCCTGAAAGTAATTTCTAGGATTTAACTTATAGTGGGGGCTAATCCCCTATAGCATCTAGATCTACTAGACTACGCAGTTATGATAGTCAATGTAGCATTACTCTTAATTTTATAAGATTAAATTATTTTTTCTATAGGATGTTTATAAAGGTAGGAAACCAGGTAAATAGTCTAGAAATGCTTTTTTAAAAAATAAACATTAAAACAGAAAATCCATGTTCCAAATTCATGACCAAGATGACATAGACACATTTCTCCTGCTAAGTATAGCTAAACACTCCGACATTATGTATAAGAAAGAAACAAAAAGATTCTGAAAGGTAGAGAGACAAAGGCAGCCCAGCTAGGCACCTTGGAACAATATGGTGGCGAGTCCCCTAGGTTTTCTTTGTGCCTCAAATATCCCCAACTGGAGACTGTAGAAGGTGCAACCCAAAAACTTCAATGGGAGTAAAGAAATGTCAGAAGAAAAGTCTGCTCTCTGGCCAGAAGACCAGGAAAGGGGCAAACTAACAAGACAGAAAACTTGTAGACAATAACCAGCCAAACACAGTGGGAAAAACCCACAGCCCCACTCTCAGCCCTGGATACCAATTCTGTACTTTCCTCCCCAAGGAATTATCGCGTGCGGAATGTTGAAGTATACACCAGGCAACACTAATATCATACATCATTTAATGGTTATAATATCCTGCCAAGAGAGTCGTCATCACATCCTGCATTTACCACATGGGGACAATGCTGCTCACAGAGGTTGTATTATTGACCCAAGTTGGCAAGCTCATAAGTGGAAGGAATGGAGCTAGAAAACGGGTCTATCTGGCTCTAAGCCCATGCTTGCTCCATTTCAACAGAGTCTTAATACTGCATTCAAGGCGGGAACACAAGTTACTAGAGGTGAAATTTATTACAAGCAAGTTGGGATTTTCTCTGGCAGTCTAAGAAGGGCCACCAGTGCTGGATATACATTCCGTAAGGCAATAAATAAAGAAACCATTTTTGTTCTTCACCCTTCAATCCTGTACTGCTGTGGACTTTTTAATAGCTGCTACATTTCACCCCAGGTGATTGAATCGATCACTTTGATTCAGTTTGTTTATCGCCCTGCCAAACAGGAGATGTACTCTAACCTCCTTTGATAGAAAGAATATCCCATATAAATGTAAGCACTTACCAATGTAGTTATTATTATTATTCCTGTGCGTGGCAGCTAATTAGAGTCACTTTTCAATTCATATCCAGAAACAAAGAATTGATTTTTCAGTAATACAGAAAGAAAGCCACCCTTAGGGAAATTACAGTCCATAATTGAGCTAAGAATTGGAATTCTGGTAGAAGCAAAGTAAACCCAAGAACAATTCACAATAGTTAGTGCTGAAATTGAACATGTTTCAGAGCAGCACAAAACAGGGTTTGAAAAGTAGTTATATGAATTAGGATGAAATTTAAGTAGAACTGCCATCTTATACATTTTAGGATTAATCTAAAAATCATACATTCTTTAGAGCTTTTTGAATTTATACCAAAATCACTGCCACTTGTAAATATCCCCACAGACAGAATCATTAAGTCAATTCCATGGGACCATTCTGAACCATTTATATAGAAACTCCTGGGCTAGAAATATTTACAGGCAGGCAAGGGTGTGAGAGAAAGATATGAACAATCAGTACCTTTTCAGTATGAATGCCACGCTGAAGAGTGTAACTGACCAAATCTGCATAATTAGTTTGTAGTGTAACCTTGCACTTTCAAAGCATAAAACAATTGAATAATCCATGATTAAACTATAAACTCAGTTTTTAATTGAGGAAACTGAGGCCAATAGAGATGAAATGACGCCCCCAAATTTGTTCAGCTTAGAAGAGATGGCCCTGAGATAAAAATATGTCATGAATACCATCCAGAGGTTTTTATTTTTAGTTTTGATTTGTTTTCACTCAAAATAAAAGGAATAGAACTTTTATTGAAAATACACAGAGATAAGGTGTTTTACCATGTTTTTAAAGGTCAAGAATGGGGCCTTGATTTCTCTGCAGCTCTAAGACAGCCATCATAGGGTAGGGCTTGGGACACAAGTGTAAGGAACTCAAACATTCATTTGTCGAATATACCAATACATTGACTCTAGATTGCTTTGCTTTAACAGATCAATAAGTAATATTGCTGCTACTTTAGAGATCAGATGTCATGTTTGCTTTAAAAAAAAAGCAAACAACCCTTAGTCTTCTTACTACCTTTACAATGAATGACATTTAGAGCAACTATCTGATCAAGACATGAAGAATACTGCCAATGAGATGTGGTTTGAAATAAATATAACAAATCGTTTTCAAATGCTGTGGCTGTTCTTGGAATATACAACTGCTTTTAATTTTCGCCTCCTCTAGAATTCTTGCTTTTCCTTCCAGAATGGCATGTAGGTGCTTCCAGGAACTCTCTACACTTTATTCCTTTATCCTTTTTAACATCATCAATTCTCTTTTCCATGTCATTAGTGTGGTTTTCTGCTTCAAAAAACGACTGACTACATAAGATGTAGGGTACTTTAGATGCCTTAAACAAGTTTCAAAAAACTGACTTACATTGAGGGGCTGGCCCAGTGGAGTATTGGTTACGTTCGCACGGTCTGTTTCCGTAGCCCGGGGTTCACGGGTTCGGATCCCGGGTGCGGACATACACACCGCTTATTGAGCCATGCTGTGGCGGCGTCCCATATTAAGTAGAGGAAGATGGGCACAGATGTTAGCCCAGGGCCAATCTTCCTCAGCAAAAAAAGAGGAGGATTGACAATGGATGTTAGCTCAGGGCTAATCTTCCTCAAAAAAACAAAAAAAACCTGACTCACATTTCAAGGTAAATGCTAATTGGTGAACTGCTCGGAATTGCTGGAAGACTTTCCAGCAACTCAAATATTATTCAAATGATAATGAACTTAGAGCTGAAAACATATTTGCAAAATGTTGAGGAGTCTTTACCAGTCTCTGATAGAGCGTTTCTCTTTTACCGGATTTGTTTGAGTAGCCACTGAGAATTTCCTTTGTAGGATGCTGGGGACATTGCTTAGAAAATCTTTTAGACCAAGAGGTCTCTTATTTCAGCTTACCAAAAGTCAAGAAATATTCCATCTTTTTTTGAAAGAGCGATACTCACTGTTATATACTTACATGCAACCCTTCCCATTAAGACAACAAGAAGAACAGCCATGTTGAGGAAAGCACAGACATAGGCACATAGTCACATTAAAACAAAAAGAGATGAATTCAGGGGATGTTTAGTATTTCCAATTGACCACAACTGCGTCAAGATCCTATTCCTTGTGGATGCCACTGAATTAAAATTCAGAGAAAAGACAAAACACTTGAATTTCATAGTACATACGTATTTATGAGGAATGAATCAATTTTGCAGGTAAGACTTTAGTATTTTCTTTTACAAGAATCAAAATAAGATTAATATCAACACCCAAAATTGAGGAAGAGAAGTATCATTTCCCTCTTCCTGTCAGAACAGGAAGGGCCGTGCTTCATTATCTCTTAGTTGGTCTAGTCCCTAAATCTCACTACAGCTGTCACCTTGCCCAAGTCATGATAACTAAGATGGTTATTGTAAAAGGAAATGCTAAAGCTTCTGGAAATATAGTGAGGGCTTTCAGTGCATTCATACAAGGTATTCTAAATTACTCTGGTTATCCTTGAATGGCTGTTCATAGCAGATCGGGTGTCACTTGTGGTTCATACATGGCAGAATCCTTCCCTATTGAAACTCGTATGTTGACGCCTTTTAAGCATTGAACTGAAAAATTCTATTCTTGGAAAAATAATTTTTAAGTACAAAAATAATTTTGTTATGAGAGCTTGGCTCTGAGTCAGATTTGAGAGGAGAAAAGAAAAGGACATTGCTTTGTTTTCAATTTTTCAATTCAGGCTTTAAGGAAACTGCTAACTTATTTAATTTATTTCAGGGAACAAGGTTATTCAAGCTATGCAAATTTTTATAAGCCTACAGGTATTTCCTACCCTTCAACTTCTTTCAGATATTTCTTACCATACACTATTCAAAGGTCTGCAATTTTAATAAGACTGTATGTTTATACATCATTCTACTATTTGAAAAATGTTTCCCTATACTATGCCTTGTTTAATCATTGAAACACCCCATTCAATGGGCAGGATGGACTCCATTATCCTCAATATACAGATGAGGATGCTCCTTAATTCATTCATCAAATGCTGAAACTATAACACATGCTAGGTACCATTCCGCACTCAGAAAACGTAGCATTCACCTGAAGTAATGAAATGCAAAAGTACCCAGGATGAGAGGAATGCTGCTCTTTGCTATAACTGACTGTGGTTAGTGATTCTGAAGAGCAGGCAAATATGTAGTGAGAACTGGATGTACTATTAGTTTATCTAGAGTGAATTTGAAAAGGCGATACATCTGTTGTCCAAGGGAAATGCAAATTCTTTAAAGAAATTAAAATTTAATTCAAGAAGATATTCATTGTGCTCCATTTTCAAAGGATGATACACAGAAACATCAGAAGGAGATAAGGTATTGATAAGCAGAGGAAACATCAGCGAGTGTGGAACACTGATGTATTATTTTGTTCCAAAACTTCTACTTGGTAAACATTAATCAAACAGAACAAATAGTAGCTTTGAGTTCGACCGATTACTTTTCCTAAACAGACACTAAATATTTGATGGTTGGGTATAGATTGCTGTTAAATTCCAAGTGAGATTTCAGTGTAGATTAACAGGGGTAAAATGCATTAAGTATGGGTAAATAAATGATTAATATTTCAGGCTAGGTCTACTTGGCTACTTTTACAGACTGACCTCACCCTACTTCAAAACTTCAGCCCAAACCCGGTATTTGGCTTCTCTTTCCAAATGGTGCAGGAATAACTTTTCATCAAATGCAATGTATGTGACATTAAGGTCTTGAATTTAAAATAAGACATGCTTTTAAAAACGCATAAAATGCCAATGTTTACAGCCTCTGAGCAGAAGTCACATCTGTGCGAGAGTGCTTTACCCACACTAAACAGACTAAAACGTTACCTGTGTAACATGGCTTAATTATTTTATTAATCTGTGTTACAAGGCAGAACATTTTGTGTTACACCCAATGGGGTTTTAAATGATAGTTTTAGGATATGCATTCATTTTTTTCCCAACTGGCTTTCAGAAGATTTTGTTTCTGCTTACTTCACGGTGCATTAGATGCGGAATTCAATTGTGGAGTGGGAGAATCAAAGTCCCTTTGCAACCTGATCTCAGGCAAGAACCCAGCCAGGTTCTGTACAGCAGTTGCTCATGAAGATTACTTGGATCCAACACCAGCTGTCCCACAGTGGAGCTCTGTGGCATACGGGAAGAGCTTGGGTTTCCATGCTCAAGGTTTGAATCCAGACTCTACTATCCACCACCTGTGTGAGATTAAACCTCTCCAAGCCTTGTTTTCTCTTCTGTAGGCCAGCAACAATATGTCATCCCAAGTGCATTTGCGAGGATGAGAAATAATACATGCAAAGAGCCTTGCATGGCGTGGCGTTCATGGTAGGCTCTCACTACATTATAACTAGTCAAAAAGAAAGATTACCTGAGTGCGGATCAAATGACTGGACGCATGATTAACAAGAGTTACTTTGGATAAAGAGACTTGTATAGGCAGACCTCAATGGTACTCTTCAGTTTCTCATATTATCTCTGAATTTCTCTATTTTTTAAACCAAGAACATCCACTCAACATACAGGCTATGATGATTTAATCCTTGGCATTTCCCCTTCCTTCTCAAAATCTTTGCACCCTAGATTCTGTACTGTTTGTTCTCCTTACAAAGGGCAACAAGTGTATGTGGAGAAATGAATCAGGGAAGGGACCTAGTATCTTAAGAAACTGTCCTATTGTGGGGTTTTTTCCCTCCCCAAAGCTCCAGTGCATGGTTGTATATCCTAGTTGTAAGTCCTTTAGTTCTTCTATGTGAGCTGCCACCACAGCATGGCAACTGACATATGGGTGTTGTGGTTCCGCGATCAGGAACCGAACCCGAGATGCTGAAAAAGTGACAGCACTGAACTTTAACCAATAGCATATCAGGGCTGGCTCAAAACTGTCCTATTGTTTATTAGTTGCTTTACATAAGTGATCTCATGTAATCATTTCTACTATAATTTCCTGGGGTTTCCAACAGGGAATGCCGGCAATGAGAACTATCTCAAGGCATTGGGCATTGATGGCAGCGTCAAAAAAGCAAGAAGGAAGCAGGAAAATTAATTGCAGGCAGGGAACATGCTCTTGAAGATGGTAACAGTCCTTTATATTTGCCTGGTATTCTACAGTTAATATAATCCTGTTTAAAAAATTTGTTTAATACACTAAACCTCTGAGATCAGTAGAATTATTATTATCCCTATTTATAAATGAGTTACTTGCCACATGCCCTACTCAATGGTAAGCCAGCGCTAGAGTCCCAGGGCTTCTGATGACAACCCAGTACTCACCATCACATTTTTCTCCCCGCTTAATGAAAAGAAGCCCAACTGGATCCACTCGATTGCGTGAAGTTGTACGCGATACCAAGAAGTGATGAAATTCAGGCAGATGAAGGGGCTAATAACAAGTCTGTAACCCATGACTAATTGGATGGCTGTCATTGGACTGGAAACAACTGCCTTCGTCCTTTTCAAATTAGGCTATGGATTGCTGTAATCCCCACCACCCAAATCAGAATCAATAGCTAACATTTATTGAGTGCTTACTGTGTGCTGCATGTATGCTATGCTAACTATTTTACCTCTATCAATCCCTATAATCACTCTATGGGATAGGTACTACTTCAATTCCTCCTCTACAGATCAGATGAGGCACAGAGAGGTTAAGGTCACACAGCAAGTAAGTGGTCAGGTCAGGAAAGGAGCCTAGATAATTTGGCTCTAGTGCATCCTGCAGTTCATAGAGTTGAAGGGAGAACTTGGCCAGTGTCATACAACATACAAAAGCAATATAAAGTTTCCAGTAATTAATTATTCTGGAAAGAAGTTACTCACGCTTTCTTAGAATCAGTGGGAATATGTAAATAATTTATCTTCGCTTCTTAAAATGTTTGGGCTAGGGTCTGGCCTGGTGACATAGTGGTTAGGTTTGTGCACTCCGCTTTGGCGGCCCAGCGGTCACAGGTTCCGATCCCAGGCACAGACCTATGCACCACTCATCAAGCCATGCTGTGGCAGTGTCCCATATACAAAATGGAAGAAGATGGGCACAGATGTTAGCTCAGGGCCACTCTTCCTCAGCAAAAAAAAAAAAAAAAAAAAGTTCAGGCTAAAGAAGTTGAGGAGTTGGTGAGAGGGCAATCAGGTCTACTCTTCCAGGGTGACAAGTTCACTGCCATTTACGGGAAACCCGCTGGTCTTTCTGTCTCCCCAGGTGTGGGGAGGATACAGAGATAGCTGCCCAGGGCATGGTGTTGAGTGGCCTACCTTTGGTCAGCTTCCTGGAGGAAAACTCCTAGTGACACCTAGGTTTCAGCCAAACTTTTCCGCAGGAGTGTGGCGAGCCTCCCACAGAGCTGTTTTTCCCATTCAATGAATTAAGAAAGGGAAAACAAACCCACTATTTCCCCTGAGCAAGGGACCATTGAGTTCTTGCATGACGATGATTGTGTTTGCAGCGACGTGTTATCTGCACTCCAGTTCTGTTTGCACATTTAGCATTGTGTTAATTGTGCAAACACGGGAAGGCAGAGCTGCTGCTGCTTGACCTCTGAGAGCCCTGCAAACACCGCCAGCTGGAGTGCGGGGGTTTTGAGGTTGTTCCCATCCCCTTGGCATGGCCGGGTATGAGTGATGAACCTCACTCTGAGACCAGCCTAGTCAAAGAAGGAGAAATGCCCACAGCAATGAGGATGAGATGAGCAGAACAACTTAAAGGAAAGTGATATTGATCAGCACCACACAATGCAATACAGTTTGACGGGGTCATCTGCACAGTCTATGCTGCTGGGCACTTAAAGCTTCTCCGTCACTGAAAAACGATTGGTAAGATGTCCTAGACTCATGGGCAGGAAGTCACCAAAAGGGCAAAAGAATAGACAGAACAGATGAGTCTTGGTTCAAATTTAGTAGTTTTCTTTTACTTCCTGTTAAGAATAAGTTAGCACCCACTTTTTCAAATATGGCTCTCGGATGTGTTTACTTCAAATCTTAGAAACTTAAAGAAAATTGGATTGGTGTGTTAGGCCAGAAAGCATTGATAAGTGGCGTCTTTTCCCTTTGAGATTTCATTTCTCATATTCTAAGAATAATAATTATCTTCTCTCCCTGTTTTTAATACCAAATATGAGGTCATATAATTAAGTGAATGCCTCGTCACGGGAGGAGAATTATCATAGCTCATGAATTTGATGGTAGAGCCTCACTAGGGAACAGGATTCTGTTATTATTTTAATTATTTATAATAATTTAGGAACCCTGGGGTAGGGTGGAGATGAAGAAAGTTTTCCTAGCAAATTAATATCCACAAAGACACTAACAGAAACCTATAGGATAGCATTCTCTTCAGAGGGGACTGGGGATAAATCTTTTTCATAGAACATGCTTTGGAGGATCAAATAGAATATCACATCATTTCTACCCTCTTCTCTCAAGTGACCCTGGTTCCTTTTTCTCTGCTTTTTCTTTTTTTTTTCACTTAAATCACCACATAAAATAGTGATTTATTCTTTCTGCATTTTACTTCCTATAGGTCAACATATGACTTAAATGATAGTGAGAACTCTTAATTTGAGAGGCATGAGGTTAGCTATTTTATACATAGAATGGTTCATTCCCATTTACATGAAAGGAGGGAACTAACTATAAATTTATTTTTCACATAATGTGCTGAAATTTTCTTTCATGAATAAAAGTAATGGCCTATAAAGTAGTTTAAAAAGCCATTCAAGTGGCTGTTTTGATTAGGTGTCTGTATTTGACGAAGATACATTATTTTCTTAATAAGTTTCATTGTCTTCGATGACTCCTCTCTTAAAGGGAAGGAAAAAACCAGTAAATTAAAGGTACGTGCTAGCACATTAAAAAAAGTTCCATTGGCAGGACTCAAATTATTTTATTACGGCCCAACTGAGCCACAGATACTCCACAATTCATGAAAAAATGATCCATTACTATGGAGTCATGCTTTTATTGACTGTTATAAAATCACCATTTGTATCTTTTTTATCCTGCTGTGTTTCTATTTTATTGGAAAAGTCCTGTAACAGGTATAACATCAGCTCAGATTACCAAGAAATCTATAAAATAGCTTCCTGCTACTACCTTTAGTACAGATTGAAAGAATACATTATGATCCCACTGAGTGTCTGATAAAAACTGTGATTCACATGCCCACATGATTTATCTTTATCTGTTAGCATCTAGGCTTTATCTGCTCTATTAAATTATGGGAGCATTTCACTGGTATTGATTAGTTACGTTAGGCATAATTAAAGCGTCTGAGTCATGAAGTTTAGGTACAAACTTTGGGCATGGTAATAAATGCAAAAAAAGCCAAAAATGTTGCGGGGACTAAGAATGTTCGAACAGTAGGTTATCTTTGCCAGGGCTTTGGTTAGAACTGACCACTTTGGTCTCTCATGTTTAGATATGGTGACCACCTGGGGTTAAAATGAAAACAGGGAAGAGAGCATGACAGTAAACTGAAGTAGTGCTAACTGACTCGATTTTTTAACAAAAAGAGAAATAAATCCACAAAGGAATTCATTTTTAAATGATCAATCTCAATAACTTTTACAAAGAGTGAGTATACTATGATAGAATTTTCATGAACTATTTACCTATATCTTTTGAATAGTAATAGAATATCATTGATCAAAATTGCCCTTGAGTGCTGATAGTGATAGAATTTCTATCCATGATCATATCTGTGGGACATCTAGGAAAATCTGCTGGATATATTCTTTCTTTTTTTTGGTTGAGGAAGATTGGCCCTGAGCTAAAATCTGTTACCAGTCTTCCTCTATTTTGTACGTGGGTTGCTGCCACAGCATGGCTGACGAGTGGTGTAGGTCTGTGCCTGGGATCTGAACCTGCGAACCTGGGCTGCCAAAGCGGAGCGTGTGAACCTAACCACTACGTCACCAGGCCAGCCCCTGGATACGTTCTTATTTCCTTCCACACGCTTTCTATTGATGTTCAAATAGAATGTTTCTAACTAATGGGGAATGAAGTTTATTTTTAAAGTACAGAGCGATCCATGTCTGGACTGTATCAACTCTAGATGGTTTTAAAAGAACAGGTCACATGGCAGAGGTAGTGATCCTTCACCACAAGTGGGGACATGCCAGAAGGTTCAATCTTTTATGGACACCATGGAATAACTTTCTAGTCATCTGATGCTTATAAATGTAAATGACATGCCAGTGTTAAATATCACTACTTCTACTAGCTTTGTGTATACTGCTTAGGCTTCTCAGAGAGTTTTCAAATAGCTCAGCCCATCTTATCCTTATAGCAACCCTATAAGGCAAGCAGATAGATGAGTTATTTTACTGCAGAGGAAAATGGTGGTTATGTAATGGGACCAAAACCCAATCCTGGGTCACCAACTCTTCTACCAAAGAGCTTTTGACTAATGTGTCAGGTATATTGGTTTCATGGAACAACGCTATGGTGATTTATACCCATTCTCTGAACCCACGATGTTATATAACATAGGTTAATAAAGGGAACTATGATTCAAGCCTTTTCTTTTCATTATAAAGGTAGTAAGCAGTAAATATTGAGAAAGATGCTTTCATAAAAGAATGGGAAAGAACCTTTGGCCAAGTGTAAAGTTTATCAACTTGAAAGTAGAAAAAGTCACTAAACACTGAGCAAAAGTGTTTTGATATGTGAAAACTTATTTCAAAAGTGCAATTTGATTTTCTAGCTTATGGGTTGGAGGCAGCAGTGTTGAACATTCTATGGAAATAGTGCGGAACAACGATTGTTTTCTTTCAGTTACTGAGAAAGCAAAGGGTCCATTTTCTCTCCTTCCCGGCTTTTGACTAACTACCAATGTCCTGTTTTATATCATGTTTTTGTTCTTTAAAATGATCCATGAAGTTCTTAAAATGCTAACTAACTTTCCTATTGACACATTCAATGATTTCAGAGATGCTTTATTTTTATTTCTGATACCTCTTCAATTGGTTATGGCTTCCAATTCCCTTCTTTCTGTCATCTAGTTCTAATAATAATCTCTAAGCAAACACTTAAAAACACAGGAGAGCTCTTTATAAAGTCATCCAGTGATGAATCTTTTATATGGTGGAAATAAAACCTGTTTGTAATATAAACTATTTCCCTTGTTAGATTCTTTTGGACTATACGGCTTTTTAAATGTTTACATGTGTATGGTGCGGAGATGAGAAGGGAAGAGCAGATTGTAAATTTAAGCCAACATAATTATTTGTCAATTAAAACATAAGCATGTAGATGCAAAATGAAGCATTTCGACACACCCACTTTTATATTTTGGAGAAGTTATTTTCCCTATGATTAAAAGATGTCTCTTGTAAAGAACTCATCAAAAATTCCCTGTCCTTCTAGCACTGAAATGATTGTAATTCTGTCAACATGTCGTAGGGGCACATATAACCTTCTTTTATTGTGTCAGCCTACAGGCATCCTTGATCTCAATTGGTGTGAATTTCATTTAATTGCCCAACTGTGGAAAGATGCAAGGTGGATTCTGTGAATTTTTTCCCCCTAGTTCACACTTTCTTTTCCTCTTGAAGCTGAACATGTCTAACCAGCAGAGCTCCCTAATTCTGATGGCTAGTCTCTAATTAGTTATCCTTCAGCTACCATCCTGTTTTATACTTCAGGTCAGTATGGGTAATTGTACTGTATGCTTTCTTTATTTTTCCAGACAGAAATTTCTTTTACCAGTGATATTGCTGATCATGTTGGCAACGAGAAACTAATTGTAGACAAAATAACAGTGGTATAAATGCAAAAAATGAACTTCAGCAAGTTGTCTCAATTTAAAGGCTGCTCTTGAGGGACATGCTTATTTTCTAGGGGCTAAAAGATTTTGTTATTTTGGGAGGCTCCATTTTTAATCACCATCTAAACATTGTCTAAAAGTATTGATCTCATTGCTTTGAAAGCATCTACACCTAGATTGTCTTTTGGTGCTAGTTTGATTCACTCACAATGACTCCTCCTGTCCTTGATTAAATTGCATGGGTTTTGGCATCCCTGGGTCTTAGAGGAAACCAAAAACGTGAAAGCAGAATTGCATGACATACCAGCATTTGAAGCAAGCTATCTGGAAATAGGAGTTCACCGGATTAGTTCATACACGGGCCTTAAAATCACTGAAGGACAATTCAGGATTATCTGCAGTTCTCAAGATGGATAAATGTGCTGCGGTAGTGGGCAGGCACATGACAGAGCCAAGCAGTTGGCTTATTAGATAGCATTTAACTTATTGTGAGTTTTTCCCACCGTTTGGATTATATCTGGATAGTCAGCCCACAAGGGTTTAGTTAGCTTTTCAATGTGTCAGGCATTGTTCTAGGCTCTGGGGATACAGCAATGAACAAAACAGAGTCACTGTCGGGCCAGCCTGGTGGCTTAGTGGTTAAGTGTGCGTGCTCCGCTACTGGCGGCCTGGGTTCCCATCCTGGGCGCGCACCGACGCACCGCTTCTCCAGCCATGCTGAGGCTGCATCCCACATACAGCAACTAGAAGGATGTGCAGCTGTGACATACAACTATCTACTGGGGCTTCGGGGGGAAAAAAAAAGGAGGAGGATTGGCAATAGATGTTGGCTCAGAGCCGGTCTTCCTCAGCAAAAAGAGGAGGATTAGCATGGATGTTAGCTCAGGGCTGATCTTCCTCACAAAAAATAAATAAATAAATAAATAAATAAATAAATAAATCTCTAAACAAAACAAAACAAAAAACAGAGTCACTGCCAGCAAGGGGCATATGTTCTAGCCATGGGGGCAGACAACAGACATGGAACAAATACATAAGATAATTTCAGGAGTACATGCTATGAATAAGATGAAAGAGGTGAATGTTCAAATGACCGGAGATGCGGTTGCTTTAGCAAGTTATAAAGGTCTTTGAAATGGCAATCAGTGGAGTTGGGACCTTAATGATGACAAGATGGCACCTTACAAGGATTCGGGGAATGAGTGTCACAAACATAAGGAACAGCTGGCAGTAAGGCCTTGTGATCAAAATAAACCAGATGTGTCTTGTGCCAGAAGTAAGGTCAGTGGACATTTGTGTTGTGAGTGAGGGGAGGGATGGTGGGAGGTGATGGCCAGGTTTTGGAGGCCTTGTAGATTTTAATTAGGGCTAGATTTCACCCCAAGTATGATGGGAAGCAGAGGGTTTAAAGCTTTAGAAATGCTTTGTCAACAGAGCCACAGTTCAAAAACTATTGCATTGATCCTGGCAGAGATGCCAGTTGTTTGCACTAGGGTATAAGAGGGGAGAAAGTGTGCAGTGGTTGGATTTGGAATATATTTTGGAGAGCTGGATATGAGTGTGAAGCAGAGAAAGGGTGACCCGTAGATTTGGGAGAAGATTAGGGGTGTGAGTGGACTAGTCAAATCTTACCTGATGGATTCACTTGTGTGTGATCTACAGCGTAAGCCTGTGCTGATCCGCCATTAAAAGAAGACCGACACGCTTTCCCTGATCTGATAGATTCCAGTTCTTTGTATTTGTATCCTACCAATCTCCAAGGAACTTCATAAAACTATAGAGACATGCTAGAATCTTTTGAGATGAGAAAAGTCAGAGACTAAAGGACCCCCAATCTGGTTTATACACAGGAAAATGAAGGCCTTGAAAAGTTGAGGATTGCTTGAGTCAGGACTCCTCATGTTCTCTTCCTTGCAAATCCAGAGGTAAACAATTTGCCATCCTCCCATGAGGTGAACCGCGGTAGAATAAATACAATCATATTTCCCTCTACTCTCATGGTGCACATGGTTAGTCATTCTAACTAAGCCCCAGTGTGCAAATTGGAGCAAACGTTCCAGACTATCTCTGCTCAGTGAAGTTTAGGAGTGGCCTCTGGATACCAGGCAGCAGATGCTGCTCTGCGGACTCAGAAAGGCAACCCTGGACCCATACATCACAATGCCTTTCATCTTTTTCTTAAGAAAAGAAACCAATGAGTTACACAATAAAATACAAATTCCATAATGTTGGAGTTCCTGGCCTGTGGAATTTCTTGGTTAAAACTTAGAGCAAGCACGATATAGTAAATTAAAATTTTCTCTTCTGGCCAATAGGCGCTCACACAATTTGCGGTCTCTTAGGCATCAATATACAGCAGGGTTCTCCATGGGAAGGGGGGCGATGGTGCCCTCAGGGGACATTTGGGAATATTGGTTGTCACACTGGAGGGCTGCTACTGCATCTGGTGGGTGGAGGCCAGGGACACTGCTAAATATCCCACAACCCACAGGACAGTCCCCAGAACAAAGAATTAACTCACCCAAATGCCAGTAGTGTTGAGGCCAAGAAACTCTAATATAAGGAAAACTCTACAAACCATAGTTAATGCTCAGCATTAGCCTTAATTTTGAAATGGGTTGAGACTACAATCTTGTTAGTTCATTTTCCTGACTGTTAAACCATTATACAACAATATCAATGTCTCCATTTTAGGCCATTTGTTTCACTTTTGCATAAAGAAAATGAGAAATGTATTCCATTAGAAGTACACAAGAATGCCCATAACTTTCTGCTGATTCCATTAATGCGTTTTAGCATTTCTTGTGAAGTTTTTGTGTCACTGATATTGTAAATGAAACCCCTACTGCTCCCGAGACAAAATTTGACATTTTAAAGTCATTCCGAGAGAGGAACAAAAATGGAAAAAAAAAATTTCAGATTTTAAGCTCACCAGGTAGTAGGTAACCAGTGCAATTGATTTTCAACCAAACAATTCTTTCCCTAATCATATTATCTGATCAAAAATATACTTCTGTTGGACTCAGTTATGGCTAAAAGACAGCACAATACATGCAGCATATGCTCAGTGTATGCTTCTTGAGTAAGCAATGCCCACTGATTAAACTGTGTTTTCTGTTTCCCTGTAATTATTCGTTCTTAGAGATACGAAATCCTGGTCTTAGGAAATTTTTGCCTGAGACACTAGTTATCCCCAGATGATAGAGTCTTTTATTTCAAACTCATTTCTTTACCCCACTTTCTGATTGTAACAACTTTAACCTGCCTGAAGATTTTGCTTTGAGACATGCATTTTTCCTCCCACTTCTCTGTTTCAAATGTACTGCTCCTGTGTCCCATACCCTAGAGAAGAACAGTGTTGTTCGTTTGGTATTTAAAGCATTCTTTTAGTGCCCTAGGAGTTTGAGTCTTTGCAAAGTGGCAGGCGGGGCTCTGTGAGTTTTCATGGCTGTATTGTGGAATCTTCAGTCAAAACATTGTCAAGGATCCAGGAATCCAGCCCAGAGCGAGGAGCCATGGGGAAAGGAATGGACAAAGCAAATGCTCTTAGCCTTGTTATTCACCCAGACGCTAAGCCATCAGCTTCCCTTGGGGGGACTGATCTTCCTTCTAGAACAGTGTGATTTGGAGGGAAAATTGAGGATGATCTAACACACATCAAGCAATCACATTCCAAACCAGTAAGAGTAAGAGATCCAAATTGATCACAACCGATGGAAATTTAAAAAAACCTGAGTGCTCGATTTTTAAAATTTATTATAATACCTATTATTTATTTTATGATGAATGTAACTGAGTCAATTGGTTCCTTTGGACATAAGACGTTTGGCCATATTCTTGCCCCTTTCCTGTTAAACAGTGATCAGATATGACTAAAGGAAACACTGCACCTCCCCTTGGATACAGAGGAGCCAGGACAAAAAGTGTTATTTCAAAAATTGAGTATCTCAGAGGCTTTTCCACAGTCTCCTCATCAAGACTCCCATTATTGCTGGTGGAACAGTTACTTCCTATTCCCTAACTTTTCATGGAAAAGAAGTAGCATTCTTTAAACACAGGAATTTTGCTAACTTCAAAATTGGGAACAATAGTTAAAAAGAAAGAGGAGGGGTGGGGAGAGATAAAAATGACAAAACCAGAATTTTGAGACAAAAGAATGCTAAGAAATTAGGAAGAGATTTGGAAGAGGCATAGAGGAAACTGGCGATTTCTTTTCAAAAGAATCCCCGTACTCTGGGCCTACATTCCTTCTGAATGTTAATTACAGTCTTTACCTTGGCATTTTGCTCTCATATCAGGGAAGCAATTACTGGCCTAATTCAAATTCATAGCAGCCATTAACAATGAACAAACAGATACATTATTTTAATTCCATTTGCTGCTTCTTTTCTGCTGATGTATTGACCCATGAAGCTTTGACTGGATGTCCTGTAATTGGCATTTGGCAAAGGTTGTTATCATCATCATCCTTTTCATATATGAGTATTTATTAAGCATATATGGCATATATAATACCTTGCAAGAGCAAGCAGCTTAAAGACCACAGGCCAGAAATAGCCTTTGCCTTTATAGAGTTTATTTAATGATGCCTTCATTTTTTAGATAAAAATTTAGCCTCTGTGTGTGTGTGTGTGTGTGTGTGTTTGGACACCAATACGCTAATGGGATTATTATTTCTTAACTTAAATATCATTTTCAACCATTCTTAGTATATTATTTCAATCATATATGTTCGACTTTATTCTTGGCTCAATGATACCATTTATATCAGACTCTAAGGCAAGATCTCACAATGAGATAGATTTAATAAAAAGAGAGGAAAACAGGAGAAATAGCTCTAAAATGGAATAATCTATAAGCCTTTTGCTATGATTTCCTCTTCTTTCTTGAGTCAATGACTTTTCTTATCACAAAGCATTATAATGTTCTCTTCTTTCCTATTAGTTTTGCACACTGACATGATTTTTGCTATGTTTTCATTTGGAGGTATTTTACATGTGCCGAGTCATTTGTTTGCTTTTCCTTCTTTAGGACAATTTAGTGTCCTTGTCTTTTGTCCCAAGACATCAGCCCTTACATAAATTAATTAGTTTGGCTAGAAACAGCGCCCAAATCCCTCAGCACCAGGATAATCCCATGAGCTGTAGGCAAGTCATTCACCTTGTTGGGTTTCAATGTCTCTATCTGTAAAGCAAGATGATGAGATTCTAGAGTGTCTTCTGGCTCTCAGATTTTATTATATATATATTTATTTAAAACATATGTTCATTATAGTATCTAACATGACCCGGTGTTGCCCAGCTCTTGGACTGGGCCAGTGCTGTGAAATATTGTGCAACAGGGACATTGTATCTAACAATGCATCGATATTTCCTCTTTTATGCCTTTTGTTTTTGCTCCCTGCCTCAAATACTCAGTGTTGTCTTGACTTCTGTCCCTCAAGTCAGCTCCAAAAGCATAAAATGTGAAATCATACCTATTGCCTTATTTGTGGCATGTATTTAAGTTTGTAAGGATTAGGTCCATGTCCCTGAAGTTCTCTTTCTATAGGGTCTAGCAAAGTGCAAATTTAGATACATAGTAATAGTTGATTTAAACTGATGATCCAAACCTTACTAAAATCAATTTATAAACTCTGAATTGCACAATGCCTACTATTAGAAGGAAATTTTTGAATAGGTGATTGTTACTGCCCAATGTGGGCCTTCTGCTTGCCGCAAGACATGCCAATAGTCAAGAGGGAAGGTGGTACGAGAAAAAGGACTTTTTTATTACAGCTTGCTAGCGAGAGGGAAGATGGCCAGCTCATGTCCAAAAGAACCATCTTAAGGGGGCACAAAATCTTACAGCAGTTATATAGGCCATTGGGTTATTGGGGAGGGGGTTAGAAATGTTGACCTTCTGGTGTTACAGACTGGAAGTGCCACACCAGATCTTTCAGTACTCACTGATGATGGCTATCAGCATAGACTCTCTGTGCGGTGGTCATCACACTCCTAAGGAACTCAAAAAAACAAAGTTATTATCTTGCCGCAGCTCGGAGGTACATGCACAAGCAGGAGTTGTAAAATCTACAGAGCAGTTAGATCTCCTGGAGGGTGCATATCCAGCTGGGTTAGTTTGTCAGAGGTCATTCAAAGTTACAATAGAGTTGTTCTTTTCTACAATATGGCTTCCCTTATGTCAACGTTGTCTTAAGCCTGTATCAAGATTATCTTGTCCAATCCTCCCACCCAATGCAGGAATCCCATGTACACCACCCTCGACACACTGTCATCCAGTCTGCTTCTGTTCCAACAGTGACCAGCTCCTCACAGAGCCTTGCGGTGAGTCGATTATATTTTTGACCAGCTCTGAAGGGGCTGGGGCGGGGGGTTGGGGGAGGAGACGATTGTTTTCTCTATGTGAACCAAAAATCTGTCTCCTTGTACTTTACCCAATTTTTCTAATTTTGCCTCTAGATTAACAAGGAATGCATGTAACACTGTCATCAGTCAAGTATTTAATGATAACTATCATTTCACCGTTATCTGACATTAACGTCATTTGAATGACCAATTTTTCCTACCTTAAATAAAGGAAAGAAATCTATTTTCACCCTGCCTGACATATCAAAAGCCCCTAATAGTATCAGATGGTGATAGGCTTTTGCTGACATTTAATAAAGTGTCTGGAGATTGAGGGTACACACTCCATTGGAGAATTTCTAGATCAAATTGTGCACTGATTATAGAGTCTGGCTTCTGTAATTAGCACCCTAAAATTGAGTTATTATTTATGTTTGCACTACAGCATCATACTCAAAGAGCCAGCATTTCAAATGAATTTGAATATTTATCCCAGACTGATAAACTGGAGGAAAGCCAATCACCCCAGAAGTCATAACCTATGACTTTAGCGTTTACTCCAAGGATTGAGGTTCTATTGAAAAACTGGCTTACTTTTAGAAGATAAAAACCTGAGTTATAGGCCAATCTTGGTGGAATACTTGCTTTCCTCCTCGTAGAATTAAAGGCTTTTTGAGCTTTGTTTAGTATTTTCATCTGCTTTGTCTTCTCTCCTTTGAGTCAGTAGAAGACACATAGAGAGGGAATCTTTGGGTGGCTGGCAAATCTATCTGCCTAAAATTTCGGTGAAACTACAAAGTTTAAAGTTGTAAAATCTAGGTAAAGAAACGTCATTGGACGATGTATCTGGAGAAGCTTGGGTATTATTCTCGACCCTGCCACTAACTACTGTGACCTTTGAAAATTCACTAGAGTTCTTTGGATCTTAGTTTCCTAATACCTAATCTGAAAGGATCTAGTTGAGTATCTTTAAGATCCATTCATGCTCAACAGTAATATTCTTAAAGAAGGATTTTGAACTACTTGAGAATTTGAATACATGTGCCCTCTAGCTTCCCATTATCAGGAATAACTAAAGGTTGGTTGCATTTGGTTGAGAGCCTGCTAATATGACTTAGGTATGTTCTTTACATACCAAATTGAGGCCCATGACTTTTATTACTGTGAAAGTAGAAGCTGAGAAAGAGAGTGGTGCTCTAAATGCTGTGAGTCCAGTATGAGGTTGGTGGGTTGAAGTTGGTGATGGATTGATGGTTTCTTTGGGATCTTGGTTATGTGAATGGCCCCAGCTATGTTTGGAGTTGATTTTCTTAAAAGATCGATTTGGGGAAGGAGACATGAGAAAAGAGTTTTCTTTCTGCTATTTCTACAATTGGTTACATGGAAGGTACTCATTTAAATTTGGTTGAATTGATTTCAGATGAATTGGAGGTAGGTCCTGACAGATAGGTTTTGTCAGTTGCTACTACATTATTCCTAAAGAGGTAATCCATTTAGATAAAGCCAATTTCAGTTATTTAAAACATTTAATGACTTGCAAGATTCAATATATGTGTAGATGGCCAAAGAGTTCTCCCTAGATTTTTAAAGTTGTGAGAGTTGCTCAAGCTAAATACACAGATAATTGAAGAAGAAAGAAATGTATGTGTTGGGTTTTCCATTCTAGTAAGGGAAGACTGACCACAAGAATAAACATTGACTTGTATCTTGTGATAAATAAAATTATTCTTTTACTGCATCATGTTCAGGCAAAATTTATAAACAATTTATATAAATGAATGCAATTTGGGTTACATCCACATAGCCAATCCAAGTTTTTAATATATAGTTTCTCATTTGGTCAGTTTTCTTATATCTATAATCAGTGTCAATGGCACTAATTTCTTTTGATTCTCTAACTCTATGTACTATTTCACCTTCTTTTCCTTTCCCCTTCCCCTCCAGCAACATCATTATTCCCATTTGATACTCACATCTTCTCTTCGGAAAACCTGGGGTCTTGCTGTCCATTTTATGGGGTGAGGGCCCATGAATTCTACCATATTTTCCTATTTGGCAGATTCTTTCTATTTCTGCACACCCTTTTTCCTTCTCATCTTTGAGTGTTCTGAAGAGTAGAGGTCTCCCTTCACACAGTAGACACTCTGAGTTAAGATGCTCTAAGTGGAGGATGTTGATGGAGGGCTCCAGGATGGTGAGATTGGCTGCAGGGATATCTGGACGAGGGGTAGTGGTATGAACAGGGAGAGGGGATGATGCAAACTTCCCCTGCATCCCTGACATCCATCCACTCATTCATTCACCCACTCTATCATTAAACAAAAATTTGGTGAGCGTCTACTTTGTGCCAGGTACTGTGCTAGGGACACGGGATACAGATGAATAAGCAAACATGGTTCCTGCCCTCATAGAGTGGATGGTCTACATGGGGGACACCATCAAAGCAACATGATTTATTACGTACTATTGGGAAAAGTGCACATAGAAAAGACTCCAGCCCGGGCTTGGCTTCCTGGAGGAAGAGTCATCTACCTTGAAATCCGAAAGATGAGGCTGATATAGCTAGGCGTGGGCGGGGAGGGATAGAGGAGAGAGGAGTGCTCCAGACTGAGAGAACACCTTGAATAATTAGCAAATTAAGTAAATTTAAAATAGTTCGAAGTAGTTCATCCTGATTTCAACAAAGGAATGACAGGGGAAATCCAAGAAGCTTTTGGGGGAAGATATGAGCCCAAACTGATACTCTTTTCCGATCTCCTACATGCTAAGTGAGTAAGTGGGAAGTCTGAGGCTCCACCTGAGATTCTTGTGTATAATTTCAGGTGAGTTTCTTTACCCTGCACTACCATTACTCCCCCGCCCTCACCCCGCCCACTTTGAGTTCAAACATAGCCTTTCATTCCTTAACAGGAATTAAATGTTTTAAATGCAAATGCTTCAGAGAGTTACCCCATTGCTAAGAAGTCTCACCCTGAGCTTTCCCAGTTTCATAGAGGGAAGGAGGCAGATTTCTCTACAGTAGTGAGTTCAGGATGCTGAGCCATAAGAGGGAGGAGAAGAAAATGGGTCTCACACATTTACACAGTTTGGGAGCTTCACAAATTTATTCTGTGACTTTATGTTGATTCATGGTAGAGTCTGAAGTGGGGTTGGATGAATAGGAGAGGAAAGAGAGAAGAAAAAATCCTATACAAGCTTCTTCCTGTCTGCTGGGATGGTCTGGGGACATATTAATGGGATTGCTGGTACTCTCTTACCATTAAATACTACGCACATCATTAAAACTTCTACTTCTGTGGTTAAGCGCATGTGCTGGGACCCAGTAGACGTGATGCACCAGGACATCAGTATAGACAGATGACAAGATGAGGGAGAAAGCAGTGTACCCGCCTGGGAATTAACTCACCCAAAGTTTCTAGCAAAGAGTCTTGTAGAGAAACTGGGGACTATACTCCACTGCCATGGAAGCTCATCATTAGTCTTTTAATTTTATAGTTTGAAAGAAAGTACCCCTTGATGTATGTTTGATTATTAATTATTATATTATTGTTCATTATTTCTGAAAAGTAATAACATATTTAATAAAAATCTGAGCTACAAGAATGAAAACCATTTAGATAATTTCGAGCATTTCAACCTCCTGAGGACTTCAATTTGATTTCTACAATACAGTAGAAACTTACTAATTCACAGTAATGACAGAGGGCTCCATTGTGAATTACGAAATTTTGCAGATGAGTGGGTATGCAAACAGACAGAAAACATCAAGAAAAGTAAATCACACAATGTGTTTTATCCGTTTGTTTTGACAGTGGTAGTTCAGACTTAACAGTCTGTGATAAAACTTTCCCGTACATCAGCAAATGCATTGTCACTTGTTTCATAAAGATAATGAAGTCTTGGTAATCAGAAATCTCACTATAAAACTCAGACGTTAAATCTTTGCTCAGACAGAGCTTTGAGACTGCAGGGGGTTTCAAATAATTATCTGGCTTACAGAGTACCGAAGTGAGAACGATGGAAGTTCTCCTGTAAATGCAAAGTGAGGAATAGAGGTAAAAGATATTTTAATCCATCTTATGATTGTCATTTAGCACTACTCTTATATTTTTTCTCTGCAATCACAGCTCTTTCGAGGCAGAAGAGATCTCATGTATGTTTTCTTAACCAACCTCCTGGTCTACTACACTGCTGTATTGATTAGGATTTTTTGACTTTTCCTTCAAGAAAGGAGGTCCAACTTAATCGCATGCAATTCTCCCTTGTATGAGAAAGGGCTACACCCATTTCTATGTGCAGAATGGGACCCAAGCCTAGGGATAGTGTTGGGATTCGGAATCAAACGCACGTCGATTTGTATTACCCATCATTTTCTACTATCTCTTCCTCCTCTCCCTTCTATTAATCTTGATGACTGGTTCTCAACCCTGGCTGTACATTGAACCACCTGGGGAGCTGTGTAAACATACCATTCCCCGTGTGTAGACATTCTGCTGTAATTGATGATTGAGAGCCAGTGCGAGACCACTGATAGTTGAAAGGACCCATGTATAACTACGTTTTTGCGCTGAATCTTCAGTATCATATTCTGTGTCCTCAGTAGAGCCACAATGGTGAGGACTAGTGTCAATTCCAGGGCCGGGTAGTGTACAGTCTCACTGTTAGGGGGAGGTATGAATTAGAAGCACTAGCCTTGGAATTAGCCGCTGGGTTTGAATTTTCACTCTACCACTACCGTTTGTGGTTTGAACTGAAATTTACTTGACGTCTCTCTACTCATGTTTCCTCATCTGTAAAATATGGGTAATAAAGCTACCCATCTGTAGAGTTGTGATTAAATGAGTTAATATACACGAAGGGTTTAAAACAGTACTCAGCACACGGCAAGAACTGTAAACTTCTTAGCTGTCATTCAAAGGGATCCAGAGGGCAAGGACAGAGGAAGCAAAGGTTCTGTTTACAATGCCTGTAGGTTTTGAAAAGATCAGGTCGGGACCCACAGGAGACGGCAGAATCGCTGAGAGCTGTTGGGAAAAACAGGATGTCCCTTTTGGGTAGACGCCATACATGGTTTGAAACGGAGTGGGTTTTATAGGATCTTTTATTTTTGTACCTATTTTGGGGAAGAAAGCTTATGTTAGAAAAGGGCCAGGGGAACAAAATTGCTTATATTTGAAGAGAGGTATACCTGAGCTCTAATAACATCTATTCACCACCCAAAATGGATCTGGAATAGTTTTTAGAGGGAGGACTAGTGCTTATGTTTGGAAGGAACTACTGTAGAGATGTAATAGGCTTGGTTAAGATGTCTCCAACACTGACATCACTACAGTGATTCATTTGGGTTGAAGGGGGTAGGGTGGGGGCTCCCCAAGGTTAAATTTCAAAGACTCACAGGTGAGAGACACATAAAGGGGTGAGTCAAGTGAAAAGGAAATTTCTGGCAAGAATAAAAAGTTAAGCATGCCACCACCATTCCTCTCTCCAAAGTTAAACCCAGATTTATCGAGAATTTGTAAATTGTTCATTTTGTGGCTATTTCCCCTTTTAGTGGCAAAATTTATGTTTTGGGCCTCTCCTTTCTGTTTCGGATCATGTTGTTTCAAGCCAGGCAGGGCTCACGGAATAGAATACAAGTTTAATACTGGCTTAAGCCAAAACGAATTAAGGAAGCAAATACGCTGCTACCCTCAAAAATCAAACATTGCATACCAGAATCAAGTAAAAATGACTTTTAGATTGTTTGTTATTTGGGAATATCTGTACTGAGGCTCCTTCAATTACCAAGTCGAATGTGGAGTTGACTTCAAATTTAAGCACTTTTAGCAGGAGAAGTTCATGAGTCATTCAGACTAAATCTAATTCATTTGTACAGTATTTCTTGGGCCAAGCTGGGTAGCTAGGGATTAGCCTAAGTGTGGAGAAGAGGAAAACAGTGCAAGGGACTTTCTGAAGGTCCCTAAGCGAGGTGGCAGCAGAGATAGAACATAGAATGTGGCTCTTCTCATCTCCACCCTGTCCTGCCTCCTGGTTTGCCTAACTTGCCTGCTAGCAACTTGTGAAGGCTTCCGCCCTGATTCCCTCTCTCTCTTTGCACAAACGCACAGAGGCTGTTTGGGGAAAAAAAAAAAAGCCTGGGTAGAGCAGTGTTCAGGCATATTATGTCTTTGTGCATCCCCATATCACGCGCATCCCGTGAAAACCTGGGGACCATGGTATTTGTATATAATTGAAAGGGCGCATGCTAATTTGGACCCTGTGACAGCTCTGTAACCAAGATTTACAGTTGCAAATGGTTGACAACTCAGCTATTGAGTGAAAAGAAAGTGATGGGAATGTGATTTGATGGGATGACCCTTCTGACACGTGAACAAAGAAACCTGCATATCTATTTTTAACCAGGCTCCGGAGACTTCCAGTAATTGACATTTGGAGCTGAGGCTCACACTTGCCCCAGTTCCTGGGGATATTTGCATCTTTTTCTGTGTTTGGGTTTTGTCTGTCTAATTCTTCTGAGCGGGTTGGGAAGCAGCATTAGTCCCCTGGTTGGCAGAAGGCTCACAGATGCTCTCCTCCTGCAAGGGCTCACTGCAGCCTGCCAGCACCCTCTCTGGTCAGGGCTTCGAACCTGGAGGCTGATGTTTTCTACTCCAGAAAAAATGC
This sequence comes from Ceratotherium simum simum, assembly GCF_057802395.1. Classification (NCBI taxonomy): domain Eukaryota; kingdom Metazoa; phylum Chordata; class Mammalia; order Perissodactyla; family Rhinocerotidae; genus Ceratotherium; species Ceratotherium simum. The sequence goes on from NC_141931.1 coordinate 23,148,531, forward strand.
AAAGACTACTTTGAGATTTTATGAGTTGCTATACCTGAGTGCCACTGATAAATCTAAGTTTAGGTTTCATAGTTATTATTTATTATAGTAGGAAAAAGGGAGACATCAGGATTGGACTCTTGAATTAAGGTACAACAGAAGGAATAATGAAGCCAGAACTTGGTATTTGGGGGCTTCATGCAAAGTTTCCTCACACAAGGTAGTGATCAGAATCAAATTGTAATGTCTGTGAACTTGGTTTTTGGGTTTTCCCTCTGTCTCCCTTTCCACTGTCATGGTGTTACTCGTTTCCTCCTATCCATCTTCCTATATTTGGTTTTTGTTTTGTCTCTTCCTAAACAAAACCTCTTCCCATGAAAGGATTCAACGATTGAGTCACACTGAAGTATAATTGACAGATGGTGTTTATGTTCTGCTTCTTATAGGTTTGTTGTTGTTGTTAGTTTTTGGCATTTTAATAGGGACAAAGCCTTTAAGCCAAAGGAGTAAACCTTTTGTCTGGGAATTTCAGATATATAGCAGGGGCCATATTTTCAGTATAAGGTGGAGGTTAAAGTTTTTTTCTGGAATTATTGAAATGTCAACATTTAAGTACTTAGATGCCATTTCTATATATATACAAGATCAAGGTAAGGGTGTGAAATCTGGAAAATATTTCAGAGACATCATTCTATTCACAATTGGTGGCCAGAGCTGTCAATAGAAAATATCTTCACTCCAATTGAAAGCCAGAAACAGTTTATCATGGCTCTTAGAATAAAGACCAAAACCCCTAAGACAGTCAGCAAGGTGCCAGGAGGTTCCAGCCTTCTCTGGCAACGCTGCTTCCTCTTGCTTTCTGAGCTCGCCCTGCATGGACTTCTTCCAGTTCCTCAACCATGCAAGCCGTTCTGTCTCAGGCCACCACCTCCTCCACACCAAGACGCCTGATACTCCCTCTGCCTGGAAGGTGCATCCGCACCTCTCACTTGCTCTCCATCTCCCACCCCATCTGTCTACCTGGATAACTGCCAATCACCCTTCAGATATTGGAGCAAATGTCACTCCTTCAGGGAATGCTTTGATGATCAGGTCCTATCCCCTTGTTGTTTGTTCTATTCTCACCCATTACAGCACTGAGACAATTTGCAATTATACATCTCTTTGTGCCATTATTTACTAAATGTCTAAGTGTCTGTCCATCTCCACAAGGACCAGGACTGCATACGAATCACTCACCATTGATATCCCATCTCCAGGATACTGCCCAGCAGAGGGGCTGCAAGAAGGAGAAGATTTGATACCAACAGTTTATCTACAGGACTGACAAATTATATTGAAACTCCGAAAAGCTTTGTAGAACTTCTCTCCCATCCTGGTTGAATAGTTATTATCATGCTAGTTAATTTAGTGATCAGAAAGGAAGTAATTTAAATGGAGTTATCTTCAAAACACGAATTATTTTCTTTGGTAAGTTTGATGTGTATCTGT